>NC_134569.1:181609066-181927566 GCF_050947875.1 Dermacentor variabilis
GACCACAGCCGAGCGTACGTGAGCAGACGATAGTCGGCTTCATCCAGAAGTACGTAATTGTTATCGAAATTTGAAAGCTTCTTACTTCGCTTACTTTAGCCTAAGAGGGATAGCTCTACTACTCCAGGTACAAACCCAATGTTGGGAGCTTGATTTAGCCGAGGCAAGTAATACACGTTTTGACAGGTTAACAACGAAGAGTAAACTGGATTTATTTCACAGTAAAACACGTTTGCCGAGTGACAGCGGTGGCGCCCCTGTCGGGCAGCCACCTCAGGTCCCAAGAAAGAGCAGGGGCAATGACCCCCACGTGGAAGCCAGGCGAGGTAACTGAATTTCACAGAAGCGAAGGACAAATCACGGTGATAGACGGTCGCTGCACCAGAAAACACCAGCTGGTTCCGTAAAGCTAACCTTCAAGCTCAGACAAGGTCAAATTTGAACGCACAGAGCGCTGTCGGTGCCGAACAGTGCCTGTGTCTTTTCCGTTAGTCCCACCTCGTGCGCCATTGAGGGACAACACCTGCAACGCTACTGGCACGCTCATCGCACCAGTCTCGTGAGACGGCTTCAGTGCAACGCTAAACCATGCTATCGCTTTCGGTGATTCGTTTGCGGGTAAAACTGACAATTTCACAGTGAAACTGTATACCTATACCCTCTAAGGAAATTTTCGTGTCGTAAGCAAAAAACTCCCCATACGTGGGGCGATACCAAAGATAGTGCAATTCCGGCCCAACCCGCGGCAGAAGTGAAGCAGGCATTAAGGACTCCCCATAAGTGTGCCGATCCCGAAGATATTGCCATGCCGGCCCGACCCAGGCCGGACCTGAAGCAGGCGTTAAGCACTTCCCATACGGGGGCCGATCCCGAAGATAGTGCAATGCTTGGCTGATCCGCGGCGGAGATGAAGCAGGCGTAAGCACTCCCAATACGTGGTCGGATCCCGAAGATAGTACAATACCGGCCCGACTCGCGGCGGAGCTGAAGCACGCATTAAACGTACGCTAAAGGTTAATATTAAGTCAACATGGACTGTTGAAATACCATCCCAGAAAGCTCGAAACGCTTGTTTCATGCGAAGAGATTTCATTTAATAGAAAATCCGTTCTGAAGCGTCCGCGTACCTCTAGCGCGGTTCGAATCGCCCGCCCTCCGATCGAGGAATGGTGACGTCATGGTCTCGTAGTGACGTTGCGCCATCGGTGAGTAAAACGACGCCCGCAGACGGCGCTACGGCTTTTCTGCGCAAAACGCAAACGATCAGCCAGAAACAGAGCCAGGACAGAGCCATCAGCAGCGCGAAAGCGGAACTACGGTGGATATCGGAAGGAAAAGCGCGCGACGATAAGCTGGTTCTTTATTTTATGACGCCAACTTTGACGCTCGTTGCAATGGACGACCCTTACAACGACACATTGGCTCGCGATGCTGGGCTCGACTTCAGCGATTTAAGCACTGATAAACGTGACCTGCTGCTGAGGGCTCGCGCTGACGGCGTCGTTGCGTACTACTACGACGGCAACTGTATGTCATGGCTGTAGATATTCGCATATTTGTCGCTTTTCCTTCGTGAAAAGAAAGCGTTTGAGAGAAACGTGACTGTGCGGTCCGCTTTCAAGCTCCTCGCACCGCTGAAACTTGGCTGAGATGTTCGCAGCAGCGTACGCTACCCGTAGACAAGGTTTTTTCACTGAAGCAGGGGTTTTGGTTCAGGACCCCTTCAAGTTTCGCGTGACTCGAAGCAAGTTGAGTGTTAAAAACTAGTCGAAATCAGCAATACCCGATAGATACGACACCGACAAGCAGGCTGGCCAAAGCTGAATTCTTACGCCGGCGACCGTGGTCGAGCGTGAGCAGAGAAGAGTTGGCTTCTTCCGGAAGTGCATATTTCTTATGGAATTCCCGAAGTGCATAATTCCTGAAAGCAGATTTTCGCTTACTTCAGCCTGCTTAATAAACTGCGTGAATAAATATTCACAGTAACAGTAGTGTGAAGCGCATCCACCGAAACACGGTTCTTTATTGACGTCATCTACTGGCGGATAGCAGCTGCGTATGGGAATCTGTTATATTACGAAATAAAAGAGCCCGAAAAAAAAAGAACAACATGCTTTTGTTGAAAAGACAGGGCTTGAGAAAAAGGTGACCTTGCGCGCCGCTTGTGAGCTCCAGGCGACGCGCGCACGATTGCAAAATTTGGTTGAGATGTTGACAGCAGCGTACGCTATCCGCGGATTGCGTTTTTTCGCCAAGGCCCTGGGGTTCTTCAGGACCCCTTTAAATCAATGGGATCCTCACCATGATTCCGCTCACGAAACATTATGAAAACTTAAGGTTAATGAACCCACAATTATGAAATTGCTGCACAACTGAAACAACTATTGCGGGTAATAAAGTATGTGTATAAACATATACTTATAAGCTAAAAATTCCCTTTATTATATTTTTCCTCAATTGAGATTCAAATTATAACTGATACTAACTATGAAGAGTTATGCTAGGCTGAGGAATGATAAGGGAAAGAGAAATGAAAGGGAACGAAAAACAACGAACCACTACATGGAGACGGCCACCTTCCTTTTACTTTCTACACTTCAATTAAAAACAATAATCTGTATGCTTCCCTTGGTTTCATTATTTGTTGGCTTTAAATGATTGCGACTAACATAAATCATGAACCTCGGTTCCTCTTCTTGTTCATTGCATAGGAGTGTCTCGACTTCGCTAGGTCTGATGCCTTCAGGTCATATACGAGGGTATAATGGTCAGATGCCACCTACAAATGTCTACATGCTACGTGACGCCAGCGGTTAGAAAGCTTGTGCTGCATCCGCCGTCATGACCATAACTGGTGAATGAATAGCCCTCCCCGGATCGGTCCTTGTACACATACACAAATATTAAAGAACGTGTACATGTCAATACCCGTCACCGTAGCTCTATTGGTAGAGCAATGCACGCGTGATGAAGAGGATATGGCTCCAGCTCCCACCGGTGGCAAGTTGTTTTTTTCAGTGGCTTTCAGCGGCCTTTACCTTATCCTTTCCACACCTTCCACGAACAAATTTCTCCTGTGCTTTTCTTGGCATCTTTATCTGATGGCTTCATGGGGTTGTGACTAAAATGATTGCGTGCTTCAAAGATAAATATAATCGGTAGAGCATCGCACGCGTAATGCGAAGACGAGGAATCGTTCCCTAGATGCAGAAAGTTTTTTTTTCTTCCACTGTCATTTCCATATATTTATTACTTCTTTATTTCAATTAGTAAGTACAAGTAACTACCCCTGCTGTGTTGTCCTTGGTGTCTTTGTTTGTTGGCTTCTGATGCTATAATTAATAAATAGCAGGCCTTTTGGTTAACCCCGTTTCTGCATGTTGAGTATATATATATATATATATATATATATATATATATATATATATATTACCCCATGGTGTGGCACTGCAAGGGGACTGAAGAAGAAGAGAACGAGGTACGTCTCGGGGGGGGGGGGGAGGCATCGCGCGTCGACGCTTACGTGTCGTAAAGTGCAAACGCCTGGACCCTCATTAAGCGTGTATACCTCAGCAGGGTATACGCGACAATTTGGTGGAGCTTGCGGGGCACTCAACCTATGCAGGAGACCCCACTGGGCAGCAAGAACCTCGCCCCACAATTGGAGTTGACTCCAGTTCATCGCACAAGCCGGCGAATACGAGGCCTCGCCCCAGAATTTGGAAACCTCCGGAAAAAGTGAGGACTGCGACCACTGCGACTTCTACGGATAGGGTGACACCGACTTACCTAACTCTGCTGAACCCCCAAGTGCCGACGGCTTTTCATGGCGACACATTTGAAGACGTGGAAGACCAGCTGGCGGAGTTCGAACGCGTGGCTGCGTTTAACGAGTCGGACAACAACGCAAAACTCGCCAATGTCTACTTCAGCCTCCAGCATGGTGCTCGCACGTGATTGTGCCCTGCATCGTGGCCTGCATTCCAGCGCAAGCTACTGGAGACTTACTCCAGCCCCGATCGCAGGGAATAAGCGGAGCGAGACCTTCAGTCACGCGTTCAAAAGCCCAACAATGAGAAGCGTCAAGTCGTCCACGATGTACGTGGACGACTTGACGCGTTACTTTCAGGGTGCCGATCCGAGCATGTCGGAAGAGAAGAAGGTGCGTCATCTGATCACAGGCCTAAAGGGAGAGCTCTTTGGCGGTCTTGTTCGGAGTACGCCCAAGACTGTTGCGGAATTCCTCACCGAAGCCACCGCGATGGAGAAGACGCTTCAGCAACAGTCGCTTCAGCAACTTCAGCAATGCCGCCTGCACTCCGTCTACGCCGGTAGGCTTCGGGTGCGACGTCGCCTTGCTTTGTGAGCTGATTCGCTCAGTGGTTCGCGACGAGCTGCAGAAGCACCACGGTATGTCGCCACCTCCAGTCAGCTCCCTCGCCAGCGTCGTACGCAACCAAGTACAGCAGGTGTTGCAGGCACCTCTTTCCAGCAGTGAAGCACCACCTCTGCCACCGGCGCAAGACTTACGCAAGAACATTACTGAGCCCCGCCCAAGCTTTCGCACCTACTTATGTTGCGTCGCCAGTCGCGTTGCAATCGGCGCAAGCCGCTATGACAACTCCGCTACCGTACTTCGACGACCGCCGAACACCCGCGAGGAAATCAGAGGTTTGGCGGGCACCCGATAGACGACCGCTGTGCTACCACAGCGGCGAAGCTGGTCATGTGTATCGGGAGTGCCCCTACCGACGACTCGGACTTCGGTTTTTTTTATCAATTCGCCTCGACTTAGGTTCGGCCAAAGGCCTCCCGACATCGCATAATTCATCGAAAAGCAGCGCAGGCCGGCACATCGCAGCGGCAGTCACGCTCACCCTCACCGCGGCGATATTTCCCTGCACGTGATACCACCTCGAGGACGACGCAGGGGAGATCATCAAGTCCACGCCGGGAAAACTGACGTCAGCGACATTCCGAGGCGGGGCCGCTGACACTCGACGCGCTGAATACCTCGTATCGTGCCGACCGCAGAACAAGGAAAACATGATGACGCCAGAACCAGTTCCCGCGAACAAGATTTCATTGGAAATACCTGTGTTGATCGACGGTAGAAAAATTTGTGCACTTGCAGATACCGGCGCCGATTACTCTGTTCTTAGTGGCAAACTGGTGAGCGTTCTGAAAAAAAGTTACGTTGCCCTGGAATGGGGCACCCGTTCGTACGGCAGGTGGCCACGTCGTCACACCGCTTGGCTTATGCACGGCCAGAGTAGAAATTTGCGGTGCTGCTTTTCTCGCCACTTGTCTGGTTGTCCCCGAGTGTTCCCGCGATTTAATTCTTGGGAAGGATTTTCTCTGGGAATATGGTGCCATTATTGAGCTCCGTTAGTGCTTGATCACTTTCTCGACACAAAGGGCAACAACACAGCCATTGGACACAGATCCGCACTTCGCGTTTCGGACGACAGCATCACGACACCGCCGCGTGCGACTGTTATGGTTCCGGTCAAGTCCGACGAGCGGCAAGATGGTGAAGCCATTCATTGTAGAAGGCAACATTTCTATGTTGTTGACCCAAGGTATTTGTGTAGCGTGAAGCCTGATGAAATTTCGTGATAGCCAGACTGCGGTCCTCGTTGCCAACTTGACCTTTGAGCATCGGCACATTTCTCGTGACACTGCTGTCGCCTACGCCGAACCATCAACAGACATCGTCGAATGCTTTGCTTTTGAAGTGTACACAGACGACGGTTCGCTGAGGGAAATCGATGTAAACTCCGAGCTTATGGACGACCAAAAGCACGCACTGCAGGAAATGTTGAAGGAGTTCCGCGTGTGCTTCGCTCGGTCTACTAAGGTGGGCCAAACGCCAATCACAAAGCACCGAATAACGGCATCCGTCAAGGCACGCCCCATCAAACAACAGCCTTATCGTGTCTCGCCGAAAGAACATGAGGCAATTCAAGCCCAAGTCAACGAGATGCTAGATGATGGTGTCATTCAGCCTGCGCACAGTCCGTGGTCCTCGCCGGTCATTCTGGTCAAGAAAAAAGACAGAACGCTCCGTTTCTGTGCTGATTATCGACGCCTCAATACTGTTACCAAGAAGGACGTGTACCCACTACCACGTATCGATGACTCTTTAGACAGGTTGCGGCGAGCTAAGTATTTTTCGTCTCTCGATTTAAAGAGCGGTTAATGGAAATTTGAGGTAGATGAATGAGACCGCGAAAAAACTGCTTTAGTCACTCCAGATAGCCTTTACGAATTCAGAGTACTTCCTTTCGGTCTCCGCTCGGCACCAGTAACTTTCCAGCGAATGATACTTACCGTTCTCGCTGGTATGAAGTGGCACAGCTGCCTTGTCTACCTCGACGACGTGGTTATTTTTTCGGCTACATTTGACGACCACCTGAAACGACCTCGGCAAGTTTGCGAAGCCATGCCATCGGCTAACCTCACCCTTAAGCCTCAGAAGTGTCATTTCGGCTACAAGGTGCTTATGTTCCTGGGACACATGGTCAGCGCGGAAGGCGTTAGCCCCGATGCCGCGAAAACTGCCGCTGTAGCCACGTTTCCAACACCGACCGGCAAGAAAGGTGTACGACGCTTCCCGGGTCTTTGCGCATGTTACCGGTGTTTCAACGAAAATTTTTCGAAGATGGCGGAGCCGCTGACTCGCCTCACGAGGGACAATGTATGGTTCGTCTGGGCCTCAGAGCAAGAGACAGCTTTCAGCGAGATTCGAGAGCGTCTGGTGTCAGCACCAGTTTTGGCCCACTTTTACGAAGAGCGGACACGGAAGTGCATACAGACGCCAGTAACGTTGGTATTGGTGCGGTGCTCGTACAACGGCAGGAAGGCATTGAAAGAGTGATTGCCTACGCAAGTCGCACACTATCGCGGCAGAGACTGACTGAACTACCACGGAGAAAGAGTGTCTTGCCGTCGTATGGGCGCTGGCCAGGTTTCGACCTTACCTCTACGGCCGCCCATTCAATGTTGTAACCGATCATCACTAGTTAGGCTGGCTTGTAAATCTCCGGGACCCTTCTGGACGACTGGCACAGTGCAGTCTACGTTTGCAGGAGTGCGAGGTGACCATCGTGTACAAGTCCGTCCGCATGCATGTAGACGCTGACGCACTATCGCGCGCCCGTATCGAGACTACCGTCCAAGACATTGAGGACGACGGCGCTTCCGCCGTAACGCCGTAAGCGTTCTGATTTGTCAACACGGCAGCGCGAAGACGACGCATTACGGTCTATATTCGGACATCTGGAAGGACGAAACCCATCGACAACCCGGCATATCGCACGAGGATTGTGTTTTTGTTTACGACATGGCGTGTTGTATAAGAGCTCCGCTGCCACCAACAAGACCTACTTTTTGGTCGTTGCAGCAGACCTCCGTGCTGAAGTTGTGTTCGCCTGTCATGACGAGCCTCCGTCTGGCCATTTGGGTTTTGCGCAAACGCTTTATAGAGTGCGCCAATCCTTCTACTGGCCGAAACTTGCCGAGTGTGTTAAGCGGTACGTCCAAGTCTGCCGTGAATGCCAGCGCCGAAAGTCGCCAGCTGTGAAGCCTGCGGAATGGCTGAATCCGATTGACCCACTTAGCAAACTTTTCGACCAGGTCGGCATGGATCTTCTGGCCCCGTTTCCATTGTCACCCTCTGGCCATAGTTGGATAATCGTCGCCACAGAATATTTAACGCGGTATACTGACGCAAAGGCGCTGCCTCGAGGCGCAGCTTCCGAGGTTGCCCAGTTTTTCATGCAGAGCATCATCCTATGGCATGACGCCCTATCGCACGTCATGACAGACCGAGGCAAAGCCTTCGCAGCACGACTCGTTGAAGACGTTTTTATACTCAGTTCCACAGCCCATCAAAGGACAACTTCCTATCATCCGCAGACAAACGGCTTGACCGAACGACTGAACAAAACGATGACTGGCATGCTGTCTATGTACGCAGACGTACAGCACAAGACGTAGAACGAGATGTTCCCTAACGTAACGTTTGCCTATAACACTGCTACGCAAGAAACAACACGCTTCACGCCGTTTTGTCTCGTTTACGCCGTGAAATGCAGACATGTTAGAAGCAACGCTGCCGTGCGACAACATTGATCACCTCGACCTCGCCGAAGATGCCGAACTTTTCGTGCAACGCGCGGAAGAAGCCCGTCAGCTTGCCCGAGTGCACATAAAGAAACAACAGAGCATCGATGCGCACCATTGCAATCTCCGCCATCGACAAGTCGAGTTCCAACCTGGTGATCAAGTTTTGGTCTTGACTCCCGTGCGCCGAAAAGGACTATCTGAGAAGCTTTTCAGTCGCTACTTCGGACCTTAAAGAGTGTTGCAGCGAATTAGTGACGTGAATTACGAAGTCTTTCTTGATGGAAGCCAGCCTCCCCGACGTCGACAACCTCTATCTTAGATTGTGCACGTTGTGCGGTTGAAACCGTACAATAGACCCTAATATTCGACATTTTCAGCCGCTTAGGTTAGTTTTTGTTGTTGCTCGTCCCTCAGTGTCTTGTGACTATATCGCACACCACAGTGATTCTGACTATAGCCCATGTGTTCGTCCTAGGCCATCTCGGCGCTCTTACGTCAAGCCTATGTATATTTTCCTTTTTTTGTTATTTGAAGAGGGGGCAATGCCACATGGTGTGGCACAGCAAGGGGACTGAAGCAGAAGAGAACGAGGTTCGTCTTGGCATCACGCGTCGACGTTTACATTTCGTAAAGTGCAAGCGCCTGGATCCTCATTCAGCGCGTATACTACAGCAGTTGGCTTGCATAACAGTGGGATTATACTCTTGAACGATGTAGTGGTTGGTTTCTTGAATAGTGTCCTTCATGGGGACATCCCTGATGACGCCCTTAACGATGCCGTGGGGGGCGGTCTCGTAGGCGCTGACTTCGTGTGCCGTGCCATTGATAGTGAGGCTTTTGAATGCCGGTAGCGGTCTGCGTTCTCTCGTTTAGGCGTACAGATAACGACTATGTTTTGCTGTTTGTTCGGGCAGACAACATCTTGCGTCACCTCCTCGCCACTCACGTTCGCAGCTGCGACGATGGCTCGGCTGATCTCGAATCTAGATACTTCCCCAAGGTTCAGACCTCCACTGGGACGCATGACGATCTTGATATCTTGCGTCGGTAACACAGGCATCCGGCCTGTGTTGCCGGACAGACAGACAGACAGACAGACAGAAACGGCAGTTGTTGCCATGGAGGAAGAGAAGGCCGAGGCTGCCGTTCCTCCGACAATGGAGTCGGTCATGAGCATGCTTACGCAAATCTCCAGTCAAGTTTCTCAAATGTTTGCGCAAGTGAACAGTCTAACAGTAAGAACGGATAATGTGGAGGCCAAATGCAGCCAACTCTCCGTTAGAGTCATGACGTTGGATGCGAAAAATAGGCATCTCACCGTTGCCAAGATGAAGTCATCACGACTTAATCTACGGATCAAGCCGCGAAAAGTTCGTTCCGTGCGCAAATCTACCCCTCAAAAAGTAGAAAATGACGAAGACTAAAGGAAAGCAGAAAGAGACTGTGATGTTATTTCAATGGAACTGTAGGAGTATTAAAAACAAGGTAGGGGAGTTACAATTATACGTTGATAAATTGAACCAGAAACCAGATATCATAGCGTTACAAGAGACCAACGGCCGGGCCAAGCTCGCGGGATACATTACGTATACGGACTCTAGCGAAAAGGTTACTGCGATCTTGCTCCGCAGCAACGGGGCTGCCGCACAGCACGTGACCGCTCAGCGAGGCTGCGAACATACGCTCATCGAAATTCACAGCAAAAGAGTGAGGGGGGAGGGCGGGGACAAGAACACTTCCGTCCTGAATGCTTATTGCCGACCGTCCAGCAGGGTCATTGACTTTGAAGGCACCATATTGGACTGCATTAAAGAAGCAAGAACAAGACCGATTTTAGTGCTAGGAGATTTCAACGCCACCCACACGATCTGGGGTTACAAATATTCGTCCAAAAGAGGAAACTAATTGGTTAAAACTATAGAGGATCACGACATGGAGGTGGTTAACGAACCGGGCGTAACGACCAGGAAGGCACTAGCATGGTCAGAGACACCACTCCTGATCTGACGCTAGTTCGGGGGAACCTCGACGTAACATGGCGTAACACGGGGAAAAATCTTGGCTCGGATCATGATATAATTTGTGTAACCCTCGGGGAGACCGTCATCAAGGCGAAACTAGGTCAAGCCAACATTACAGATTGGGACCGGTTACGTAGAAGCGCAGACAGTGAAGGCGAGAACGAACACCAAGACCTATGAGGTGTGGGCCAAAAAGCAACGCGAATTTGTAAAGACATTTACACAGAAGATTACTACGACCACGCAAATTCCCTTCGTAGACAGCAGGCTTAGTCACATGTGGGCGGCCAGGCATGCTCTTACTCGAAGGTGGAAGAGGCAAAGACATAACAAGAAGCTTCGCAGACGTATCCGCGCGCTCAACAAGCAGGTGACCGAGTATGCGCAACAACTATGCAGGGAAAATTGGATGAAGATGTGTGACGACCTGCAAGGCACACTGTCTACGAAGAAGACTTGGAAGCTGTTGCAGCACCTGATAAATACGTTAAAAAGCAAGAGCGCATGCGATCGAGACCTCACAAGAACTATCAACAGTTACGACGGGGACGGGGAGAAGCTCATTCGTGAACTTACAAGTAAGTACCTCAAGACCGAGAAGAGCAGTAACCCAACTCACGAGTATGAAGGGGATAGCAACGTCGAGATGGACGAAGCCTTCACCGAACTGCAGCTGGTTGCGGTCATCGATGAAAGTAATCAAGGCAGTGCACCGGGAATTGATGGCGTTACATACAAGATGCTAAAAAATATGAGCCACAAAAGCCGAGCTGAATTGCTAAACCTCGCCAACGCGTCCTGGGAGAAGGGTTCGTTACCAAAATAATGGAAAGCGGAGGTGCATTTCATTCTCAAGCCGGGGAAACCACCCCACGCCGACAATCTGCGCCCCATCTCCCTCACGTCGTGTTAGGGAAGGTGGTCGAGCGTATGATGTTCAAAAGACTACAGAGACATTTGGACGTCACTGATCAGATGGCACCGACCATGTACGGATTCTGGAGGCACCTGAGCACGCAAGACGTCTTGGTGCAACTACACGAGCTGGTTATCCAGCAAGCGAAGACCCCTACGCCAAGAGCTATCCTGGCACTCGATCTCAAGGGGGGCCTTTGATAACGTCACACACGAAAGTATTCTCCGTAACCTGCGCCAAACGGGATGCGGAAAGCGAACATTCAAATATGTGCCGGATTTCTTAAGTAATAGAACGGCAACGATCAAAATTGGAGAGGAGAAGTCGAAACCGATAGCACTGGGAGACAGAGGCACTCCGCAAGGATCGGTTCTTTCGCCAATTCTCTTCAACCTGGCACTCCTCCCTCTCCCGGCTTTGCTTCAAGACATAGAGGGCATAGATCACGCTCTCTATGCAGACGATATCACTGTGTGGACGTAAAGGGCAGGGTGGGAGAGTTGGATGGAGGAGACCCTTCAGATAGTGGCAAAGACCGTGCACGATTTCGCTAAATCGTGCGGCCTCAGTTGCTCGCCACAGAAGTCAGAGTTACTCGTCACCAAGCCAAGAAGAAAGAAAGGAGACCAAGAGAACGTATGCATCACCATCGACGGGACGTCCATAACGCCAACCACGCAAGCACGTATCCTGGGTGTCATCTCCCAGAACAATGGCAAGGTGGGGGCGTCGATCGACAAAATCAAGGTTTCAACGGAACAAATTTCGAGCATGAACAGAAGAGTCACAAACAGACAAAGGGGATTGAAGGAGGATGATGCACTGACGCTCGTCCAGGCCTTCGTGACGTCGCGCATCGTTTACGCCGCGCCGTACCTCAAGAGAATGAAGAAAGACAGGGACCAGTTGAACGTCATTTTACGCAAGACAACCAAAATGGCGCTGGGCATTCCGAAGCATTCTTCGACCGACAAGCTTCTCGGCATGGCTTCGCACAACGTCGTCGAAGAGTTAATAGAAGCTCATCTGTCTAATCAAAGAGTTCGACTCAGTCAAACGTCGGTGGGACGTCGCGTTCTTGCCAAGTTGGGCTGTCAAGAGGCATAGCGGAAGGAAACGGGGCGCTACCCAGGTTGTGGGCGCATAAAATCGACAGTTAGCCACTGCCTCGAAACATGAAGTCGGGTCGTAACGACGGCCGCAGAGCGTCTCGGCCTTGACGGAGACTTTGGGTCAAGTAGTAGAAGAGGAAGAGGGAGTGACTCTCTTCACAGACGCTTCGTTACCGAAGTTTTTATCGAAAGCCACGCTGGAAGTTACGACGCAGGATGTGCTCGTAACCTGCGCCTCTATCAAGACGTCATTTCCGGAGGTGGCAGAAGAGGCCGCGATAGCGCTAGCACTCGCGCAGCCCAAGTTGGGAGGAGTTGTCACTGACTCACAAAAGGCGTATAACAGCTACAGAAAGGGGTGGGTGTCTCTTGCCGCACTAGATATTCTCAAGAGTAAACGCGACGTACGTGAAAGAAAAGTTGAGTTGATATGGACACCCGCTCACTCTGGGCTGGAGGACAACGAACTTGCCCACCAGTTCAGCCGAGAGATGGAACACCGGGTAGAGGAAGGTGAGCCACAGTCCATAATTAGTTATAGGGACATTACGAACCTTTACAAAACGGAGAGGCGCCGTTACCCCGATCCTCACAAATCGCTTAGCAGGGAACAGCAAGCGATCAACAGGCAGATGCAGGCAGGATACTTCCCGCACCATTACCTTCAAAACAAGATGTACCCAGAAAGGTACCAAGGCAATCCCCCCACCTCTTACCTGACCCACTACCTTACCCCATCCCTCATCCACACTTACTAAGCGATGGGAGACGTTGCTAACCAGCTCCGCCCTAGAAGACCAGCTCGTCCTGATCTCCAGGGGCCAGGCGGCTAGGGAAGCATATGGGTCCCGTGAAGAGGGAACCACTTCCATCGACGGCGACTAGGAAGATGTGGAGCTCGGCTCAATAAAGTTGTTTCTCTCTCTCTATACTACAGCAGGGTATACACTAGAATATATATATATATATATATATATATATATATATATATATATATATATATATATATATATATATTCTAACTTCGTAGACCTTAATCAGCCTGCTTCATTGTAAAATGTTTGGACGAATTTCTTGGTACGAAGAGATCTTTAGGATAATGCTGTCTTTTTCATCTAAAGCCATTGCTAACTTCCCCCACGTCAGGGGCAACCTGGTCAAACCTACGCCACCAGCATTGCTTCGTGCCCACTGTACGACATACAGAAAGTTGCTAATGAAGTTATGCTTCTCGATTACTTTGAATTTATACTGTACCTGTGGAGTGATGTGCATGTTGTTTCGCCTTTACAGATGACCATCCCAGGAAGCCTGCGCAAGCAACGTGTAATCATGCACATTTAGTAAGTCCATTGGTTTTCAGTATTATGAACATTTTAGCAGTAACAGAACTGTTTATCCAATAGTTTCTGCAAGAATAGTACATCATCATCATCATCATAAGCCTGCTAACGCCGACTGCAAGGCAAAGGCCTATCCCATACTTCTCCAACTACCCCGGTCACGTACTAATTGTGGTCATGTTGTCCCTGCAAACTTCTTAATGTCATCCGCCCACCTAACTTTCTGCTGTCCCCTGCTATGATTCCCTTCCCTTGGAATCCAGTCTGTAACCCTTAATGACCATCGGTTATCTTGCCTCCTCATTACATGTCCTGCCCACGCCCCCCATTTCTTTTTATTGATTTCAACTAAAATGTCATTAGCTCGCGGTTGTTCCCTCACCCAATCTGCTGTTTTCTTATCCCTTAACGTTACACCCATCATTCTTCTTTCCATAGCTTGTTGCGTCGTTCTCAATTTAAATAGAGCCCTTTTCGTAAGCCTCCAGGTTTCTGCCCCGTACGTGAGTACTGGTAAGGCACAGCTGTTAAACACTTTTCTCTTGAGGGATAATGGCAACCTGCTGTTCATGATCTGAGAATGCCTGCGAAACGCATCCCAGCCCGTTCTTATTCTTCTGATTATTTCCTTCTCATGATCCGGATTTGCGGTCACTACTTGTCCTAAGTAGATGTATTCCCTTACCATTTTCAGTGCATCGCTACCTATCTTAAACTGCTGTTCTCTTCCGAGACTGTTAAACATTACTTTAGTTTTCTGCAGATTATTTTTTAGGCCCACCCTTCTGCTTTGCCTCTGGAGGTCAGTGAGCACGCATTGAAATTGGTCACCTGAGTTACTAAGCAAGGCAATATCATCAGCGAATCGCAAGTCAGTAAGGTATTCTCCATTAACTTTTATCCCCAATTCTTCCCTATCCAGATCTCTGAATACCTCCTGTAAACACGCTGTGAGTAGTATTGGAAGAATAGTACACCGAACACCTAATGGTGGGAACTGTATTAGAAATGCACAACGCATATATATTTATTGGCTGGTGGAACTTGTAAATAACACGCATGTCATCCCGCATAATACGTAAAGTGCCCGTGAATCTCCTCAATAGTACAATGCTGAACTTGGCATGCAGAAACGAATAGTCATATATCTCTTCCCCGCGATGTGCCAGAACCATGAAAAACGGTATGAACTTTGTTAATGTGATTTTGGGGTTTCGATGACGAGTTCCTACATATTGTACATATCTTTAGTGTGTACTCAAACATTCCGAGCAGACAGTACTATACAGAAGTACATAGTGTGGTATACTGTTGTACGTTTGCTTTGAAGCCGACCCCTCCGCGGACCAGCACACAGATTTGTCTCCTATAAATATGTCATGGCGACGATGATTAAAAAGTACTGACTAGAAAAAGAACTTAATTTAGAATAAGCTGTGTGAAACCAAAGCAAGGCTTCAATCCAACACTCTAGTATTTATTATAACGAGTACCACCCGCTTACAATGGCACCGTGCATTTTTGTTAGAAGTAATAATAGGGATTAATCTTCTCCACATGTCAGTAATTGCACTTCGCAAAGATTTATTTTTATCCTACTCAAACATCTGTCAGAGAAACCACGTGTACAAAAAATGGGACGAGTGTCTAACATCCCATCCTTACCTGTCAGAAACACCAATAACACGATGGCAGAGATGATCTTCATTTTCGTGAACAGGGAGAACCAGGTGAATAGCCACTGCTAAAATAGGCGGAATAAAAATTGCAGTAACGTTAACATGCATTTATACTTCGCGAAAGTTATAATTTGGAACAATGTCATATCAAGTACTACTACATAATATGGCCATATCGTATGTAGTAGTGTCATGTTTTGAAATAATACAATTTAACTCATGCTATAGTCATTTTATGATGGCAAACACGACAACGTCGCATATGGTATAAAACGAACATCAGTAGATGGCTATGGAGTCATTTTATTTCTTTTCACCCCCACTTCCTCCCATTCCTCTCCTCTTTTCGCCAGGTCGCCCCTGCGTCATCGACCGCGAAGTGATTCTTTTCTTCTTGTAATGGACACTTTCCATTCTCCGAAGCTTTTGTGTGCAGTTCTCCTGGGGCGCCATGAACTAACGTTTCTAATGATACTACCTTCAAACTTCTCCCATTGACCTTCGTAATATATTGTCTTGAGGAATCTCGTTGCTTGACCTACTTGGTGACATAGGAGGACAATGAATGGAGCTTTGGAGCGTTCGACTCCTTCCGGATTATAACAATGTTCCCAGGTTCAATATCGGGAACCTTGACACAACGTGTGGCATCAAAACCTCTTTTTATAGAGCGCTTGTACTGGTGTTGTTGCTCCAGAATTTTTCAAGCTTACTTAATCAAACTTTGTCCGGTGATCTTAGAGGACAAACAGCAAGTAGCCATGGACTGCTTTCGCCTGGAGCAAAATGGGGACCGCACCAAAGTCTAGCTGCATATGTGCGATTGTGCTGCATTGCAGCTGCTTCGTGAGCACATTTCTAATCGCCTTGAAAGTTCGGGTACAATTCTATAAGCATCCTTTAAATCTCGGATCAACTGCTATGCGAAACAGTTCCTCTCCGGGTGGTAAGTTGTGACAATCCTTAGTACGATGTCTCTTTTTTTCACACAAGTTTTCAATTTTTTTATACGTAACGCTGGTCCACTGCCGGAGACTATAGCTTTTGTTTTTTGAAGATATCCCAATGCATGCAGAAAATAATCACATTGGCCTTCTCTCTTCCTGATCTTTCGGTGGCCATTCTTGTGCACTCATGAGTTCGCTGAGGAAGAAGAACTTGTGTTTTTTGCACACCCATTCCTTCTTTTACACTTCTGCGGAGTCTACGTGAACTAATGCAAGAATTATGCTGGAGTACGCAGGAATAGTTATCTTTTTTTCTCTTGGACGGTATTTAGTTTCTCTCCTTTTACATTGGTATTGTGTTTTTACATAGTTATACGCATCTCGCTTCGTGTAGATCTTTACATACCCATCGTATCCTCCATAGTCAGAGCTGTCATGGTGAAGGTACAAAATATTTTGTTGGTTCCTCTCCGGTAGGTGAAACCTTCCAATCTTCAGAGTCATTTCGTTCCTTTCCTTCCAAATGGTCGACATGTGCACTTCATTTATGCGGGTGTTTCTTGACGAGCCATCAGTGACAGAATGTTTGTCTTCTGGTAAATCTGCTGCATCAAAGGCGAGCTACTGTATCTAGTGGGCTCCTTCCTTTTGCCAGAGCAAGATTGAAAAGATAAGTAAGAGCCTGGATATCAGCAAACAAGGTAAAATGTCGACCATCAAGGTAGCATCGAAAATATCTATTGCCATCACAACTGCCAAGGCGTCTTTTTCTGAGGTGTTGTAATTCTCTTCCCGTCTAGTGAATGTGTACGAGTACAATCCTTTTACGTTTAGTTGATGTCCCGTAGCTTTAAATGAGTCTCGCTCATATACAACTTCTCCGTTGACACGGAGTGATGCTTAAGTGCACTGCTCGAATGATCTGTCGAAGTCAGGGTGGCACTAAGACAAGGCCGCTTGAAATTCCTGTGAATAGTATTGGTGGGCTCGCTCGAATTCCTGAGTTAAGAGCAAGAAATCAGTCAAGCGTGTTTTTCTAGATGAGAAATGTCTGATCAATGCTCTGGAACGCCCCGCAAGCCCAGAAACACTCTCAAAGAATGCAAGTTAGAATGTTTCGCTAAACTTGAAAGTCACTTCACTGGTTATCCCTTATTGCTTTTAGTACACGCATTTCAAGTTCTTCCTAAGAAAACCATAATCTCTAGAAAAAAAATTCATTTTCTTTGATCTTCATCTTCGACCAATACCTCATGACAGGTGAGGTTCATGTGCTAGAATAAGCAATTGTGTTGTGGATGTACGCATTGCAACAAAGTCATGGACTCCGTTGAACATTTTATGGAATGAATCAAACTCCAAAATTTTTTCAATCCAAATTATAGCCTATTGTATTCATAGAGAAGAAAAGGTGTGACTAATACCTGTATTCATTGTATTCTTCTTGGAGAGGTGTCTGTCGATATTTTTTGCAATGATCAATTCTGGAAAACGATTGGTGGCCTATTGCTACGCTAATAATGCCAACGATTCGAGGCATTGGAAATAGAAAGATATCAGTTTGCTTGTCGACAATGTTATAGTCAGTGGAAATTGTAAATACGCCATCTTCCATTGCGACTACTTTAATAGGAGGCAAATGCAGATGTTGACAGCCTCGCGATTCCATCGCTCAGAATTTGCTGGATTTAATTTTGTTGTAAGGCTGTAAGGTTTGTTACGAATGACCATGGTGTCTTTTAGCTTAAAGGGCACACCGACCACGGATGTCGAAGGTGGGTAATCTCCTATGTAAATTAGGTCAGGCTTCGATGAATGGTGCGAAAATATCAAATATTCCTTCACACGGATGTCGATCCTCCCAGAACCATGTTAGAGCAGCCCTGTCCCTTGTATGCTTGTTTTCTAAACGACCCAGCTGAGCAACATTGTTTAACCATGCTCTTTACAGGTATGCTTCGACGCACCTGCGGCCTTCTTCGTGTCCTGTGGCGGTAATCTTAGTTTTTGTATGCTTCGAGTGTTTATTCTATACTGAAGTACTGGTAGAATGCGTTAAAATAGTAGTTGTTAAGGCTTTTCAAGGATGGCGGTAAGTTGCCGGTCATACCTTTTTTTGTGCCTTCCTCATGCCTTCCAAGGAACTTCGAATATTTTATATATTTCTTTCTCATGATTCGTGTATCCTGTCAGTAACTCACCTTGATAATCGGTGCATACATTGCGTAGGTTGGCAGCCCATAAGAAATTTTTGCTCCCTCGCTTGGTTATTGAGCATGACTATGATATTTGGCATGTGCTTAGACTTCACTCATATTGTTTCAAATAATTTCTTTATTTGGAAGAGTCCATGTGTTCTCTCACTATGTCGCCTAAAGTCTTCATTAGTTTGCTGCAAAGTATCCTGAGTGATCCTTATGTCGTTGGCAAACAAGACTTGCTGAAATGCTTCTAGGTGAATCTCTCCCGCTCCCCCCCCCCCCCAATCTCTCCCAGTTTGTTAACTGGAATAGCTGTCAGCATGCAGTAAATAGCAATAAATATTTTGGGTATGCTTAGCTGACGCTTTTCTTAATTACAATTTTGCCGAGTTCATTGTGAAATCGAAATCCTATTCGTTCGGAAGCCCTATAGACAGGCTAGTTCTAACCAGATTTCTCGATTACCAAATTTCTGGCCTGGATTCTACTCACTGTTACCCTTTGTGTCTTCTAGGTTGATAAGCGAATTGTTACTTTGATTCTATATAGCTTCGGTGAATAGTATTTATCATAATAAGATCATGCTAATGGGCACACAATTTCCCAATTATTTATTGTATCCATTTTCGGATTAATATGACGTAAGCATCTCCGAAGCCTATGGTGCAGTTTGAAGTCTTGGCTCACTGCGAATGAGTCGCAGGAATAAAATGTATAAATGCTTAATTTTTTAAGGTGACTCACGCATAAAGGCTAATCAAGCAGTCGACAGGGTCTGCGACAATAATGTTCATTAAATAAAGGATCATTATCTGAAGACTACGCAGTTATACAGAATCCGACGTCATGAACAAAAGAAATAAATAATCTTATGTAACCCATATTATATACATATATATTACACATTACGATCATTGCCAAAAGATTTCTATTGGACTCGTAGCGCCATTCATCATCATAGAGAGTTTTAGAATAGGGGCCCCATAAATTTTGCGGCACAAAAGAAATAGTGTCATTGGCCCTGAACATGCACGAGACCGAAGGAGAACTTAGCGTCTGTGGCTGGCGGCGACACAATTTCACGGGAATAGCGTTCTGACCCAAACTCGACGCAAAGGTTTTGCATCAACGAATATGGTGGCATGCATCAAAGCGACGGCTTTCGCTTACTTATTTTATATAAAATCATCGGTTAAGGGAGAAATCATTGTTATTTCTTAGATCGGTAGGTCAACTTGAAGGCCGCCAGGCTTAACACAAACGTATCTCGCTGGTAACGAGAGGCGCGTCTCGTTTCTAGGTCAAGGCAAATAATAATCAGAGTGGAAAACTATTATAAACACCAATATTATTGTAAACATGGCAAATTTATTACAAACACTGTACGTTAGTACCTAGACTTTATTTATTATTCATTCATTCATTCATTCATTCATTCATTCATATATTCATTTATTCATTCATTCATTTATTGATACTGTCAGCTTTTCTCAGGCTATTACAGGAGTGGAAAATCTAATAAATTCACATTCTAAACAAGGTACATACATTTCACAACTACGATATCGACACAAAAAACAAAGGAAAAAAATCAAACAGTAGATAAGAAAACGCATACAAGTGCTGAGGCACAACTATTACATTGGTGTACTACGGTCCAGGTAAGGTTTCAGGCATTCTAGAAAGGCATCAGGGGAGTTAATATTTACAATGGAATCAGGCAGCATGTTCCATTCTTTAATAACACGAGGAAAAAACTGTACTTAAAACAGTCGTTATAAGAACGCGGCACAGGAATGTACATGGAATGGCGATATCTTGATGTCTCATTAGGGTGTATTGTAAAATATGGTGATGTGTTGATATTCAAGTGGCCATGAATTAAAAGGTAAAGAAACTTCAGCCTATCTACCTTAGTGCAGTATTCTAAACTTTTAAGGTTTGCTAATTTACATAATTCGGTTGGTGAATCAGTTCGGTGACATGGATTGAAAATAAAACGGGGAGCAAGTTTCTGAACTTTCTCAATTTTTAATTTGTTAGACGCAGTGTAAGGATACCAAACAATTTTGCCATATTCAATTACAGGTTTTACAAGGGTGTTGTAAGTGAGTGTTTTTACATTGGGAGTTGCATTACGGATTTTGCGTCTTAGTGCCCAAATTGCTTTGCGTGCCTTGGAGCATACATTATCTAAGTGTGTATTACAGTATAGGTCAGAAGTGAAGGTCAAGCCGAGATACTTATGCTGATGGACTCTAGTAACTGGTTTACCTGCAATGGAGTAAGGGTATATCATTATATTTTTCTTTCTAGTAACATAAATAATTGATGAAGAACGTATTCAAAAAGCGATTATGTTGCCGTGCCTTAGATTTTTTTTCTTATTGTTGAATCTTCCGTTCTCGCTAGTTGACGAGGTGCAAACGCACAACGGAAAGAGGGAGCACTTTAGCCGTTATAAATCACGTTGCGAACAGTACTCGCAAAGCTCTTTCCGGTCGCAATGAGAGGGGCGCCTACTTGAAAACTATCTTGCATTACGCTCCCTTTGGCGCGGATGTCAGTAAGCACCTCAAATGTGCAAAGCATAATAATTTTATAATAAATGTTGACTGTCAATTCATTTCTTCGTGATGTGAAAACGACACATATTGGGCACATCTTTTGATTTGCCAAATATGGTTTCCAAGAAACAGAGTTCTTGTACAATAGTCACGAACCCGTTCCCCGTGTGACCACAGGACAAGTATTTGCAATATTCGGCCTGAGAAGGTGACACAGTGCATATGTAGGGGCAGAAAGCCTCGACATGGTAAGTGCGAGTGCGTGGCGTGCACTAAAGATGTCTTTTCATTTTTGTGCGAAAAAGACATTTACTATCAACTATGCCAGAGCATTTTATATCAAACTCCCGCACGCAATGAACGAAAGTAGATTGAATTCATAAATTCTGGGTTTGTTCAAGTGCATTTAGAGCGCCCGTAAACAGTTATCTGTGATATTCGCCGATATCTGTGCAAGATCGATCGCAGCACTTTTTGTCTTCCCCTATTGCCATTTCTACACGTAGGTTAGACACGTGGCTGAGCTAGCCAACATTGCCTTCGCTTCTGTCTCTGATGTTTCACGTTAAAAATGACTTTCCTGACTGAAAAATCATGGCTATTTAGAAGTAAATGTGAGAGAAATGTGTTAGCATTACGCCGCACCCGTTCTGAGGTTCCGGATCGGAGAGTTAAACCACTTTAGCACATCGCAAAGTACTGTTTAGGAGCAAGCTGAACAAGTGCCATGCTGAAGCGTGGCTTCTTGGGCAGGCTTGGACATCTAGCAGAGGTCAAGCGCACAGTGGCGTAGCTACGGGGGGGAGGGGGGGGGGCGTTGCCGCGGGCCCCGAGTGCCAGTCGGAGCGGGGGTGCCGTATGTCTGAAGACCTTCCCCCCGCCCCCTTTCGCAGGCTTGATTGGGGGTAAATGATAGCGGAACGTTTCATGTGCAGGGCGCTCGTGGGGTGTGCTCATGTCCCACCATGATTTGTTCGTCGTCAGGACGTATACAGTGTTCCATATATCAGTTTTGTATCAATTTCGCGGTGTTGAATAGAAACTAGTCCTAGCTAACCATCTCTTTGTCATTTTGTTGTTGTCACGGTAGCGCCCTGTGGGGGGCCTACAATGACATTGAGCCTTATGAAGCCCTATTCTTTTTAATCTAACTGTCCTTGGCGTTGCTGAAATATTACCCAAGCCGATTCACCTATCAATGTACGCTGACAATATTAGTCTTTGGTCTTCTGCGGTGACTGGTTCAAGTGAGCGCAAGAATTCAGCGGGCAGCCACCCGAACTTGTTCGTATCTCCGCAAACAAGGCCTTAGCGTGTCCATCGAAAAATGCGCGTTAATTGCGTTTACGCGCAAACACATGGCACCGCACCCTGCTTCTCTCAATGGCCAGGGTACCAATACCACAAATATCATCGCTTCTTAGGCGTGATTATTGACAGGGACCTTTCATGGAGCCCCCACTGCATCAACCTGAAGCAGAGAATAATTTCAATTGTGCATATAATAATGTTCCTGTGGGGAAAAACGTGGGTCATGTCGGTACGGTCCATGCTGCAGCTGTACAGAGCACTGTTTCTGGGCTCTTTACAGTACAGCTTGCCGGTCTTGGCGAACGCATGTAAAACAAACATTCGCAACCTCGAGGGTTTGCAAGGCCAGGCTCTGCGGACATGTCTTGGACTAACACAATGCGTTTCGACTCATGCAACACTCATGCTTGCTAGCGACTAGTTTGTTCCAACATATATAACGATTGCCAACCTTAGAGTTCACATTACCCACTCACTTTATTGCTGCTTTGCCAGCACAAAGACCTCAAGCCACATTTTCCAAACGTGCTGCGGCACATCAAGGCTACTTTACGTCGGGCTTTATCCAGCAGCAAGACCACTGTTACCCCTCTGGTGCCTACGACAGCCACAAGTACGCCTCATTACGAAGAAGACCCGTCCATGAACAGTGGCTCTACGTCAGTTCACACTGTCATTAGTGAACGAGGCATATGAACAAAGAAAGATTTGCACTGATGGATCTCTCTCAGCCGCGAGCTCCACAGGCGCTGCAGTCAACCCGGCCTTACAGGTCACAATTACGTTCAAAGTGTCCCATATAACGGCCTCTACGGCAACAGAGCTTGCCGCTCTACGTGCCGCTGTTAATTACATCGTACAAGCGAAACCTCGAAAGTGGGTTGTTATAGAGCGCAGATCCTTTGCGCCCGTTCCAGCGTTTCGCGTCGCCATCAGCCTTGCCGTCATACCTCGTTGTAACCAAGGTCATCATCCGCGCGCTTCTCTAGCTGCGCGCGCTCCTGCTGCCATCTCTCGCACTCGGCGCGAGTCTTGCTCTCTCCTTGTCATATAGTTTCACACAATAATTACTAGAGGGAACTCTGGGGTTAGTGCCTACGGGAATTACAATGGGAGCGGTTGTGCTAGCATGGGAATTATGGGAAGTACATGAACTTGCGTAAATTTCGTCCTTCTGGCTTCAAACGGCTTTGTGACTTTGTAAACTCATTTTCGATAATGTACTGCATAATAGGTAATTAAATAAAACTTACTAAAATTGTCTGACGGCAAGATTAGAGCACAGGAACTCTAGCACAGAAGCCAGATATTGAAACCATTAAGCCACGGACGCATGTATCGACAAGCGATGTGAAACGCCCTTATGAATTTGTGGCGCCCATATTTGTATAGCCGCCCATTTGACACCATGGACCACCACGCACTTTGTTGGTTGTCATCACTGAAGGGCCCCTCAGGCCGCCTTGCTGGTTGGGAACTTCGCCTGCAGGACTACGAAATTCACGTGCTCTACCGTAGCGGCCGCCAGCACTCTGACGCCGTCACCCTCTCGCGCTCTCCTTTGCACGATGACAATGTCCGCTGCTCCGTATCCCTGCTTGCCGTTTCTTCCATCGACCTTCGTACTATCACTTCCGAGCAGCGCCAGGACCACTGGATCGCCTAGCTGATAGACTTGCCCTCTGATGCATCGGCCCAACCAACCACATGTGCATTACGTCGGGAAGGCCACCATTGGGCCATTCGCGACGACCTACTCCACCAATGCAATTACACCGGCAATGATCGCCAGTGGTTGCTAGTAGTACCCCGCAATCTGTACTCTGAAATATGTGCGTCATTCCACTCTGACCCACAGTGTGCACCCTCGGGAGTATTCAAAACTTACCAGCGCATTCGACAGCGGTTCTACTGGCGCGGAACGTACAGCTATGTTCAGAAGTACCACTGCGTCCAGGGCAAGTTCGTTGTCTCGTGCCCCGATTGTCTGCGCCGCGAATCTTCACCGCGCCTCTCGCCAGCCAGTCTGCAACCGTTACCTTGTCCTAGCCAGCCGTTAGGGTGCATCGGCATCGATTTGTATGGGCCAGTTCTCCTAACATCTGCTGGTAACCGCTGGACTATCGTGGCAGTTCACCTTACGTGATACGCCTAAACTGCCGCTCTCCCAGTGGCTACAGCGCGCGATGTTGCCTCCTTCCTGCTTCGCCGACTCATACTGGGCCATGGTCCACAACAGGAGTTGCTCAGCGATCGCAGAGCAACTCCTGTGGTGATCCTCCTGTGAGAAACTCCTGTGATCGAAGAGCAGACGTCTCTTCTTGCCGGTAGTCGTTGAAGCCATTCTCAAAGAGTATCACGTTGTGCACCGCACAACTAGTGCTTACCATCCGTAGACCAACGACCTCAGAGAACGCGTTAACCGTACGCTTGGCGACATGCTCGCAATCTACGTAGCCTCCGACCACACAAATTGGGACGTCATTTTGCCCTTCGCAAACTACACCTACAATACCGCAAATCATAGCACCACTGGCTTTTCACCCTCTTTCTTATTGTACGCCCGGGACCCGTCGCACACAATCTACACATTCCTTCCGTACAAGCTGGGTGCATCTGATTGGGCGCCTATTTCTGCCAAAGCCAGACATACCGAAGGGTGTCGCGATCTCGCGCGGGCCTTTACTTCAAATGACCAAGAGCACCAGAAGAACGTTCGCGGTGACACCACTTCTGCGCCCACTTTCCTCCCCGGAGCGCTCGTGTGGCTCTCAGTCCCTTACACTGCACCTGGGCTCTCGTCTAAAGTACTTCCCAAGTATGAAGGCGCCTCCCACGTCGTCGATAGCACATCTCCAATCAACTGCATGATCAAGCCCGTTGAGCCGTCTTCGGACATGCGCCGTCGGGGACGAAACATTGTCAGCGTCGACCGCCTCACGACCTACTATGACCCACTCATAGTGACAATATGTTAGGTCACCGGGTGGCTCCATTTTTGTTCCCGGGGTTAATTGTAGAGAAAAATTGGAACAATTAACTTGGAACACACACACACACACACACTGTTCTAAGCTATTCCGTCCCCTTTATGCATCTAACACACGTGACCGGCTTTTAACACCACTGTTTTTACACTTTGGTATTCCTACTGCTAACGCATTACAAAGGTATGATTGCGGAGGCCCTCGAAATGCAACAAATATTGTTGAGTCTCGTGTCCAGCATCGCGGCATGGAAGCGTCGTTTTTTGGAGGTAGCTGTTCCTTGATGCATTTATTTAGAATGTAGTTCCAGCGCTGCAAAAAATGAAAAAAAAAATATGCATAGGACTCTTTAAAGATGTCGTTAATAGTCGCAAAACTTTACCTCAAATATTTTAGAATAGCGGCTGAGTTGAAATGAATGGCTTCAGTGTTGGTCATACAGTACCCCAACCTAACGCTTGGTGAAAAAAAAAACACATCTCGCAAGCTACATTTACATTTAATTTATGTGATGTTCCTCCCCTTAAACCCTCCTTCCCCCGTGACTAAAACATCAAAAAAAGACAGGCATTTCACGTTCTTTTGAGAGATGAAGATAATCAGCGTGGAGGCAGGCTATTAGTGATATGTATTCCTCACGACTCAGCAATTGCAAGCTTGGATACAATAACTATCAGAAGGCTTCATTGAAGGGATTCTTCCGATTCAGCAAGCTAACAATTGGAAACTCTGGAAACCGCTCTTGCTCTTGAAATTTTGGCTCCACGGGAATTTGTTTCAGTGTGAAACGCATCGCTAAGCGTAACCTGCGATTACAGGCACCGAGGCTAATTTAAGTGGTAGTGGATTTGCAGAAACAGTTGTGGCAGTCTGAAAATCTAGATTTTCCTTCGCACTGCGTATGATGAAGTCACAGCACATAGAGAAAAGAAGAAACAACAGTGCGGTGCGTTACGATGGTGTCATAAACTCAGGTGTTTACCTGTAGGAGAAATCAATATCAAGTTAACGCACTGTTTCTGTATGCGCAAACAACCCTGAAAAGGTTATCTACATGATGAGCCGAACTTGCTCTGCGTTCTTGTGGGTGGCCACGACATCACTCACGAAAGTTCACTTGCTGTAAATCGGAACGTTGTCTTCCACGCTTCTTTCTTGCTTTGCCACGAACTTGCCTTTTCTGCTACAAGCTACCCTGCTGATGATCTTTGCCCCACCGTCGCTCTGCTTGGGCCATACCGAGGCGCTTACGGTGCCTCTCGCGTACGGACAGGACTACGTGACCCTTCGTCCGACTGTCAGCGTATTCAACTGCGCCTTGCCGCCGTCCCCTGCTCAAACGTGCATGCTCGGTAGGACAGCTGTTGCCGCCACCCGCACGGATCCTTCTTCCGTACTGTTGCTGCGAAAGCACCAAATGGCGCACTGAGCGAAAAAGCCGACGTTTGTAACGTCGAAGCGGCGACTAAGTTCTTATTGGCTTCGACGCCACGTCCCGTGCGAGCCGCTACGGAGCAGCACAGGCGAAGAGGGACCACTGCTACCGTGCTGGCGCGCCAGGCGTTCGTGAGGGGAGATGGCACCTCCGCGAACCCACATCACCCACGCTCTCTGAAGCTTGTGTTATCTGCGCGTTCCTTGCTCGCGAAAGCTTCTGCCTACGTTCTAGCTTCGCCTCGGTGATCGCTATAAAGAAATAAATGTATAAAATCAATATAATCCAAAAGAAGAACGTTGAGGGTACACTCTTAAAAAAAAGAGAGTCAAAAGAGGGTCACGACTACCTCGACTCTCTTTTTTCAGTCGCTGACTACCTTTTTTTCCAAGGGTAGTCACAAAACGAAGTCAGGAATGACGCATGAAATGGATGACTCCCATGCTGCTTGAAGGGAGTCAGTGAAAGGCACATATGATGTTATAGGTTGCAGTGAATGTGGATTCGTTGGTTCACTCAATCAAATAACTGATTGACTATACCAAAGGAAAGAGCACGATATGTAACTACCCGAGTTCAACTCTATAGCCGCAAAAAGTAAAATGCGTTTCATGCAGTGCTGTATTACAGCATAATCAGGATAGCAAGAAAGGCAAATTGTTTTTTTAATTTTTCAGTAAGAAATAATTGAAGCAGGGTGGTACAACACCAAACTCCAAAAGTAATAACACTGGTTGGTATATTTATGCAACGCACTGTACATTAATATGTATTTTGTACATAAAGATACCTTAAGGGGGGGGGGGGAGTGCATGAATATTGATTGCCCATGCACAGAATGGAAAAAACAAGAAAAAAATACAACACGAATATACACACAACGTCAACAGAACACAAACTGTGAAGTACACCCACTTAGAGTTCATAACATAAAGCTAAGCAAATATTACAATTTTTAATGAAACCACTAATTCACATCTGGGTACCTCTTTCCCTGCCAGATAAAGATCGAGGAACTCTGGTAATACCTCATCTTCTGCCTGCGCCGCACAGACTACATTGCGTTTAGATACCTTACGTGCTTATCGATGTCTCCTGAATTCAACAAGTCCCATCTTGTCTAACAAGAACAGAACCTCATCCTGAGCCGCAAAAATACCTGCAATCTGTCCAAATTGTGGGTCGTCTGCCTTACCCGTCGTGGTTGCTCAGCGGCTATGGAATTGGGCTGCTGAGCACGAGGTCGCGGGATCGAATCCCGGCCACGGCTGCCGCATTTCGATGGCGGCGAAATGCGAAAACACCCGCGTACTTAGATTTAGGTGCACATTAAAGAACCCCAAGTGGTCGAAATTTCCAGAGTCCTCCACTACAAGTGCCTCATAATCGGAAAGTGATTTTGGCACGTAAAACCCCATAAGTCAATTTCGTCTCCGTTGGTCATTAAAAGCACATCTTCCACATGGTATGCCATTTGCGGCATAGTGACTGACTTCGCCTGCCATACGTTACCTGCAGGCAGGCGCTCCTCAATGCACGTATGTAAAACAGATCTTCGCACAGGTTTCAGGCCTGACATGGTGTGGCGTTGGTTGAAGACAATCTCACGGAATTCATAGCTTTGAGAAAGTTGGTGAAGCTCTGCAAGTGTTTTACATATGTTTTTGAAGTTTTTCATCTTTGATGCCTTGAACCTCATACGCCAGATTTGTTTGAGTGGTCCGAAAAGAGATCATGCGTGGGTAGTGCACAAGGTAATGCAATTTAGGGATTATGCGGGCTTCTGGGTAGCGGGTAACGAATGAACGGAGAAATTCTTGAATTTTCACCTCCATATAAACAAGAGACTCTGAGGGAAGCTCATCATACAAAAGCATGCCTACAACTTCCCTGAATAGGAGGTAAACCTCCCAGCCTTCGTTTCCCTCTATAATTTTAGAAGCGAAAATCTGAGGTAACAGTCCGAAAAGGCACCACTTCTGTGAAGCAGCGTCCTTTAGAGGGGTATTGCCTCGTACGAAGGCTTCTGTGGGGCTTGGTGGTCTGTCAACGCTTTAGATTTAGAATCTAAAAACGTTGTGGTCTGCTTGTACCATCATTGCGGCCACAATGGAATGTGCAAACTTTGTGCACTGTTCTGCAAACCCCTGTGCAAAAAACGTGCAAACGGCTGCTCTGTTCTTGCTCAAATTTTGTAGAGCGATCGCATTTTGGCGTCGACTTTACACTTGGCACAGTTAAGTGCCTTGCTTGTAAGAAAAAAAACGCAAATTTGCCTGTGCCCTTGAGGCTGCAAACAGCTGCCGTAACGGCGCAAGCATAAACCAGTTTCGCCGCCTGCCGTCAGCTTTAAAAAGCAACGTCTAACGGAGGACGGTCACCTGTTCCAGGAGCAGGCAACACGCGGCAGCGCTCACTGATATGCTGCTTTCTGCAGCTGACGACAGGCGGCGCTACAAGTTTATGCGTACACCGTCGCGGCAGCAGCTCACATTTTCATGAGCGCCGGT
Source organism: Dermacentor variabilis (assembly GCF_050947875.1). Classification (NCBI taxonomy): domain Eukaryota; kingdom Metazoa; phylum Arthropoda; class Arachnida; order Ixodida; family Ixodidae; genus Dermacentor; species Dermacentor variabilis. The sequence continues at coordinate 181,638,226 of NC_134569.1, forward strand.
AAGTTTGCATTAAAACAAAGATCAGGCAATTAACTGTGCTAAGTGTTATACTAAACGAAGTAGGCACCAAAATGTGGTCATTCTGCCAAATTTGAGCAAGGATAGTGCAGCGGTGAGCGAAAACTGTTTGGCGAACGCGCGCAGCGAAACATTCAGGATCCAGCACATCACTTACGGCTTTCGTATTTACTTCGACTTTGGATTCGCAACTATGAGAAGCACGGCTATGGCTCTGACGGCACCTTGCTATCTACGGCGGTGAACGAGTATCTAAACGCGAGTGGCATTCCTCTCTTGCTTGCGTTGTGCCTGTGAAATCTGACAGCGGCGGCAGCATGTCGTCCGATCCGCCTTCAACTGAACTCTCGCCGACTGATGCGGAAGGAGCGGTTTGCCTCTTGTTTGCGTTGCGCCTGTGAAATCCGACAGCGGTGGCAGTATGGCGTCCGATCTGCCTTCAACTGAACGCTCGCCAACTGGTGCGGAAGGAGCGGTTTGCCTCTTGCTTGCGTTGCGCCTGTGAAATCTGACAACGGTGGCAGTATGTCGTCCGATCCGGCTTCAACTGAACGCTCGCCGGCTGGTGCGGAAGAAGCGGCTTGCCTCGTTTCGCAGGAGCCATCAAAGAAAATCGTGAAGCTCACAGGCGCCCGGAAACTCGCCGACCTCCACGAAAGCCTGCGGACGGGAGGGTTCGTGTACCTGATGACAGGCAACGATCTTCTAATACAGGTGAGCGTAAATGTACTGCGCGTTATGGAGCGCAAAGATGATTTGGTCATTGTTTGGTTCATTTTATGTTATTTTGTATACAATGTTTTTTGCAATGTTGTTTGCCTTCCTTCCTTATTTTGTGATTTGCCTCTGTATTTACTTTGCCCCTCCCCTCTGCAATGTACAACCGTACCTTGAGGGTATGATAAATAAATAAATAAATAAATATGGGCAAAGTAGCAACAGTATGCGTAGCGGAAATGTCGAGCACGATTAATAACTTCGGTTGCCGCGCTTTGAACTGACAGATCGAGTCTTAGGAAATTGCTCTGTGTCACTTCACTGTGCTGCCAACTACTAATATTTTTGTTTCGTCGCAGCCAATGCACTTGACCTTAAATTGAGAAGTGTAGCGCATACTTGCCCGTACGAACACAACGTTGCTCAACTATAATTATTGCCGTGTCGAGAAGCCGCAAGGAAACTAGCCTTTTCAGGACTTCCATCTTCTGAAAACTTCTGCAGTTGGTTTACTACTGATATTGGGGTAAGGTGTGCAATCGCTTCCCTATCTGGTAGGAGAGGGAGTAGTAACAGCTTCAGTCAATGTAATGGTGCTTTAGTTAGCATAACTGGTCGCCATATTCTGCAAATTTCTTCAGCATTTAACTAATAAAACAGGCAAGGCGACGAAAACGGACTTGTTGTTTGCCTGTTCAATCTTTGTCGTCATTTGTGCGCTGCAACATTCACACAGCAATGAAGTTAAATTGAACCAACTGAGGAAAAAAAAATTGCTGGCATTTTCAGCAATAGGACTATGAAAACCTTGGGCAATCAGCAATATGGTTCTATCTTTGTGAAAGCATCTGTTCTTATACACTGGTGGTTGCTGACATTGCATAAATAAGCTTAGCCTTGTTAGCTTAATGCGTCCTGTACTTAGCTCACCTATGGGCAGCAGGATTAGTGCTGTGCTGTGCTGTGATGGCTCTAAATAACAAACCTGTTTGGGACAGTACAGCAACCATAAAAAAAGGCTGTTTAATTAATCAGTGCCTGTTCAGTGCCCACAGCTTCACTTCTAATGTGCAAAACTATTGATAAACCATCTGGGTGTGCTTTCAGATCTTCCAACGACCGGTTCCAGTGCTACGTCGACATGGGTGAAAGCATGACGGTGTGTGATGGAGCATTGATTAACTTGGTTGTCTCTCCAAGCCACGCTGAAGCATCATAGGCACCAAAAAAGCCGTATGCACCCGATCTTATTTAATCTGTACTCATGCATTAACACTGTATAACATTAAAACCTGTCGTATGCTGGAAAGCTATAATATCGCTATTAGCAGTACTTTAAAGAGCCCCTCACCAGGCCACATAGCTAATTTAATCATACGCTGGAAGTTGTTAGGTGCCCTCTTGGGAGCATTCTACTGCAAAAATTTTCAAATTGGCTCATTAATAGCTCAGATAGAAATATTGCAGTTCCGCAAACCCATGATTTAAGGAGGCGAGCGTCACAGCCAAAAAACGCTTGGATGCCCCTTGCCAAGCCACTAGTGGAGAAAAGGCTGCATGTTGTTCCATACATGCATGAAGTGGCCCACGATTTAAAGAAAGTGGCCAGCAGGTACAAAGTACCTATTTTCTTGGCTCCATGGAAGCTTACTGGCCTGTGCCCACGCATCTCAGACCCACAGAAGCTGACCCTTTGTGGTAAAAATCATACAAGGCCATATGTGACTTGCGTGGTCGGTATGGTGTACGAAATTCCACTTAATTGCGGCAAGGTGCATATCAGCCAGACAGGCTGTTGCACCAACGATTTGGCAAGGGAACATGAGCTGTCTGCCAGGAATAAGATTAATGCACATTTGCCTATGCACTGCAATTACTGCACGTGTGAGCCATATCTTTTCCACATCCGCATTCTTGGTAAACGCAAAGATTGTCTGCATGGGAATTAATGGAGGCCTGTTTCATCAACATGAAATGTGACGTCTATGTCAGTGATACATCTGTGGCTTGAACTGAATTGAATGACAGTTTCTGCACTGTATGACTGAATAATAATGGGCAAGCTTGTTTGAGTATTGCGTGCAAACGTATGTGCGCACATGGCCACCTTCACCTATAAATATGAACCTGTTTGCTTTCAGTAAAGTAGTAGCAAGGGACACTCATTCCTGTCCTAAAGCTTTTTTCTGCCCCTGGTTGTATCTTAACTTTGGGGAATAAGCTCATGGGAATTTAGTAAACAAATAAATGCATGCCATAGGGGCAATTCCACTATGTAAAAATAAAACGTTTTTTCCCCCTAATATTTTTATGTATCTATATAGTCCTAGTTCCACTTTTATAGCATACCACTGTCTTTGTTAAATATTGGAATGCTCTGCTACTAATAGATATGACAAATGAGGTGTATTTATGAAAACATAAAAACAAAAAGCTGCAAAATATTTTTTTTAATTTTGTGCAGTCTAGACAGCCCAAATATAACTGATGATATATGAAGAGCTTAAGAAGCACAATCATGTTTGCGACTCCTCAATCCTTCCGTATCATCCTTCAAAGTCTTATCCGACCTTGACATTTGTATCTATCTCAGTAGCTCAGATTTATGTAATGCTGAGGGAAAATTTGACTTCCTGTTTGAAATAATAGCCATGTTTCACCAAAAAAGCTTATAAGCAAAGGCACCAAGAAGTTATCAGAAAAAATGCGTTCATTGAAATATTAATTCATTAGCCACCAGAAATGTGATAGGGAGTTAATAATGTTTGGATAAACACAAGCGGTCTAGTTTGTGTATTTGAGAACCAGAATGTTCTAGTATGTTTTTGTTCTATCAAATCATCCATGGCCTTCATATGACCTGCTTTTGTTCTCCGTTTCTGGTCCCAAGACAATGCTAGTCTGGTCTTGGCACTTTATGGCCCAGTATTTGTCCTTCACAAAGCAATACCTGTGTAGACAATTTAGCTAGCAATAAGTTTTCCTCAGAAGGAATGTTTGCAGGTGCGTCACTATGGTTGCTTATTTCACCTTGGTGGGGGAGCTTCTTGCTCATGGTACCAATGTCTGTGAAGGGACCAATAATGCGCCTTCCTTGTGCATGGTACCAATGCGAAAAGGGGGAGAGGGATCATGGTGTGTTAGTAAGGAGGTATCTGTATAGGGGGTGATAAAATTCCTCTTTAAATTTCGTTTTAACAGCCCATTCATGCTGTAACGAGTCAGTTGTCTCAGTCAGTGATTTTTGCTGTTCGTACATCATTATCCTTGAAAAGCAACGGGCTCCATTTGCTATGGCAAATGTGCCCATATTTATCAAGAGCCCTTCCTGTATTCTTAGCTCGTCACTAACTATATAGTAGGTAAATTTGAGCATATGGAGTGATAGTCTGTGATACCACATCTTATGTTTTTCTAGCACTGGATTTTGTTGTTGATTTCAATGAATACTTCTCTTTTTAAGGCTGTCTGGTAGTGCAGTTCGACATGCGGAGAATGCAGTCAAAGGAGAGTACAAGGAATGGAAAGAGTACAAAGGAGTACAAGGAAGTCAACGTAGACACTGCCTCCGATGCTCATTGACGTTGCTGCACACCTCTGAAATATTACAGCAGGAGGCATGCCTGACAATCTTCAAAAGAAAATTGAATGGATTGCCTACAATTCGTCATCTCAGACAATGTAAGTCACAACAATTACCTGGATGCATTGGTCAGCAAAATAATGAGAACTCACACTCACTAAAATTCTATTCAGCCGGGTTCATTCGGGCCAAGACCTACTGAAATTCAACTCAGTTGGACTCACTTTGACTCACTTTCGAGATCAGTCTGAGTGAGTCGACTCATGCATCAGTTTGCCAACCTATGGCAGATGTAAATAAAGTTGGGATAGAATGTACTTAATGAGAATTCATTCCACAGTAATGTCTCAATTATGTTCAGTCGTGCATTTTTCCCAACCTTGTATTGCAATATGAATGGTAAGCACAATGTTAATTAGCGTATTACGCTCCATTCTCATGCGGTTATGTCACTAAGGCAAGTGGAAGGTGTCTATAATCAAAACAAGTTTTTGTTGTCTAATTCATGATTATAACTTAGTTGCTGCGTAGTTCCCCTTGAAAACGCTCGATAACCAAGGGGAAAAAAATTGTTTTCCTAAAGCTTTGCATTGGGGCAGTGAACAATGTCCAAATTGTGCAGTGCCTTTTTAAGTGTTTAGCAGTGTATATGGCATTGTTGGTTCGAAATTTTTTTATCACTGATACATCGTTGACTAGTTCTGAATTACAGTTCACTCATAACCTCGAAATTTAAATATTCAATGGCAATGTCGACATTGCAGCCCTGAGCCCTTTTTCTTTATTCTGGCGAACAACATGAACCCTGACACTAGCAGCGCTACATTTTATGCGGGTATACAAATACCAACTGAATTGGATGGAAAGACAGTTGTGGCTAGATGAATTCGTACAGTGCTGCATGCGTCATGTCAAATTTGCGAGTTCGGTTACCACCAGCAGCATTTCTTCTACTTTCATTTCTTTTCCTTCACAAAAAACAGTCATGAAAGCTACAGGAAGGTTAACACTCAGTCATAATTTATGTCATGCTTCAATGGAGCAATATCCTCCGTGGTTTCCTTGCCATGAGTCTTGGGTTAATGAGTGGGCGAGGGCGCTAGAATGGCGCGTTGAATAAAGCTTCTTTAGCTGCTGGTTACAGTTCTTATAGGTAGTGTACACCACAAAGGTAAACGGTACATAGACAGAAGTGCCGACTGTCAACAGAGAGGTTATTATTCAATGTGCCGAATTTACACAAGCAAGTGAAAGAGCTATCTGAAAAACATTAATTCTGAAGATAGAACAAGAAAAGCAGACGAGTGGCCAAAAAATGAACTATGCTGGAAATCGAGATACAAAAAAAATATGATTGCATCACAAATACAGGCCGTTCACGTGACTTCCAGAATAACTTTAGCTCTTTTTCTGATAGGGCAGTCAGAAAGGCATCTGCAAGGTCAAGCGCAAGATTTGGCATGTTGAATCCACATAAAATGTTGTGTACGAAATTTCTCTTTCATGCGGCGCTTGTCATATGGGGCAGACTGCCAGATGCCTTCGTGAGAGGTTGTGCGAACATGCATATAATGTGCGCAATGGCAGAGAAAGTTTTTTTGGCACATCATACTAGCATGCGTGGCTGCACTCCTTGGTTTGAAAGAATGTCAGTTATTCACAAGCACAGGGATGGTCTTACCCATATCATACATGAAGTAGCACAATTGGCATGGGAGCCGAGCGCATGCATCAACAAGCCATCCATTGCCTTATCTGAAAGAGAGCTCAAGTTTCTGGGAAGTCAAACCTACGGCCAGCATTTTTTACGCAACTCTACATTTCTTCGTGTGCCTCTTGATGGTCTGCTTTGTTCTTTTTAGTAGTTATTTTTCGGATAGCTGTATCACTATTGTGTGTATTCAGCAATAAAACCTCCATTGGTAGTCAGTGCTTGTGTCTATGTCCTCGTTTAACCTTTGCACTGTACACTCACGATAATGGATCGACAACTAGCTTAATAAGCTGCCCTTGTAAATTCTTATAGGAGATGCTCCTTCAAGTTTGTATTCATGGCTAATTTTCCCTTGTGTGCATGTTTCAGTAATAAGCTAATTTGAAATATTAATTAAAACCTTTTATAACATCTTGTTTGGTGAAAGTATTTTAAGAGTTTGTGAACTCTGGTCATGATTATCCGTTTATCTTGGCTATTGCAGGACAAAAGGATTAAATGTTACCCCTGTCCTGTGTCAAATCCATCTGATCAATTCTCTAACCTCGGTCTTGTCACGTACCTAATGCTTTCATGGTGCAGTTTACTTAAATTCTCCCATCTGATGACTCACAGTTCAACTGTTTGATATTATTTCATGGAAATGTTGCATATTGTTTTTTGTGTATTGTTTGATGTCGAAGGTTGATGCATGCTTTTTTAAACATCAGGTACCCAAATAAATTGTGCAATGTTGCTGCAAGGAGCCTCGTAAACAAGTACCCAGCTCTGAGGGACACATTGCACCTTGGCCATGTAATAGCATTTTCTTATAACTTTTTATTATTTCTTTTGCACTTTTAGATGTTAAGCGTATCCTGGCCAAAGCAGCCGCATTTCAATGGGGGCATAATACAAAAACACCCGTGTACTTAGATTTAGGTGTACGTTAAAGAACTCCAGGTGATCCGAATTTCCGGAGTGCCCCACTACGTCATGCCCCTTAATCAGATCGTGGTTTTGGCGCATAAAACCCCATAATTTTTTTTTACATTAAGCATGCTGCCAAAGCCTTTCTTACTACTTTGTAAAGTTTATGGCCATCCTTGCTTGCAGCTGTTCAGGTCTGTGTGCTTGTGATTGAGTAGAGATGTGGTGGTTTTAAAGCTTTGCAGCTTAACTGAATATGAAGATATCAACAGCACCTCTGCATCTGGCATGCATATGGCCACCTCTTGTAAAATTAATTGCATGCTCAGCTAAATGTGTATTTGGTTAAATAATACATTTTTGTACCTGTAGCCGTTTCCATGCATTAAAGTTTTGACCAACACCAATACTGAAAGTAATTCTCAGATATTGTGTTGGAAGGTGTGCTAAAATAGCTCACTTGGTACATTTTGGAACATGAAGGAAACAGTGCAAAAAGCAAGCTAAGGTTAGGGCAACTCCATGTTTAACTGTGCTGTGTTTGCAGTTTCTTTAAAAACCTGAAAACTGGAAGTCATTGAACTGTTGATTAGGTATGTAAAGTCAATTTCATTTCATTCCAGTTCTCATGGTATATGTGCCCAAGAAACAAGTACAAAAACATGCGAAAGTGAATGCCACCAGGATGCCCTGAAGTCGATGCAGAAGTGAAAGCAAGAAAGGCAAGCGAAATTGTGACACATGCTCAAAATCTGGATTTTGAAGACGGGTGATCAGCTGCAAGTTTGCATGCATATTTCACTAGATAAACTGACTCTCCTTCTTTGTTATGTGGCTTAGTTGAAACATTAAGTTGCTTCTCTCGATGTACTTGTTCGTTTCATTTACATTTTTTATTTACCAAATGCAAACATGCAATCCAGCTATAGCAACTATATCTGCAATGCTGTCATAGATTTTGTAGGTGATCAAAGAAGCAAAATATATCGCATCGCCACCTTGAACCTAGAGTGAAACATTAGTTCAAGATGTAGTGGTAGATGCATTTATAGACTAGTAATACGGCATTCGTACTGTAATGTATATTGATATACATACTAAGATGTAGTGAAAAGTGTGTGGCTATGCTGCTCTGACACTTCAGTTGTTTTAACCCTTCATTGATGAGTTCTGCATACAGCATACCAAAAAATATAAATTTTTCTTGCTGATTTTTGGCATTGAGTAAGAAGTTTCTTGTTAAATGTATTGAGCCAACACTGAATGGCAGCAAGTGTCATTTGTCGGTTTAGAGCAGGAACACAGGATGGGAAAAAAAAGGACACGGGACTCATTTTCTTTGGAAAGCACGGTCAGAGGAGACAGACCAGTGCAAGATCTGCTGTAGTGACCTCAGACACACAATGCAAAGAGCTCTCTGTACAGATTCCAAACGCAGCCATATGTCGCTTGGGGAGAAGCCCACTTCTTCCCCCATACTACTAAAGGAGTTTCTAAAAAATATCCTTTATTTTCGTTGATTATGCTTATTCTCAATGTCTTTAGCACATTTAGGTATAAAATAATTTGTTTTGTATTTATATGCGTGCTCATTAAAGGGTTAAACAAATAAAGTGGTTCCAATGAATGTGAATGTATAACTTTAGCGACTCTAGTCACAATGTGTTGATCATTCCATAATCTTTGTGAGACCACGAAACAGGAACTAGGCAGCATGAAAATCACTCAGCAGTACCAAGAAGGAAGTTTCAGCACTTATACAGTACTGCAGAATACACTTCTATGCTGTACCTGTGGTGTACTTTTTATTATGTGGTCTTGATCCCACTATGGGGAAATAACTGCTTTGCAAGTGCATTGCAGTACTTTAATACTTTAACTGCTTGCTGCAAAAGGAAAGTGCCATTAGAGTATTACATAAGGATAATGTGTTATGAGGCAGTCGCTAGACGTGGTATGTCACAGCACTGAGTTGCCGGCGGCCATTATAATTAGCTGTTTTCTGTGGCATTTTTAACTTGACAGAACATAGTGAGCATTATTTGATCAATAAACAATACTACATAATTCTGGCCCTTATTTGGAACTTTGTCTCATCTCCGTGATGAGCGCAACCCGCTTTTGATGTTACTGAGATGGAGTGACTCCTTGCAAAGCAGCAGGGTAGTCTTGTTAATGATGCTGTCATTCACACTTACGCAGATTGTTTAGTAGGCATTAGCTCAGTGCCATTCCCCTATAGAATCACAGCTTGCATTTCATTCATGTATAATAGAAACATTCTGTAGATTTCATGTGAAAATGTGACATTGGAGGGCATTAGGCTATAAGTTCACAGCAGTGAGCCCCATTATTGGAAGACAGCTGTTGTCTCAAATTACTTACAGCAAAGTGAAGCCATGTACAATGTACATGTGCAGTTTAGTATGGGCCACAATGACCAAAACAAACATAAATAATGTTCTCGTATTGCAAAAGAAAATTGTTCGAATAATCGCTAATGTTGACAATACAACTACCTCCAAGTGTGCTTTTGAAGCACATAACACTGTCCGCGTCAATCACTTGTATAACTTTAAGTTGTTAAAAAAAATTTATTTCTCAATGGCATCCACTGCCAATTTTCATTCTACTCTGGCATCTTTGGACATGTGTCGTGCTAACATACACATAAGACCTATTAATACATGGAATATACCATGTTTTTGCGCTAATTATAAATTTCAAATGTTGTCTTATAACCTGCCCCATGTTCTAAACACGTATAAACATACAAAAGGGTATGCCAAAGCTGAGCTGCGGAAATATTTTGTTGAAATGTGATTTTATGTCTTTGCTAGTAGATGCTGCATGTTTGCTTGGTTATTACTTTTATTATTTCTGAACATATGCGTGACCATTTCAGCGTTTCGATTTTACTGTTCAAATTTTGTGCAAAGATTAATAGACTCTGTATGCATAAATAGTGAATGTTTCTCTTTATTGAATGTGACTATTCTATGTGTGTCTGTTGAAGATTTCCTGCACCACTCTTGTGCTACTGCTTGTAGGGGTTTTCTGGACAGTCAAGCTGTGCAGGCAGCTTTTTGCCAAAAACCTACCCTCCAGTTGAATCTGGAAAATGAACTTATACATATATTCTTATACTTATTTAAATATGTTCTGCCTATTGTGTATCCACGTTTGTGGGCTTGTGATATGCCCTGATGACAAGGCCATTTATGGTTCGTTCAAAGAGAACATCTACGGATGCATTATAGCTATTCTCTGGCTCCTCTCTTCCTGCTGTAAACTGGATTCTCTGCTTATAAGAAATAAGTGTTCCTTGTGATTACTATATGTGCTCTTGCTAAAGGTTACTGTAATGTGTTCATGTTCTTATTGAATAAAATGTTTACAAAGTTTTAACAGTTGTGCTGTTCTTTCAGATCTTAACCGGAGCAGGCAGCATTTGACGCAAACATGGATGCAGTGCTAATGGAAACATTTAGGAGGTGAGACAATAGTCTTTTTTGACAAATTGGATGAAATGACGGCCAAGAAGTTGCACTTTTGAAACATTATGGGATGTACTTACTATGCCGGCACCACGAGGATATTGAACTGGGGCTATTTATAATGTCCGGTTTTGCATTTATCTGGCCTTTAGGCATATTTCTTTTCTTCCATTAGCATCAATGCTGTATGATTGCTTTGATTTGGTGAGATTGTAAATTTGTCGCTTAATATCAATATTGAAATTTAATTCCTCTGTCCATGTATGCCTCCATGGCATATAGAAATAAATGAGTCCTTTGTCATGGCAAAGGATTAAATCCTTTTTCAAATGCCTGAAATGCTAAATTACCTCATAAGTTTGGACATATTGCAGCTGTTTAGTATGCTTTGTAAACTGAAGCATAATGTTTCTCAAGGTTGGCCATTGATTCCAATTTAGCAAATCAGACTGTTGTCTTCTGTTTTTTCCAGGTATAGTCCATTGATGCATTTGAGGTTAATACAGTGATAGTAGCGAAATATTTGCTCTTGGTGTTTCACTCAATGTAGTGTTATGTGCTCAGTGTTTTTTTAGTTGTTTATAGTATTGCAGTTTATCATAACATATAATGGTGGCTGAATAACTACGCATTTGTTGCACATGCAAACTAAAATCTATTATGTTGTGAGCTTCCATCTTAGTGTAGAGATAGCCTATTCACTACCCAGGCAGAGGTCACAGCAGTTGCTACAAGGGGTCTGGTTAAGTACCAGGAGGTAGTTTCACCAACTCTTGTGATGGTAATCATGTACACCACCATTGTGAGTCTTCAAATGACTACCCTAGGAAGGGTCATTGTTGCCATTCCAAAGGGTACCACTGACTACCAAGGGGTACTTGCATGGACCACTGAGGTAGTCACATCAACTCCTGCTTTGGGGGTAATACATACACCTCAGTAGTTCTTGCGGGAGAGTCACTGGTACTGAAGGAGTCGACCACACTGTGTCTCCAAGAGAGTACGTGTTACCACCCAAAAGGTAGTTTAACCAACTCTTGCCATGGTAGTCATGTACACCACCATTGTGAGTCTTCAGATGACTACCCTAGGAAGGGTCATTGTTGCCATTCCAAAGGGGTATCGCTGACTACCAAGGGGTACTTGCATGGACCACTGAAATACTCGCATCAACTCCTGCCTTGGGAGTAATACATACACCTCAGTAGGTCTTACGGGAGAGAGTCACCGGTACTGTGAGGGAGTCGCCTGCACTGTATTTTCAAGAGAGTACGGGTTACCACCCAAAAGTTCATCATATGTGCGACGAGCAGATACACCCCGGAAAGAGTCGCTTGCGACTACCTTTTTTTTAAGAGTGTATAGTGAGTTTGGAACAAATGACCCCAGCTCAGATGCCCCACTGGGCTAAGCTGGCCAAGTGTTTAAACGCGTTCGCTTTTCCGCCAGGAGTTTACAACCTCATGGACCGCTGAGCGGCATCCATTTGGACATAATGCTTCCACATCATAACGTGTAAGAAATGGTTAGGTGACCTCGGATTTCTTTAAACCCCGAAGCCCTGCTCAAAATCGGGGCATGCCACCGGGATGGTCAGGAACTTGCCTTTTCTGCTACCGGTTAGTTACCTTGACAACGCCACTTGCCAATTGGTCACCTGTACCTGTACAAGTGACCGTTCTTTATTCGCGTTGTCATCCCCCCCCCCTGATTCCTTTGATTATCGTTGACAACTGCTGCACGTGGTATGCTCTCTGTATCAAACTTTTCACACTGTTTCTGCTTTGCTTTTACTGGGGTGTCATGTTGAGTTAAACCCCTGCCCTGATACCGATGATAGATAGAATTCCCTTGAATCCATACCTAAAATGCTTTCCCCTTTAAAACTGTCTGAAAACACAGTACTAACTCAACTTACCGTAATACGCTCTACCCAATCCTACTTAGTTCACTTCTGTCCGAGGTCGACACCATCGACAAAAAGAAAAAAATCGTTGGAAAGATGCAATCAACCGACTCACCCGCTGCTTGCACTACCACTGTTAGTACTCAGCTTGCAAATCCGTCTTCAGAAGCAAAGATTCTCGATTATAAATGCTATGATGGGGAAAACGGGAACCATCTAAAAAATGAATAATTTTTGTTATTCCGCATTCGAACAATGAAACTTATAAGCGCTCTCGGGTACATGTAGCTACTGTCATGTCCCAAAAGCTCTATATTTATCGTATTGTTCTCTGTCGTTGAAGGAGCATAGCGGCTGAGATATTTGCTTTCTACCAAGAATCGTCCAAACATTGTTCAATTCGAGAATTTGAATCATAAGATCATCATACTTTCAGCTGCTTTGAAATTGAAGAGCACGTGAAGATTACTCCACACGTGCCTGCGTTGCTCGAGAAAAACATTTCACCTATGGCCAACATACCACATCCCAACTAAATGCTCGTTCGCATCCGTTCATAATTGGCAGCAAGCCTTCCATTTGCAATGCTGAATCTGACGCACTAGCCGAAACGCCGCAATAGCCGCCAACACATGTTCCCAATCCTTCCCTCCCCTGTCAGCGTCAGGTTAATATCACTGCTTTCCATAGTATAGATAGCATGCTAACAAATGGACACAGGTCCGTTTGGTAAAAGAAGCACTGGAAACAAGCATTACTGATTATAATACTGACATAAACATAATTACGCAGTCATGGCTAAGCACGTGTATAAAAAACCAGGAGTTCCTAAGCATCAATTGCCCTGACTACGTTCACAGGCTCGATAGATTTTGTAGGCTGTGAGGTGGCATTTTGGTATTCACGAAACATGGCCTAGTCTCCTGTCGCCATACTATAACTACTATCCAAGAAATTATTTGCCTAAAAATATCCCTTGCATCATGTACGATTATTCCAGTTTGCTTCTACCACGCAGCCGATTGGGATGTTTCCTTCACTAACGAAATGAATCCCATCCTATGCAATTTCCGCTCCCGGTTTCTCCGCGCAATTTTTTTTATTATGCAGCGATTTTAACATTACTGATATAGACTCCAACCTTCTTGCTACTAGCTTCACGTCTGTCCAATCAAATTCCTCGATATTACTCTACTGTTCAACGTCACTAAAGTTGTCACTTTGCCAATTCGCGGAAATATCGTTTTTGACCTGGTTCTAACTGATGAACCCCAGTTCATAACCATGATGTATATAATGGGGGATTAAATGACCATAAAATAAATGCTATTTTCACTTTTTGCTAAGGTACCTAACTGTCTCAATTTAACACAATCTATCTGGGATTAAAAAAATGATCTTCACTCATATTAACGTTGAACTCGCTGATTCCTCAACCACTTCACAAGAATAGCCAAATGAGAAAGCGTTGAAGAGAACTGGCTATCGTAGAGACAACATATCCTGTTACTGATCCAAAAGTACGAGTCTCTTATGCGTATTCGCGGGAAATTACGATAAGCCCTGCTTTTCGAACACGTTGCGCGAACTTTCAAGGAAAAATATGCGAGAAGACGAGAATATGCGAATATATCAAGAGAATAGAAGAAGAGAATATGCGAGAATGTTTTGCGAGAAGTGAAAAAGTAAACTCTTCACAAAAGTGGGGAAATTCATGAAGGCTGTGCGCCAATACAGCGGACCGTTAAAACAAACTAAGCGTCCATTTTACTAGCAGGTCTGCTGAAAATCCTTCCTGAGAACCCCCAAAAGCTCTGGAATATGCAAACAACTCTGCTTCTTCAGAAGATATCGCCCTACTCAACCCAGATGGATTTCAAGTTCTTGTTAACCAATACTGTCATCACATGAATTCTTACTATTGTTCTGTTTTCTCTCGGGTACTTAAGCAAGTAGTACCTCGCTTACATCTCCCCAACCTCACCCAGACGCCATGCGTAACATTTACGGCAGAATGTAGAGCAAAACTTATTGACGCGCTGAGTAATTCAACTACTCTTGGCCCCTATGAAATACACGTTAAACTCCTAAACGAAATCAAAGCGATTTCCAGCACCATTTTGACAATTATTTTTGAGCAATCCATTATCACCAGCGCGATTCCCAAAAGCTGGAGGATCAGTCATGTCGTTCTCACATACAAAATGGCAGCCCTTCCGATCCATCGAATTATCGCCCCATTTCTCCTATATGAATAGCTTGTAAACTCTTAAAACATGTTATATACTCCCACGTAGCTTCCCATCTAGATAGTGACTCGTTCTTTCTTTCTAAGCGGCATCGTTGCCAGCGAGGTCTTTTATGTGAAACACAGCTTTTCGAATTTCGAATTCACCACTGACATGCACCTAAATCTTGATTCCGGCTTCCAAAGAGGCGTTATCTACCTCGACTTCTACAAAGTGTTTGATCATGTATTCCACCGTCGAATATCGACCAAGCTTTCTTGCCCCAGTGTCACCGTTTAATATTGACACGCGTACTTTATCTTTCATCGGGTGACCGCGTTTCACCGTCTAACAAATGCTATCGCTCAGCGCAGGACGCGCCAGCATGTATCGGAAGTTCTTGAATGTTATCGACGGTTCTATCCGCTGTCTGTTGTCACCGAACCATGTGTAATCTGATTTGCACGTATGCGCGACGCAAGTTGTGTACTACTTTCTGGAACAGACGCGGGCAGCAGCGATCTATCCTGAACTTTCGATGACTCATACTGTATTTTGGTATGGGGTACAACTACACAAACTAATTATCAAAAGCTTATAATTCTACAGACAAAGAGTTCTGCAAGCATTCGAACAATGTCATGGCCTTATCAGGGACTTGAAAGTTAAACCCCTTATTGAAATATATTCAATGTTAAAAGTAATGCAAATATACTATTTCAAGCGTTTACAATCAGTTATGCAAAAGAAGCCTAGATGTTTTCAGAGTACATCAGCTAGTACAATGTACAACACACGTCAGCAACGCAAAAGAACACCAACACTTAGGACAAACTCTTTCGGTTCCGACGTGGAGCGGCCCGCTTCGGGTTAGGAATCCATCGTGACCTGAAGGACATAAAGTTTTTCATACCACACCATACCTGATGTACACGTCTGTGTTAACTTAGTTGTAAGACTTGGTGGATATTTGTTTCTGTTCTTTTCTTCTCCTTTTTCAGCTCGTTTTTTTCTGCTGTGAAAGATATATTTATCCAAAATGATTACAGGTATAATATTTTGTCGTGTATATCGACCTGGGTGCCAAAGTGCAATAGGAGCAGATGCCTTTTGTCAGGCTACGTAGCCTTTCGCCTCTGTTTCCGCTCCTGTACTTTGGCAGGAGAAAATTTCAAACTTCAAACTCATGTGTAAAAGCCGACTTGCTTGACCCGCTGATCAGATTTGGAAGATCGCCTATCGTGTTCGCCGCTATCGCTCTGTTTTCAGTGTAACTTGCTGGGCACAAGTTCGTCCAATAAAAAGTTAGTTTCGTCAGTCACAGGTCTGCCGCTGTATTATTCACCGTAGGTACTACGTGCCATCTGGTGGAGGTGCTAGTGTGTTAATGTACTGAGTGCTACCCAAAAGTCATGATCGAAACCCGAGTATATTCGCATTCACTAAAAATAGAACGCTTCCTCTGCATTCCCTTGACACATTGTTTATCTTGAGCAACAAACGTTCAAAAGACTTCATCAGTAATCTCTCCTTGTTCTTTTTTAAGAGTTCAGCCGTGACACTCAATATGCGCTCCAACTGTGTGCTGGAGGGAATGGTGGTGTTATTGTCTACGAACACAATGCGTACAATATTTTGATTACTCGATCATTGCCGTTCTGCACGCGTTTGAATAATCTACGAAGCGCAGCGCTTGATTTTGCTGCTGGGACTCTGAGAAGGCACTCCACGTATGGCCTGTGAAAAGCTGAAAAAAATATCCATATCTGATTATGAGGCATTAACGTTCAAAGTGGCGCGTCGCTATCAAGAGATACTAGTGCAGGCTTAATTCGTCGGTCAATCTCTGGAGCGTATTGAGGCAAAGAGAGCACTCGGATTTGTCAGTAAGGACATGCGCATCCATGAAGATGCTGCCTCGCATGACTGCAGGCGTTCTACTGTAGTTCTCGTGAAATTAAAGTTTTGGAAGCTGCGTGGCATCTTAAGTTTCCTTCGTCAATAAAGCAACAAGTTGCATGTAATTGGTTACTGAAAGCATCAATGGAATTAGAGTGAGCGTTGCCGAGTAAAATTATAATGAAAGAAAACTGCCAAATAATGCAAACAATTACCACCAATCACATATATGTATCTGGTTTCGCACAAGTCTGGGACAATCTGCGTATTACGGCTTACGCAATCGCAACATGTTCCGCACTTTCAGAGAGCATACAAACGTAAGAAATGTCGATGCTCTTATATATTTTGCGCTTTCTTGGCCTGACTTTGGTAATGAAATTAAAATAAATTTTGTTGTGCGCGCAATACCACAAGACATAAAAATGCCAAACATGGCTTTTGTATTAGAGGTCCAAAATGGCCTTTCTTGTCAATTATTTGGTGTGTCTGCTTACTGCTGGTCTCTTTCCAATTTCTTTGTGCGTACATGGCTACAGCGCTAAATGGGAAGCAATATGCATTTAGTGCGCCTTACGTACCATTACTTTTCTTTTGCACCAAATTTTGGAGCCATGTCATACGTTCCAATGTTAACAGTTTTTCCACGTAAACTTAAAAATATACAAATCTAGAATTTCGGTCAAATTTCCCAAGCAATATTTCCTATCATCAGTTTTATACTGTTTTGATATTTGATATTCCGTCCTCAGTTCAAAAGGAAGCGATGAATAGTAATGTGTAGCCCACGATGTCTGGTGACGCGTGGCCAACCTTTTAGAATGTGGTACCCCGCAAGCGCGAGATTTAATAATGGTTTCCGTTTGTGCCGTGATATAATAAGTGATCTAAAGTTCTACAGACGGAAGACGGGTGATGCCAAGCAAAATGTCGCGGGATCACATCCCAGCCACGATGAAGGCGAAACGCAAAAAAAAAAGAAACCCAAATACTTAGATTTAGGTGCACGTTGACGAAACCCAGGCGGTGAAAATTAATTAGGAGTCTCTCACCACGGCGTTCCTCAAAATCAGATCGCAATTTTGGCACGTAAAACCCCATAATTAGTTTTTTTAAGGAAGGCATGTGCTTGTAAGAATATAAAAGTCTGAATAGCTTTGATTACCGTACCTTAGTGCAGACCGCATTGTGCTGAACACGAGTCCCTACCAAACTTCCGCAACAACTCCAAATTCAAAGGCATTCGCGCACTTAGGCTTATATAAACGTAAATTAGGGCAGCTATAATGTAAAGTGCAGGCCTTCCAGTGCGCTGCTTGTCGTAGCTCTCCTGTTGCTTTGAGGTGACTAAAACGTTCAATCACCCACAAAATCAACTATATATGTACTACATAAATCATATGAACCCATTGACCAAATAAAATCATGTAACAATGTGATGCCCAAATATGGGGACAACGGTTCGTGTACTCAAAAGGTTCTGACGGTTCTCTTAGGCGGAGCCTCCGAGAACCTAATTGAGGACAAAGCCGTTGGTTTCGAACACGCACACAAACTTTTAATGGAACTAAAAAAGGCTAATAAATGATCGAAAGAAATAGAAAGAATAAAATAAACACTCAAATAGACATCACGGCGGTAAGACACATTTGGGGCTAGTGTGATGCTAACTAGTGCGCGAGCCCGGGCTTCCCATGACGGCAGGGACGCATAACAGTCTCGATGCGGTGACGCGGCGACAAGTTGGCGCAAGCAGTTGCGCCGGCCTCACCAAAGGTCGTGGTGTAAGTTGACTGACCGGGCGACCGGAGCGCGCCAGCTCTGGCTTGGAGAAGTAAAGCAGGTGGCTTGGTGGCACGAGCAGACGGGGGCGGCGTTCTCTCCGGGCAGCTGGGTGTAAGCTCGGGCCCGTAGCCCGACTGCTCTTGTCCTGCCCACGGGTACAGAAGCTCGAACGCCGGCCTCGGGCAGCAAGCGGTACGACAGACGGGGGCGGCGTTCTGGCCGGGCAGCTGGCGTAAAACTCGGGCCCGTAGCCCGACTGTTCTCGTCCTGCCCACGGGCGCAGAAGCTCACCGGCCTTGAGGAGCTGACGGCACGCTCGGGTAGACGGGCGACGCACAGGAACGGGCTGGCAGGAAGCCCCGGTCGGGAGAAGTCCTGGTGGCTCGGGTCCGGAACGCGACGGCCCGTCTTCAACTCCCGGTGGTTGACCTCCTCCTGGCGTCGCTTCCTGGAACTCTCCCGGCGTCTCCTCTGCGTCTCCCCTGTTCTGCCAGCGCACCACGCTTATTCTTCTCTCTGGCCGATTAGGCATTCTCCGATTGGCTGCCTGACGCCCCGTGGTCTTTCCTAATTGTTTTGCTTTTCTTTTAGTTGTTTTTCTTGTGCCGCGCGTTCACGTGCCGGACGCTCTTCGGCGTTGTCGTTTTTCTCCTTCCAGCACGGAATTTGCCTCGGCGCGCGCACTCCTTGTCTGCTGCTGACCGTCCCGATCACCGCACCATGTTGCGCACCACACATCACATAAGCCCCTTTCTTAACAAGTTTTTCTGAGGAAAAACTGCCGCTCAGTGCGCGACACAGTTCACAACACTACAGTCATGGTCTGTCCACGAGATTGCACTGTAATGTTTCATGCACAGTTCACACAGTTGCACAGTTCGCTGAGCATACAGATAAAAGACATTAACGGAAGACGGTAATTCAAAAAGACCACAACAACTCTAAAGAATAAAAACTGTAGCATCAAAGGCTATCACAACACACTCTATAAACCATCAAGTTGAAGTCACCAAGTCCGAGGTCAAAAGTCTGTGAAGAGCCATAAGGGAAGCATCGGCTCCTTTAGGTGACCCTTTCCCATATCAACCTAACTAGACATTTATCTTCTCGGTCAGAGAACCCTGGCCAGTCCGCGATAATATTGCTCCAGGCAATAATGTCTCTGCATGGTGTCGACCAAGTCACTGTCTGCGTTCTAAGGTAGTGAATATTGTAATGTGTGGTTGCAGCATCAGTGCCAATGGTCGCACCACTCACGAGTGCATGAGAAGACAAAGGATGTACTAGATCCTCAAAGCCATGTGTTGATTGGGTACACAGGCCCGAGCCCTTCCAGGTGCGCATAGGGTCACAAGCAGTTGCCTTTGTTGAATTCAAGGAACGCAGTAAAGACAACTCAATACTTTTTATGGAAACCAAACCTGGTTCCTCAGGAGCCCTGATATCTTTAGGTTCATCTTGACCCTGGCGCAAACACTCCGACCTACTATATTTAGCCTGTAGGAGGTGCTCAGTTATAACTTTAGTTTTCTCAACCATGCTTATGCATGGTAGGTTTGAACCTTGTACAAACCAGTCATCGCCTGCGCCGGGCCCACGCAGCACTGGTTGAGGTACGGAAGCAATCTGCTTCTTGTCTTGTGACCTAACATCAGTATCTTTGCCTACAATGGCATGATCACAAGTTGTCTCTCCTTGAGACGCTTTTTGCTCGCCAAGGCCTGACGTCATGTCAGAGGGAACCCTTGGGTCGCCCCTGCACTGCTGTGCTGCATCGTCAACAATGGACCTCGTCCCTGCGGAGCAAGCATCCGCGAGTGCCTTGATGGGAACGCGCACCCTGCGAAGCTCTTCCTCCAGGCGTTCCCTTTTAGCTGCCTGTTCTGCCACTCGCCTGTCGCACTCCCTCCGAGCTTTCCCGCATATTACCAACCATCTGTCTTGCACCCACCTGTGCAAGTTTGCCCCCATGCAAACCCAATCGCTGGGCCACGGTGGCTAAGCCAAACAAACTAATTTCTGGCTGTTTCTTGCCCATATACGCGCCCTCCACCTCTGCGATTTTTAGCCGCAATTGTAAATTCTTTTCCTCCAATGCAAGTTCCTCCCTGCTAGCACTGCGCACCGCTGCCGGCTCTTCTCGCGCACGCGCTTCGTGCTCGTTCAACCATGCCCTCAACTCCGGACCTTCTAGCCCCATGCGTTCGGCGAAGGCTAACAGGTCTCGTGTGCTAGCAGCCATAGTTCCTGGCCATTAGAAAAAAAATCCGAACGAACGGCTTTGTCCTGTCGCGGACGCCAATTTGTGATGCCCCAAATACGGGGGCAAAGGTTCGTGCACTCAAATGTTTTAACGGTTCTCTTAGGCGGAGCGTCCGAGAACCCAATTGAGGACAAAGCCGCTGGTTTCGAACACGCACACAAACTTTTAATGGAACTAAAAAAGGCTTAAAATAAATGATAGAAAGAAATAGAAAGAATAGAAGAAACACTCAAATAGACATCACGGCGGTAAGACACATTTGGTGCTAGTGTGATGCTAACTAGTGCGCGAGTTCGGGCTTGCCATGACGTCAGGTACGCATAACAGTCTCGATGCGGAGACGCGGCGACAAGTTGGCGCAAGCAGTTGCGCCGGCCTCACCGAAGGTCGTGGTGTAAGTTGACTGACCGGGCGACCGGAGCGCGCCAGCTCTGACTTGGAGAGGTAAAGCAGGCAGCTTGGTGGCACGAGCAGACGGGGGCGGCGTTCTGGCCGGGCAGCTGGGTGTAGAGCTCGGGCCCGTAGCCCGACTGCTCTTGTCCTGCCCACGGGCACAGAAGCTCGAACGCTGGACTCGGGTAGCAGGCGGCACGACAGACGGGGGCGGCGTTCTGGCCGGGCAGCTGGCGTAAAACTCGGGCCCGTAGCCCGACTGTTCTCGTTCTGCCCACGGGAGCAGAAGGTCAACGGCCTTGAGGAGCTGACGGCACGCTCTGGTAGACGGGCGACGCACAGAAACGGGCTGGCAGAAGGCCCCGGTCGGGTG
Organism: Dermacentor variabilis; assembly: GCF_050947875.1. NCBI lineage: Eukaryota > Metazoa > Arthropoda > Arachnida > Ixodida > Ixodidae > Dermacentor > Dermacentor variabilis. The sequence continues at coordinate 181,659,511 of NC_134569.1, forward strand.
AAGTCCTGGTGGCTCGGGTCCGGAACCCGACGGCCCGTCTTCAACTCCCGGTGGTTGACCTCCTCCTGGCGTCGCTTCCTGGAACTCTCCCGGCGTCTCCTCTGCGTCTCCCCTGTTCTGCCAGCGCACCACGCTTATTCTTCTCTCTGGCCGATTAGGCATTCTCCGATTGGCTGCCTGACGCCCCGTGGTCTTTCCTAATTGGTTTGCTTTTCTTTCAGTTGTTTTTTTTGTGCCGCGCGTTCACGTGCCGGTCGCTCTTCGGCGTTGTCGTTTTTCTCCTTCCAGCACGGAATTTGGCTCGGCGCGCGCACTCCTTGTCGTCTGCTCCTGACCGCCCCGATCACCGCACCATGTCGCGCACCACACATCACAAACATGTAACCATGTAACATAACATGTAGTCACATATGCCATTAAATTACAAGGAATTGAAGCTCCATTGCAGAAAAAGAATGTGGCTGAGGTTTTCGTGTACGGGGGCTTGACATGTCAGTATCGTTTTTTAGGTGGCCCCTACCTGATTCATTAACCAAGAAGCGATCTGCAGCGGTGCAAGAAAGGAAAAAGTATATTCGATTCTTTAAGCGGTTGGTTAACAGCCACAAAACTCTACCTTAAACGTCTTACAGCACCGGCTAACTTGAGACGCATTAAATCCGCGCTTGTCATCATACGACCCTACCTACGGCCAGAGAAAAATTATTTCTCGGCACATATTTAATTTTCATTAATGTCGTGTTGTTGTGCCAATAGAAAACAAAAACAATTATTTCAAGTTATAAGACAGAAATTCGGCTTGGTGCTCAGCTCTTACTGATATATATCTTACGACTCTTCCCTTGATATGTCGGTTATAGCAAATGTGAAAGAACACAATCCATCATCACCATCACAATTTATTAACCCTTAACCCTCTCATGCATACGGGGCTAGCATGAGGACACATATTTATTCTACTAGAAAAGTGGTGTAGTTACTTCCAGTCATTGATTTTCCGCATGGTGTCCTCAACTGAGGACAAGCTAATGTTCCCAACTTGTTTCACAGATGACGCTTGCTGTGAATCTTTCTTGAAGCGCCAGGTTCTAAAGGACGAGGTCACTCAATGTTCGTCAAAAACAAATAATTGCTCGACAGGCTATGGTGCTTTTCAACTACAAAAATATGTGCGCAAAGAACAACTCGTGAATAATATCAGCTTCTTTTGTTGTGGTGTTTTTCTCGGTATTGGGTTCTATAAAAGGAACGGAGCAGGTGTCTTCATGTGGGGACGTTATGCATGGAAGGTGTAGCCTTACCTGACGCGCAACCAAAGAAAAATCTACCGACAGAAAACTAGGCCTGGCTAAACACGCTTGTATTTTCCCACGCTTTACGTGGTCGGTTGAGTTGGCTTCTGCGGGACATTTTGGACGTGTATAAGTCCCTCACTTCCGTAAAACGTGGAAAAACGACACTTTTCTAAGATGTATTCTAAACGAGGACCGTCCAGGGAAGAGATCGATGCTCCATTGGACCTGTCAGCTGACTGTGATGATGATTCCGAGGTGGATGATTGGGAGCAGCTACTCACCGCCCTTGGCACTTCGAGCAGCTCATAAGATAGTTATGACAGCGAGCCTGTGCCTGCCAACGGCGCTTCAACAAGCTCTGGTGCAGAGGCCCCCTCAAGGAAATCTACCGCGAGAATGGACAGCAGAGGATGGATAACTGACAAAGGCAACGACTATGCAGGAAAGTCTGCCGATTTTCATGGTGAGCATAGGGTCATTGCGCACGGCACATTTCAGATTGACTATTTCCTGGCCATATATTCATGCTCATTACTGGAACGCATTGTTTTTCAAACAGACTTGTATGCACTGCAAAAAGACAAAGAGAACCTACGGTTGACACTGCCAGAGGTAAAAGTCCTTCTTGGCATGTGCTTGGTGATGACTTACATCAACTATCCAACAATCAGGAATTACTCGTCGACACAGTCCGGACTTAGAATGGACATTGTCGCTGATTCAATGCCTGTAAACCGTTTTGAGGAGCTTCGAAGATTTCTTAATTTCAAAGATAACAACGACACTTCGAGCTTCCAGAATGACCACGTAGATGGAATGAGGCCAGTCACTGATGCACTCAACAAAGCATATTGTTGGGCAGTTGATTTTGAGGAATACTAATCCCTGGACGACATGATGATTCCAGTCAAGGGGCGCTCCTCCATAAAGAAATATCTCCCAAGCAAGTCGAAGCGCCGGAGGTTCAGAGCATGGGTGAGAGCAGCAGGGTCTGGCTACATTTATCGCTTTGAGGTGTGCTAAGGGGCAACTGGTAGGCGATCCAATGTTTCAAGCGAATTTGCTATGGCCGGTGACGTTGTCATCTGGTTGTCTGAGGGAGTTGAAGGGAAAAATCATAAACTTTAGGCTAATAACCTCTTAGAATGCATGGCCCTTGTCAGGAAAAAGACAGGACGGGATATTGTTTGTCGGGACATGTCGTGCAAGCAGTCTGCAACGAGTGGATAAAAAGCTAAAACCCTTGAAGGAGCTCAAAACGGACGGAAGGGGAAACACATCAACTTGCATCTTATAAGACAGCATCACAGTGACAAGTTGCCTGGACAACTCTCTTGTTCACGTTTTTCTAGCTATGCAGGACGGCAGCCTGAAGGCACAACCAAAAGATACAACAGAAAAGAGGGCAAAGCATATGATGTCACCCGGCCGTACTGCGTGGAAGTTTTCAACAAACACATTGGAGGTGTCACCTCATGGATTACTTGATTGCAATGTAGAAAAAGGACATTCGGAACCAGAGGGGCTATTTGGGGATGTTCTTCCACCTACTGAATGCAGCAGTTGTGAACCCCTGGATTGTCTGGAGTTGGGACAAGTGTCTGGAGCATTATATGGACCAACGTGAGTCCCGAAGTCGCGTTGCCAAGGTGCTCATACTTTGCGGTGAGGTAGCACAGAACTGGAAGTGATGAGACCGGCCAGCCAACGTTTCTTCGCCAGCGCCCATGAAAAAGAGAGTGCTCCACCACGTGCCCCTGGAAACGAGGTTCCACGGCGGGCGCCATCTTGCTAAGAGGAGCGAACACAAATATGCCAGTCACTGACGAAACCTTCCAAGTCCTTACGTGCATACACGGAATGTGCAAGATCGATCGTCAGCATTTCAGTTAGAATTGTACTTGTTTCTTTCATATGCTTGCTTCCAGATGTGAACGTCTGAAAGGGCGCCAACTAATCTATCCCTACCTTCTGAAACGGTGCACAAGGAAGCTCGATCGGCTGTAGTAGTTCCAGCGGCTTTGTGGCGGTGTCTTGCGCTGCTGACAGTCTCGAAGTGTCTTCACTCAACGGGCGACGTCGGCGGACAGGTGCAGGCAATAGTATTTGTATTCTTGCGAGTGTACAGGAAAGCCCGAGTAGCCTGACTATCTATCGTGCAGGGCGTGCGGAACTTTTGAAGGATTGCTGCGGGCAGAACGAGAAGGTAGTTTGTGGGGGCTGGCGAAAACTTCTCCAGGACGTCTTTTCGTACGAAAAACGAAGACAATTCGCTCAAAATACTCTCGGCACAAAGTCACTCTTGCCTTGCAAGTACTCAGGAAGGCTTCTGAGCTCTGGATCCACTTGCTGCTGCTCGGCAAAGTCGTCTGCACTTAGTGTACCTAAAAAAGCGTCTTCTTCTTTGTCTTTTTGGGGCGGTGGTCAACGGGAGCGTAAAACAGGCAGTTGGCATCGAAGTTTTCTCGTCTGAACTTGCAGATTGCAGTGATGTCATATTCTTGCCCTCTCACGCTCCACCGCGCCAGGTGTCCTGAAGGGCCCTTTAATTTCGCTAGCCAACGCAGCGCGTGATGGTCACTGACGACTTTGAACGGTCTGCCATATATGTAAGGCCGGAATTTCACTATAGCCAAATTGATGGAGAGGCATTCCTTTTCGGTCGTTGAATAATTGCCTTCCACTTTTGACAGCCACAGGCTAGCATAATCTATAACCGTTCAAGACCGTCTTTCTTCTGGACTAGGTCGTCACCGAACCCTAGGTTACTCGCGTCAGTGTAGATTTCTGTGTCGGCCTCCTCGTGTAAGAGCGCAAGTAGCGATGACCACTGGAGGCGTCGTTTGAGTACTTGAATTGCGTCGGCCTGCGGCGTTTCACACTTGAACTGGACATCACATTTAGATATCTTGTTCAGTCGACAATAATCGACCCAGAAACATAGGGTTACGTCCTTTTTCTTCAAGAAGACTGCAGGAGACGCGCACCGACTTTTTGATGGCTGGATTATGTCGTCGCGCAGCATTTCGTCCACTTGTTGCCTTATATCTTCACGTTCTCGCGTCCAAACTCGGTAAGGGCTCTGGCGGAGTGGTCGAGCGCACCCTTCGGTTATTATGCATTGTTTTGCTACTGGTGTTTGTCGAATGCTTGATGACGTCGAAAAGCAGTCTTTGTATCGTTGGAAAAGCCTTCTGAGCTTTCTCGTCCTTGCTCTTGGAGACTTGAATTTATGTCGAAATCTGGTTCGGGAACTATGGTCGTCGGGCTAGATGCGGCAGAATCCCAGAGGACAACCGCATTGCTGGTTTCCACAATTTACTCGATGTATGCGATCGTTGTGGCCTTGTCGATGTGCTTGTACCCCAGGCAGTAGTTTGTCAGCACCACTTCCGCTGTCCCTCCGTGCTGTCGAGCAATCCCCCTCGCTAAACAAATTTCGCGGTTGAGCAGTAGACGGTAGTCACTCTCTGTGACAGCTTCTACGTCTTCGGGTACCTCGGTGATAACGGAAATGGCAATGCTCGAGCGAGGCCGGAGGTTCACTTGACCTTCGAGCACACTGAGGCCATGGTGACTACGAGCGCTCTCCGGCGGTATCGTTTAATCTTCGAATAGAGTTATCAACTTTGACTTCACTTCGATGATTGCGCCATGTTGGTTCAGGAAGTCCTTGCCGAGAAGACGTTCTGGGAACACTGTTGTCGGATAACGATGTAGGATGGTCCGGGGTAAGCCTCATCATGAACGCTAATATTTGCCGTGCTGATTTCAGTCGGCGTTATTCGATGTCCTCCTCCTGTCCGCATTTCAGGGCCATCCCATGGAGTCTTCGCAGTCTTGAACTTGGCGGCGAATAATCCACTGATGACGGAGTTGTCGTCTAAAATGTCTCCAAGTGCGGTGACTTCGTGGCCGTCGAGAAGTAACTAGAGATCGGTGGTTCTTTGTCTTCCTTTGCAATTAGATTTAGATCTTGGTGGCGGATTACGGCTGGGTCGCGTTGACCTGTGGCTGGTAGGTCGCGTCGTGAGGTCTACTTTTGTCGGCGCATGCTGTTCTTCCAGTCTTCGTCGGGATGGCGCCGTGTAGTTGCTACGTTGTTGAGCTAGAGCTTGAAGTGTCCTCGGCGGAGGGTCTTCAGCATTTTGACATTTTGACGTCTAGAAACCGCTCCTCCATCGGTTTCTGCCTTAATTTTTGGTATCAGGGCTGACGGACTGGCCCCGGTCTGGGCCGGGGTGTAGTCGCTGCTGTGGCGAGGGGTAGCGGCCTGGTGTTCGTCGAGAGCTCCACTGAGTGTTGGCGAGGTAGTCGGCGCTATTGCGAATGCGTTCACCTTGCTGTGGACGCGGAGTCGTCACAGCGGACCCTTGTAGTCCCATTTCGCGGTATGGGCACCGGCGGTAGATGTGGCCCGCTTCTCCGCAATGATAGCACAGCGGACGATTGTGGGGGGCACGTCGAACGTCGGTGTTCCTTGATATCAACAAGGGACTAAGGCAAGGGTGCCCTTTGTCCCCACTGTTGTTTATGATGTCCATATTGAGGATGGAGAGGGCGCTAGAAGGAAGTAATATCGGGTTTAATCCCTCATACAAACATCCGGGTACAGTAGTAGAGCAGCAGCTTATAAGCTTATTTTATCCAGACGACATTGTGTTGTTAGCTAAAAAGCAAAGTGATTTACAATGTCTGGCTAATGTATGGGAACAGAAGGTGAGAATATAATAATAATAATATTTGGGGTTTTACGTGCCAAAACCACTTTCTGATTATGAGGCACGCCGTAGTGGAGGACTCCGGAAATTTTGACCACCTGGGGTTCTTTAACGTGCACCTAAATCTAAGCACACGGGTGTTTTCGCATTTCGCCCCCATCGAAATGCGGCCGCCGTGGCCGGGATTCGATCCCGCGACCTCGTGCTCAGCAGCCCAAGGCGAGAATATAGGTTTGGAATTTGGTGTTAGAAAATCAGGTGCTATGGTATTCAATGAAAAGTGTGAGCGGACAGTGCCACTACAGGGGCCAGGAAATACCTCGAGTAAATGACTATAAATACCTTGGTATATGGATAAACGAAGGCAATAGATATATGGAAACAGAGGAAGAAACAATACCAGTAAAGGGGCAGAGAAATGCAGCCATAATGAAAAAGAGAGTGCTATGGGGACACAACATGTACGAGGGTGTTCCGGAATTTGTGGAAAGGTGTAATGGTTCGAGGACTTAATTTTGGAAATGCAGTTGTTTGCTTGAAATCAGGGGTACAATCAGGACTGGATGGCAAACAAAGCACAGTGGGATGCCTCGCATTGGCGCTCACGGGAAGACTGGAAATGAATCTGCAGGGATTGATATGGGCTGGACAAGTTTTGAAGTCAGGGAAGCTCAAAGTAAAATTTATTGTGAAGAACGACTGAGGAATATGGAAGAAAGTAAATGGACCGGGAGAGTGGTGAGGTATTTCTGCAAGAAGAACATTGATTCGCAGTGGAGCAAAAGAAATAGGAAGCTTACCAGCAAGTATGCGGCCTGTAAGGTGAGCGACATAGGAACAAAGAACGTCAAGCGGAAAGCCAGACAGACATACAACGAACTTTATTTGATCCTGAGGAATTACTGTAAGGAACCCCTAACGGGAGGCCCTTGTAGCCGCTGGCTGCGTCCACGTAGAGGACAGAATGCCGTGACGCTCCTCCCTTTCCTGGGCGCTCTGGATAGCCTGGGCTTGCTTTCGGAGGACCGTGCTTCTGATGGTCTCCTTCCGTTCGGCTTCGCTGGAGAGCAGGTCGTTGGGCAACGCGTTACATCGTCAGAGCATGTGAGCCATAGAGCAAACGGTTTGACTGCAGTCGCGACAACTAGGGTCCACATCCGACTGTATCCTACTGAGGAACCCCGCGACAGAAAAGATCCTGTCTGCAACATTCTGAGAGTAGCTGACTCACCTATACAGATCTTCGGGTGAGGATGAGGATAAACTCTGCTACAATGTTTGTAATGTTTAGTCATTTCATTAAATGTGAGAAATGAATCCTTCCGCTGAGTTCCTTCCTGCGCCTCTGGAGCCTCCACACCGTCGCGGCGCGTGAGTTCTCGCGCATGGCTGTGGGCCAGCTCGTTGAGATTTGGGAAGCCCTCTAGAACGTTCGTCCCCATGTGTGCGGGTAACCACGTGGTACAACGGGAACCGTGGCAAGCCCTTTTTCTTAGAATAGAGGTCGCTTCTCGAGCGAGGCTACCCGATTCCAAAGCTCTCATTGCATCTCTCGAGTCGGTGTAAATGTAGGAACGCTGTGGGTCACACAAGGCCAGCGCAATCTCAATTTACTTTGCTATACTCGGGGTGGCCTCTCTTACCCACGCAGAGGAGCGAAACACCCCCCGCCAGTCTACAACCTACAACGCGAACATTGTCCTGTTTCCGTACTGCGCCGCATTGACTAGACTGCGGAGTCACTGTCACCGCCAACTTTCTTCAAGATGGCTCGTGCACGGACTTTACGTCTACCCTCGTCATGCTGTGGATGTACGTTTCGCGGAAAGGACCTCACGAGGTAGGTCGCCTTCGTTTCCCGCTTCTGTGTTATGCGCCGGCCCTCCATTATCCTACGAGCCATGCGAACCTCGACAAGAATTCGCTTGCCAGCCTTGGTCAGCCAGCTATGATAACATAGCCAGCTATGATCTCGTCTATGTTATCGTGCATCCCGAGTTTATCTAGCCTGTAGGATGTCGTGGCGATGAACAAGCCTAGCACTCTCTTGATGCTCTTGTGCATGACGGAATTAAACTTAGTGTTTTTCGTTTTGGTCCATACTGGAGCTGAAGATACATAGTTAATATGGCTCATGAGAAACGCGTGGTACATCCGAAGCTGGTTGTATTTACCTAACCACTTCTTTGAGTTGGGCACCCTAGCGACTAACCGCAACATATTCTCCGCCTTGGCTTTAACGTGGGTAATTGTTCTGACAATACAGCATTACAGATCTTAACTGTGTCGACTCTAGGAATTTTCTACCCACTATTCGCTTACAATACAACGGGTAACTAGTTGACGGTGTCAGACCCCTAAAACCCTGCCTTGCGGATCTGTAAAAGAACAGCTCCGGCTTTCTCGTAGGCAGCTTGAGACCCGTGTCCGCGAGGTAAGCCTCAGTCTCGTTCAAGGCCGCTTGCATTGCTCACTCCACTTCGCCTAGGGAGCCCCCTCGGCACCAGATCGTGATGTTATCTGCGTGGAGCGTGTGAACTATGCCCCGGAGGCCGCCCAGCCTGTGGTGAGATGACTGATCCCTGGGGGGTAGGCCGAGCCCCCAATCCGTACACGCTCTACCGAATCTGCCCCACATGAAGAGTAGATGTCCTATTCATGAGAAATGAGTGACAAAGGCCTGGTATTTGACTCCGAGGTCTATCCCGAGCGTGGCCTGCGGTTCGTATAGCTTGAACACTGTGTCTAACGCCTTAGTGAGATCAAGGGCGAGAATCCCTCTCAGGTCCAGGGTCCCGCTATCAAATATTTGCTTCTTCAGCATTAGCATAACCTCCTGCGTCGATAGGCCGGGCCGAATACCAGCCATATTATGTCAGAAGAGATCCCTGCGCTCTGTGTACCCGGAAACCCAGTTCCAAATCACGTGCTACGCTACCTTGCCTATACACGAGATTAGTTATGTTGTTCTCACGTTCTCCAAATAAGGGGTTTTCCAGGTTTAGGGATGAGTGTCACCGTAGCCACCCTCTATCTGTCGGGCGCCTATCCTGTCTCCCATACCCTGTTGATTTCCTTGGTAAATAGTTCCACTGCCTTATAGTCCAGGTTTCGTAATAGCCTGTTTGAAACCGTATCCGCACCCGAAGCCGATCTGTTGTTTAAATTGTAGAGCACCCCTTGATCTCCGATTCTGTGAAAAGCGCGTCCAGCTCTTTCACCGTGTTAAGACAGCCAGCTGGGCGAGTTGATGATTCGTGTACTTCTCGTCCTTCGTCCGGGTTGCGCTGCCCAGCCATAGGAACATGTCCTTCACCGTCGCGCACTCGATCTGCGGATAATCCTCTTCCTGCGTCGGCCCCATGCGAAGGTATGTATTCGCGACCGCATTCAAAAGCAACTGTTCAATAGCTCCCTCCTGTTTGTGCCTGTGTAAGACATTACAAGTGTTTGCCTTTGATTCCGCGTGGTCTACGTGTCACCCAGGAGGTGCATGAGGAGGTTCCACTTCCTTCCTGAGCACATGGACCCATCTTCGGTCGCGCGTACCTCGGCCCATTGTAGCCTATTGAGGTCCGCTCAATATCTCTCGAATATCTCTCCTCCGTGAGCGAGTCGATAGCCTCCACAAACATGGAAAATGTGCTCGTTCGCCCCTTCCTAAATAACCTGAACTGTGACTCTGTATGACTCGAAATACCCTGGCCGGTCGGGCGTTCGCCCTTAACGTTATCCCCGCTGTAAAGTGGTCAGTGTGCAGGTTCTCCTGCTTATCTGCCCACGTGACGTTACCTACGTTCCTTACACATGCCAAATCAGGTGTTGTGTCTCGCGGAACTGACGTGCCCAGCCTAATGGGGAACCCTGAGTCCGTGATTACCGTAGACGCGAGATTATCCAGGATCCTCGCCAGGTTCTCTCCTTTTACAGTCTGTCTGACCTAGCCCCATGCACTATGAGGGGCGTTAAAGTCCCCGGAAACTATCAGGGGAGAGTGATTGACTATCGACGTCGCCTTCCTAAGCAGGGAGTTAAACGTCTGCCTCTGGTCCGATGGCGAGCTACAGACATTGAGCGCAAAGAGGCTCAGCTTACGCCATACGTGATGTATAACCTCCAAGGAAATGGCCTCCATCTTGTCCCGTCCAGATTGGATTGGATGCTCAATATAGGCTAATTTTTTTCTGACCACCGTGGCTAGTTCTCTGCCTCCCTCATTACTGACCGACACAGTGTTGAAGCAAGAGATGGTAGGGACGTCACATAGTGTCTCCTGTAATGACAAACCTGCGGGTTTTCCACCTCTTTCGCCAAAAATTGCCGTGGCGGAACCTCGCACTTTGAAAAATAGCGCAGTTCCACTGCCAGATTACCAGCTCTTTCTCATCGCCCGCGATGATTGTAGATTACCATTCCTTGCTTCACGCCTGGAGCAACCTCGCAGTTATTCACTGCCTTGCTTTGCGCTCGGACCTTGGCTTTCGCCCTAATCGCCGCCTTTTCTTCTCGTACTGTTACTTTTTGGACCAAAAGCATCAAACTTTCCTGTTTTTCTCTACTTATCCGGAGTAGTTCCTCCAACAACTTTCTTTGCTGAGCCTTTCCCTCAGACGTTGCCGAGTCGCTCTCGTCGGCAGCAAGGGGGTCCTTACGCTTTGCTTTAGTGAGTCCTACACGTGGTCATTTGCTTCTATTTTACTGGGCTTGAGTTTTCCCTTGGCGGCTTTGCGTCGGCGTACCTCCTCTCTGAGCTCCTTAACTTCCTTAAGTAATGCGTCCACGTACGACCTACTAACATGCTCTGGCGAAGCCCACCGCGTTACCTCCCTGGGTCTCTGTGGCTCCTTCGTCTTCCCCTTGACACGATCCGCCCAGCCAGGCCCTCTGGTTCGAGAGCGGTGTCTGATTGCGCCACGTTTCCGTGCAGCTGGCGTGCGAGAGTGGTTTATCTCGGGGCTGCGCTCCCGCACATCTGGCGTAAGCGAGCGGCTCATGCCGCCCGCGTTGTTGACGTCCGTCCCCAGCTGCAGCTGCTCGGAGCGTCGGCACCGCTGCTGTCGTCTTCTTTTAACGATATAGGGAACTTGACATTTGTACCTGCACTGCTTGATCGCTGTGGGGTGCCGGTCACCGCAAAACGTGCATTTCGGATCGCACTGGAGATTTTCCGCCGGCGATCGTTTGCCACAGGTGCGACACCACTTGCTTCCTGGGTTGCGACACAAGTCAGCCCGGTGTCCCGGTCCTCCACACCAGTAGCAGACTTCAGTGTGGCGTCGGTATAGCGTGTAGCGAAAAATGCTGGCGCCGCATGCCACGAAGTTGGGCACCCTCATGGCCTCGAAAAGCACCATCTCCGGCGTGGTGTTCTTGATCCACCTGGCCTCCAACGTGCCCGGATTCCGATGATTTACACTTCTCGCTTCGAGTTGAGCCTCGCTGACTTCCACGTCGACTACTCTTATGTTTCCCTTACACGTATTCTCAGCTAGGGCCAGGTATGCCGCCACCCCAAACGGGCTTTCGTTGAGCCTGATTTGCTGCACGCGGGCGTACGAGTCCGCGTTTTTCTCGTGCGGAGTGCACACCACAAAAATGTTCTGAACTCTATTGGGACACATCGTGTCCTCTTCGATTGCGGCCGGAGCCAAGGATTCCGCAATGACCAAGGCTTGCTGAAAGCGAATTGTGCTGACCTTCTTTACATTCAGGCCGTCCTGCGGTCTGACAATGATGTGAAAATTGTCCCTCGGTAGTCGAGGAAGCCTCGAAGTAGTGGTGACGGATCGTATCGCGTCACGTGGTGCGGCGGTGCGGCCGCCATCCCTCCATCTGCCACCTGTTTTCCACCGTCTTGAGCTGAAGAATATCCTTCCCTGCGCCGCCGGCCCGGCAGGCGCAGGGAAGGATATTCTTCAGCTCAAGACGGTGGATATTCACGCACAGCTGCCACAGGGAGTTAAACCTTCCATCCCGGGTCGCATGCTTCTTCTTGAGTAATCGCTTCTCCTTCCACTACGCCCATCCTGGGTTCCAAGTCCCACATGTGCGGGAATATGCCTAAGCCTACCGTTTCCGTGTTTCGAACACTCACAGAACGATGAAAACTTCTTCAACCGATGAAAATCCGGTATCGGCAGAGCGCTCTTGACTTGCCACGTCGATTAAGGCATAAATCACCCGGTTCCGCAGGGAGAACCACTCGAGAACTTTGATGAAAGCCATAACCAATGTCAATGCGTCCGCACTAGTCGGCTTATTCTTCCAGAGAGGCCAGAGAGGTTGACATAATATCATGTGTGGCGGTAATGGAAAAGAAACCTGCCAGGAGTAACTATTTAAGAGCAAAAACGAAATCAGGAAAGAAACAATTTATGATAACTCCAAGGAAACTCATAAGAACACGCACCTAGAAAGCGAGATATAAGAAGGAAGAAGAAGCATGTGCTTGCGGTGGTAAAGTAGGGAAACGATGGAGCATGTTTTATTATAATGTGAAGATATCTGCCCAGCTGGCGATTTAGGTACCACTGGCCTCCTTGAAGCCCTTTGTTCAGCAAGAGCAGGGAGAAAGCAAGCATGTCCGCAGTTGAGATTAGTAAGAGGCGATTGGAAGATTGGTGGAAGAAAAGTAGGGAAACGACCAAAAACCCGAGAGCATGCAAAAATAAGGTTCACAATACGGGGTAAGAAAATTTGGTTATGGGAATTCATCGTGGTTTCTCTTTTTCTGTTTTTCTTTTTTAACCTAGGTAGGACATTAGGCAATACAATAGCAAGAGCTTGGTGGCACAACCCACCGCCCCGTTGCAAAGGGGACGTTCATAATATCCATCCATCCATCCTTCCTTGGAATGCTGCACTTAGCGAAGGTCGGGCGTGCTGGCAGCGTCAGCGGTGGACGACAGAATTGCGGCGCTGCGCTGCCCTGGCGCGGGCGCGCGGGGGACCATGGCGGCGGGCGACGGCGGCGTATGTCATCGCTTCGGGCTGTGGTTGCGGCTATTGTACCCTCGCCTACAAAGGATCGTAGTACAAATGATCGCTGTGGAACCTCGGTGGTCATGTCAGCCCCAAAGGTCACCTGAGGTTGTTACGAAGGCAGGATCTTGCTCAGTTGGCGCACAAAGGCCCTGATGGTGTCTTGTACGTCGACGGAGACCAGTGCTTGGATGGCGGGAGTAATTGGCGGTTATGTTGCCTGGTCCGTATTTCCAGAATTTTGTCAATCGTCGATGCCTCTGTCGAAAACTCCGCTACCGTCTTCGGTGGGTTGCGGATTAGTCCGGAGAAAATTTCTTGCTTGGTGCGTTCTTGCGGGTTGGCGTTCCGGAAACGACAGGCCATCTCCTGCGTGAAGGTCGCGATGGTCTCAATGGACAGCTGCACTCGGGTTTCTAGCAGAGCTTGGGCTCGCTCTTTTCGCACGACGCTTGTGAATGTCTGCAGGAAGCCGCTTCGGAACAGGTCTCCAGTCCTGAAGGCGGCTTCGCAATTTTCGAACTGGCGGCGGCTTTCAATGTGAAAAACACATGGCGCAGTTTCTTGTCGCTGTTCGGGCTGTTAAATGAACCAACCCTTTTATACGTCTCCAGCCAGCTTTTCGGGTCCTCAAATGTTGAACCGTATATCTTCGGGGGCCCCCTGGGCTGCTGCAGCATGATCGGTGTTGGAGACATTTGGGCTGTCATTGTAGCTGTTGTGGCCGTGCACTGGCTGATCTTCTCAGACAAATGTCGGTGGTCCGGGGTCAGTCCTTACGGCCTTCGGCTAGCTCGATGGCCCTTGGCGACGTTTGTGCTGTCCTCGTGGCTGGGGCTTGGATCACATCTTTTGGGTAGCGTTCGGTGCATTAACGCATATCGCGTAGTACCGACGGTGAATAATACAGCCGCAGATCTGTGAATGACGACACTAATTTTTTATTGGGCGAACTTGTGCCCACAAAAGCAAGTCATACTGAAAGCAGAGCGATGGCGGCGAACACGGTCGGCAATCGCCGAAATCTGATCAGCGGGTCAAGCAAGTCGGCTTTTACACATGAGTTCGGAGTGTGAAGTTTATTTGTCCTTCCTGCTTACAGCAACGGGAGCAAAGGCTAGATGCTACGTAGCCTGACAAATAGCCCTCCGCTCCTGTTACAGTCCGGCACGCAGGCCGATATACATGGCGAAATATTATACAACATTTCTTTGAAAAGAGCGAGTTGTACGCGCGACTTCGGAATATTGGTTGACTCCCGGCTAACCTTTGAAAATGGTTCAAGCATCGTTAATGTACCCTACAGGAAGTTAGGCCTCATATCAAGAATGACTAAATGTTTACGAGTGTGAACTGCGTTTTTCTCTTGTATTCTTCTTTTGTCCGCTCGAAGTGAGAGTTCAGTTCTGTTGTACGGAACTGTATTAATTTGACCAATGTTGCAAAAATTGAACGTGTTCAGTGACGTTTCATTCGTATCCTGTACGATCTATTTCTCAGATGCCGTGTATTTTATGCCTATGAGCGAGTACTGCGCATGTTTAATATTAGACCCCTAGAAATACGGCGGAAATACCATGATTACTTATTTTTGTATAAGCTAATCCACAACTCCTTCTCCTGTCCGCATTTACTGTCAGCTGTAACGTTCTGCGTGCCTCGCCCTAACCCGCGCAATCCTAGCATTTTCCACGTGAATTCCGCTTGCACCTCTAACGCTATAACACGTCTTGTAACACAACAAAATAACTTGCGTGATGATCTCCATATATTCAGTTCTACTATTTGGCTATTATCTGACTTCTGTCTCTGAATAATTCAATTTTTGTTGCACTTTTCACTGCTGTTTAAGATATTCTATTTTGTTTTTCAGTTTTATGTTCTTTATGTAACACAAGGGCACCAATACTGAGGCGTAAAGCTGTTCTTGGACACTAAGGAAATAAATAAATAAATAAATAAATAAATAAAACATTTGTTTGAATCCTGGTGGCCCGGTGTTTTCGAGCTGTCAGCTTTGTTCTATGTGTTCAGTCAAAAGTAGTGAGCTACGATTGCCAGATAAATGTTTACTTACTTGTAATAGTTAGGCTACGCTGGCCGACGGGATTGGCGTGGGACAATGTGACCAGCACTCAACATTCAACGCTTTCTTCGGCCTGCGAAGAAGCGAGGTTTTGTGCATGGGTGCGATTGGGCGCCCATATGATTAACGTTATGCTTCATTGTTTCGAACGCTAAAAGCTTGAAGCGCCCATTGTTGCATCTGGGTCGCAAGCCCCAAGGGTAGCGTTGGCCTGGTGGCCTGGGGCACAACTGGAAGCATCCGAAGGTCCTGGCAAAGCATGAGTCGACTGCTAATAGAACAACTAGTTTATTCGAGCATCGCAAAACAGCGGCCGGTCAGGTCGATCGAAGTCGAGAGACGGGAGAGCACGTTACTCGACGGAAGAATTCGAAGCCTCTTTCTTGGCGTCCGGGGGCAGCTGCTTTTATACTCTCGGAGTTGAGGGCAAGAAGGAACGGCTCGATAGAGGCGCACGTGACGGCGGGGCCCGGACGCGTTGAGACGAGAAGTGGCGCATCCGCCGGGCCGGCGTCGGTCAGACCTCCTCGCTTCACAGTTGGGGAGCTCCTCTCCCCGGCTGCCGCGCTTTGACACACACACACACACACACACACACACACACACACACACACACACACACACACACACACACACACACACACACACACACACACACACAAACACAAACACACACACACACACACACACAAACACACACACACACACACGTGGCATTGAAACATGCCTGGACGCGCTTGGCAGGAAGCGTTGCGGCAGCGCTGAACGGGCCAAAATGTCGGGAGAAGGAGATCCCGATGGTCAGGGGACTGCATCCGCTGTCCGGAGGGATGTCGCTCGATGATGCTCATAACCGAAGTCGGTCGTCCCTCGGCGTTTCTTGAGCGCAGCGCACAGAGAAGGCCTCGTTCTCACGTTCAGGTTCACACAGGACACTGCAAAGTGACTTTGGGAGAGTTGCCATTTTTTCTCTCGTTCCCAGCAAGCGGTAGAACTACGCCGAAACTCAACCACTCAGTCAGCAAGCACGACACAACCCTCACTAAGCCATGGCAGGCTCTTTCCCCTTTTATACTACTGCCTAATTCCTTACAGTAGTCTAGCAGCACTCAGAACGCGTCCACAAATTGGAAAATTGCACTAGAAAGCACGTCATCACTTTGAAACACTAAACAAAAGCAATATGTTAAAAATCCTGCCTCATGAAGAAAACATCAGTAACAAACAACTTTGAGGCTGATTCCTACGTTAGGGGCCTCGACTTAAACCATCGGCGTTACCGTTGAGACTCCCCTTTTTGTAACGCACCTCAAAGGAATATTCTTGCAAAGCGAGGCTCCAGCGCAGGAGGCGGCCATTTGTGGAAGAGATGGTCTGCAGCCATTGGAGAGGGCAGTGATCCGTCTCGAAGCATGCGAAGCTGAGACCGCAGCGAGCGACCGTACACCAGCTCAGCTGGCGAAAACCCTGTAGCCGCGTGCGGCGCGGTCCTTAAGAGGAAGCTTTAGCTCGGGGGCTCCTATCTAAATACATGTAAAAGGAGAATTCGTTTTTCTCAGCAACCACCGCACCAAATTTGACGAGGTTTGTTGCATTTACAAGAAAAACTAAAAATCTAGTGACTGTTGGTTTCGAATTTTTGAGTTAGATTGTGAATTTTTTATTAAAAATTGGCAAAAATCGAAAAATTTCAAAAAACGAAACTATCAAGTTTACAACTCTGTAACTCAGCAATGAAACATGATATCACAATTCTGTAAATTGCATCTAATAGTACATCTAAAGCGGACAAAATTGGTATGTTACACATAAATACAAAAAAATTTAATCACAGGGACATACAACGTTTGCAAAACCGTTGTAACGAACGTAACAAATTCACGTAAGATGTAAAAGGACATACTGAATTTGTCCGCTTTCAATGATCTAATGGATGCCGTTTACAGAACCGCGATATCAGTTGTTGATGCAGAGCTATGACTTTGTAAACTTCGTGCTTCTATTTTTTTCAAACGGTCAAATATTTGAAAATCGTGTTAAGAAAATTTAAGCCCTAAATCGAAATTCCGCTTCCAACAGTCACTAGAATTTAACTTTCTCTTTCAAATGCAATAAATTTCATCAAAATCGGTGCAGGGGTTATCTCATAAAAACGTTTTTGCGTTTTACATGTATTTGAATAGGCCGCGTCGGAGTTGGGCCCGAGCTAAAGCTTCCTCTTAATGCAAACATCACCCCAGGCAGACACAGCTGCCAGTCAGTTTGTTGTTCAAAACACGATGCCCTCAACACGCGCTTCATGACGGAGTAGAGCTTCTCAACGGAATTCGACTGTGGGTGGTACACTGAGCTGTGTAACAGCTTTACGCCACACCTTTCGAGAAAGGCTGTCGTCAAAGCGCTAGTAAACACTGTGCCCTGATCTGACTGGATTTCCGCAGGAAAATCAACTCGCGCAAATATGGACAGTAGTGCATTGACTATCTCAACTGAGCTGAGTTCTTTAAGCGGCACTGCTTCAGGGAACTTTGTCGCTGGGCAGATCACAGTCAAAATGTGTCTGTACTCCGTGGTTGTTACAGGCAGAGGTCCCACTGTATCAATAACGAGCCGTCTAAAAGGCTCCGTAATTATAGGTACCAACTTCAACGGCGCCCTCGCTTTGTCCCCTGGTTTGCCCACCCGCTGACAGGTGTCACATGTCCTCACAAAGTGTTCTGCGTCACGAAAACAACCTGGCCAATAGTACTCTTGCAAGAGACGGTCTTAACTCCTAGGTGTCCGGACCACGAACGTTCATGCGACAAGCGCAACAGATCCTGACGGTAGCACTGAGGCACGATCAGCCGATCGAACTCCACTTCCTGCGGTCTAGATACTTCCGGTACAGGACCCCACCTCTTTCCACAAAACGAGCATTTTTCTTGGCGATACCTTCCTTGACATTGCAGCGCATGTTTTCTAGGCTGCCATCCTATTTTTGCGCGGCTATGAAAGGCGACCGGCTGACCTTTAGCAACCTATTAAGTCCATCTGACGTAGGCACGATGAGCAAATCTGCAGATAGCTCTTCTAACTTTCCCGTGTCGGGCATTTCCTCTCCAGTATCTGGTGCCGTCAACGCTACAGGCTCAATTTTATTCAGTTCGGACGTGCTCTGAATATCAGCTTGCTGCGCCTCCGACCCTTTCTCATTGTTCGACAACGTCGGCCCCGCAACTAACGCCTTTGCAGCGAACTCCCGAACTCTCGATCTGGTTAAGGCCTGAACTCTAGCCTCACCAAACAAAAGCCCCTTCTCGCGCAGGAGGTGATCGGACCTGTTCCAAAATAAGTACGGGTACTGGGGGGGGGGCAGCATAGATGACACTGCGGCCTCCGTCTCAAGTGCTCCGAAAGGCCCTTCAATAAGCACTTTTGCTACGGGCAGACACACGCTATGAGCTTCCACGGCTTGCTTGATCCATGCGCACTCGCCCGTGAACATATCGGGTTCTACGTAAGAGGGGTGAACTACATCCCTTGTAGCTGCGGAATCACGAAGCACTCGGCACTCTTTCCCGTTCACGAGGAGGTCTCGCATGTAAGGCTCGAGAAACTTTATGTTCTCGTCAGTGCTGCATAATGACAAAAACACGACTTTTGTTTTTGTTTCTGGACACTACGCCGTGTAGCCAGCACAACCGGTGAAGCCAGCACAACTCTGACCAACCACGTCAGGCCAAATGAACCGTTCGCATTCCGAAACGCTATAAGATTCCGCCCCAGGACACGAGGTGATAAATCGTCACAGGGGAAGGAATCCCGGTGCCGCCTCACATCCGATAGTGGGCTTTCAAAGATGCGCTCTGCCTGAAGATTACACAATGGTTGGTGCCTGCAGCAAAACAAAGTAGTGTGAGCATATGTAGAATGCACGGATACCGGCACTGCTGCCACGCTGTCGCACTCAGGCGTTCGGTGTCAGTGCGGCACCAAGTGGGAGACACCTCAGAATCTGTTCTTCCTTTCTCGTTAGGCGGGGTGGCATGCTAATGGAGCAAGCGGTGGAATTAGAGCACGTGCTTCCCGTTGTTTTCCCTCTCGCGCTATTTGAAGGGACAATCTGTTGTCAATTTTGTCATCACGGTCATCATGCAGTGTCTTTTATTGGACCCACTGGTAGGCTGTTTTCTCAAAAGAATACTTATTGATCAATGTAACAGTTACATACACAGTGAATGCCGCAGTTTGATTGTGATCGCAAATAAATGGACACACCAGATATGTTTCTGGCGTCGCCGTCAGCGTCGCCGTGAGGTTGCGTATAAAGTCGAAGGGCGATAACACCGTCGCCGCGCGCCGCATGCTGTATGTGCAAGTGAAAGCACGCGAGAGGAGCTGAAGATCCCGGCTCAATCTGGTACGCTCGAGGGAGAAGGCGAAGAGCAAAGACTATCGAGCGAAAGGCCGTGGGGGGATGGGAACGAGAAAGCAAGGGAGGGGGGGAGGGGGGGCGGCGTTGTGCTCCGGCAGTAACTGCGTATTTCACGACTGCGCGCAAGGGGAACTTACGATCGCTGCTATATCTCGCACGCGCAAGAGACAAGGATAGTAGAGAGGCAGCTCGGGATGAAATGGGGGGGGGGGGATGGGAGGGCGGCTTCGACTCCGCCAACAAGGGCGCACTTCGCAGGGCCGCTAGCGGTCGCGTGCGCCGTATCTTGAAAGGCATCTGCAGACGGCTGGTCTCATACCTTTGTGCGCACTGTGTTCTCACCGCTGTTGCGTAGTGGCGATAAACAAAAAGCACTTCGCTCACTGCTGCTGCCGCCCTTGCTCACAGCAGCGTTTTGACAGCGAGTGTCCGCACTGAATGAGTGTGAAGAGCTCATGTTTGCTTATGCGCGATTACATCATGCTCGTTAAATCAGTTAGTGAGCGAATGTTTGGAAGTTTATACGGCCGATAAAGCTCTTACTTCGTGTAGGTGTCTGCTAATTTGCTATTGCAATCGATGCTTCGCCTTTCGGGCGCAACTGAAATCTTTCATTTAGTACGGAAGCTCATTTGATAGTAAGAAACAATTAACGCTTGGAGCCTAAGAGAAGGGTAATATAAGTGGTCATTAACATGACTTTTTATTACAGAGAGAGGTACCATGATAACGGCTGGTAGCATAGGATAGGCTTTGTGTAGCTTATCAAGGACGTATATGTTAAGTGCTTTTTTAACATTGAATCCGTAGTTTTTCAAACCCAATATGTCACGGGACTCTCAACCTACTATAAGCTATAACAATTGTGCACAGTATATAGATAAACCCGTGAAAGAAAGCAGCGTTGGTCGCGAAAATCACAACAGAGAAAGAGTTGCTGCCTGCTTTGTTGTCGGAAAAATGTTCTCACTTATTTCTACCCTGATCTAATAGTGCGTGCCCACAATTTACGAACTTTAGAAATGAATAATTGTTTCCCAGGAATCGCTAAGTTTACTCAACTCAAAATAAAGAAATACTACCCTTGCACTGCCAGCTACTAAAAAATATTCGTGCACACGGAATTTTGCATGACTACTCGTGACGCTCACAAAAACTGATACGTTTTGGGAGAAGTTTACCGCAATCACCGCAATTGAAGCTCAGCTACAAAACACTGCATGTGATAAACGAACGTTTCATGCGTAACACGCAGACTAACGCTGTCATAGAAATGAAGCGAAGTAGTCGGTGTTAGAATTAAGATACCAGTGTTAGCAAGGCGGCGCCTTAATTCTCTCTTCAAGTAGGAAAGGGAGGAGGGTAGTGGACACCGAGCGCCGTCCGCTGCGTTTATATTTCGCGTTATATAGCCGTTAGTCTTGATAACTATCGCCTGATAAACTCGTATCATTGCAAGACTGAACCTGGCTCTAAGAATTTTTGATAATGCTGATGCTTTTGCTTTATACCTGTAGTGACCGAATGGAAAGACAAGGAGGTGTTCTTGCGGCAGCACTTTTCATTTCACCTTCACGTTTTCAAACACAATATGCTTTGGAAATTGTTTTGCCTACTTTGACTTTGGTCATCAGAAAATATTTATTAGTGTATGATGTTACTTTTTGCGCATATACCACCTTTCGTTGTGAATTGCAAGATCTAATTAATGCAGGTCGCACAAGGCTTGCCGCAACACATCCTGCCTGCTTTGTGACTTTATACTTCCAAACATATGGTGAAATAACTGTACACCTTGTTTGCCGCAGTTTTTCATGCTATCTGAAACATTTTCAATTTATGATCTGCATTCCCGCTTACAGAGCTCGTAGTAGAACCAATAGAATGGCTACTAGTTATTCGAACACGTTTGATATACAGGGTCATCCTATTTAAGTTTTACGGAATTTTTAAAAGTAACCTGTTGCAGATAATATATTCAATTCCTTAAGCTGGGTTAATTATTTAGCGTGGCGGACACCATTTGCACTAGAAATCAAAACACATATTCAAACACTTAAACAAAATCCACTAATTAGCTTTTTAATCCATCACTTGACGTCACATATTGCAATTCACGAATTGTAGGCGCTGAGTCTGCAAGGCATATTCACTTGGAATAAATTTCCAGAATGGCGCCGCTATGGAGATATGCACAATCAAACTTGCCGCAAAATGCACTGTTGTTCCACTTACTTTTCTAACAAAACGTTACTTTCTACTCTGAAACACAGAAGTAACTGGAAGGCCCATGTATTTTGCTCCACACTTCAGGCAGTAATATCTCGAAACTGGTGCCTTCCTGCAAATTCATTTCAAGTCTATAAGTCTTGCAAGCTCACCAGCTATACTTTCTAAACTTCCGTAAAGTAATGATTAAGATGGAAATTTGTGAATTTTTGTCCATTTGTTGAATATGTGTTGTAATTTTTCGTGCTAGTAATGTCCGTCTCTTCGAATAATCCAGCTCGTGGGAAAGAATTATGTCATCTGCCACATCCGATGTTTAAAAATTCCATAAAGCCTAAATATGATCACCCGTAGCCTTAAGAAATCAACCTTAGTTGTCTTTCCTTATTGGGCATTCGCCCAACATCAGCGAACATCTATTACTAACATTTAGTGTAGATGCTCCAATGCCGAAGTGCGCCAACAAGAAGAAAAATTTTCATGGCTACAAAAAAGCTAATCTTGGGGTTAGAAAGAGGGAAATAACGATTGATTGACGTGTTAGTTAATGATTTCAACAAGTATTACATTTAACCTAATGGAAACAGGTTCGTCATCAAGGTAGATTGCTTAATGACGTCATACCACACAACTGCTTCTCATCCTCATGCCCATTGGTACATTGCAGATATTAAAGCATTATCAAATAGAAAGGAACATCTTTATCGTTCGTCTAAGCTCTGAAATAATTGTTGAAGTTGGGTAGCTTATAAATCTTAGCTTGATGCATAGCATTCCCTTCGAAAAACGCTGAGAACTATTTTTAAATAAACACCTTGCGTACACTATTATATACAAACAAGGGTAAATACGCAATCTGATAGCTTTATTGCCCTTAAACACTTGTAGTTTCATTCCGTGTGACCGCTGTGCAAGCGCCTTTAATTGAATTTTGCTGAATTTCTTTTTCCTACTTCAGATGCCTCGTAATCAAAAAACATCGCCATAACCACGTAGCCATGGATTCTTTATTTGTAGACGTACCCAGTGTGCCTTGTCTAAGCGAATTATTAAGAAACTGTCTCTTCGTTAGCTTGCCACTCAGTTATTCAAAAGGTCTTAAAGAACAGCTGTGCTATTAGCTGCCTATTTATACCCGAATATTTCAGAAATATTTTCCCACACATACTGTAGTAGGTTGAGAAGGCGTTAGCGCAGCGTAATGCCGGGCGACAAGCAATCAACTGCCAAGTACCGACCCATCTTGCTCCCTAGCACATGTTGCAAACTACGTGCACACGTAATACTCGCTGACTTAGTTAATAAACGAGAAGAAAGGGGGTTAACCGAGGGGCCTGATTTTTATAGATATGACTCACTTACTTGAATTTCTTGAGTCAAACTCATTTTTGTGTTCAGCGGAGCATTACTTTCAAAAATCATTTAGTGGCAGACACCCTGCACTCATTTAGTACACTGCGCTATAGTGACAATTCTTTTTTTACAGATTCCATACATTTAGATTTTTCGAAATCATTCGACAAAGTAAGCTATAAACTTCTCCTTCATACGCTTCGGTATCTAAACCTTGATTCTATTGTTTTAAGTCTGATGGAGTATTCTCCAATTACTGTATTTGCACGCAAATAACGCGACCCCGAATACGACGCGAAGGGTGATTTTCGGTCGCTCACAAAAAACATAGAGAATATGTTTTTTAAGACCGTAAGGAATTTTTAAGCATCGGCTTTGGCAGAGAGCGTTATTCAAGTCAAGAAGGTGGAATATTCAAAGGGGCGGACAATAAATGAACGAGAAATCGAAAGTGATTTACATGTTAAAATGAACAAAGTGTTCAAATCGCCGTAGTGGATCCTTCTAAGAAACACTTGTAAATCGACTTTATCGCTTTTATTGTCCGCGCACGCTGTAATATCCTCCCTGATAACTACTTCCATCTTTTAAGAAAGGAGAGTCGATTACCTTATTGCATGTCGCATAAACTCATAATTTTCCTATCTGTTTACAGTGTCAACTGAAACATACCGTCGTTTCAGCATTCCGCATCTGATTCTTCCTATCTTGCCACCGCCGAAAAGCCTTCGGAAATTGCAAACTCCTGTCCTGTAAAAAGTTGGATCCTGCACTTGCACAGAGTTTCTATGCCGGTGGCCGTGGCCACACCAAAGATGCCTGACTTTCCTTCATTATAACGCTATACACGACTGATGAAAAGCGGTGTATTGCAGTGTGGCGCTTATTAGCAGCCTAACTTCGGCAAAGGCTGACAATAATAATGAGCGTGGTTATATGGCCTCGTTGGTACAGGTCATCTTCGAATCATCAGCGTGCGCGCATGACAGCACGGACACAGAATGTTCATGGGACAACACGCAGCACTAGCCTCCAACAACAGATTTATTTTCGATGTCACTGCGTAGTTGTTCCATTATTTGCTGCATCTGCAGTCGGTACCATAGCCGCAGTGAGCACTCCTGCGGATGCACGCGCAGTAAGTTTTGCAAGTCGGCTTGGGCAAGTATATCCATCCCGTTCCTGCAAGCATTTGAACTTCAATCAGAGGTGACACAACTTCATAACTGATAAAACATTTGTGGTGGAGAGAGCACCCTGTCTGTAATTCAAAATAAGTGCTACCTTCCACAGCTCAGTATGTCCGTCACAGTGTTCCTTGCGTTGGGCATTAAGACGTAGTGCGGCACCGCCTGCCGTTATAGCGTGTCGACGTCGTGAAATGTGGGATCACGTGCCGAAACGTCTGCTCCGTCGGGCGTCCTCCATTTTTTGTCGTACTGCTCGTACTAGCGCGGCATTCATATTGGTTGCAGGAGTTTTACGAGAAAGCGCGGGTTCCTTCTTTCGATATTTAGGTGCAATATGCTGTATGAGAATATCTGCATTTTCTTTGCCCAAATCTTTTTTTTTTATTGTGCTGCGCTTATCATCGCAGATATACACAGCACACTAGCTTCTAGCCAAGCTAAACGGCCGTAAGGCACCATGCCAAATTTTGTACACTACCCATGGAATATGTGGGAAATAAGTCGTTCTATGTTCGAGTGTGAAGCGACAAAAGGCGAGAAGCAAAATGAGCAAAGAAAAATGGAGCCAGCCTTGCTCGTGGCACACCGACATATATCGTGTGAACTTTTGTTATTTTGTTGGTTTCACCATGAAAGGAGTCTTGCCCTACATGTTCAAGATTCATTGGTACGCTTATTATTTTAAGTCTTCGCGGACAACACGCGCACACGTCTGTGTGTAGCTCCTCGCTGTTCAGTCAGGTGCTTATCGTTGGTTGTCCACGGACCGAGTAGTACAGCTCCGTTATTTGTGCAACGCTATCGCGCTTCGAAGTATATTTGTTGCTGAACTTACCGATGATAGCGTTGCTGGCTGAATTACTGTAGCGTCTTTGTTATGTTCCACTGCGTGTACAGTGCAATGCCTTCTTATTGATGCCTTCTTATAACAGCGCGATTACTTTTTATTATTTTCCTTCCTAAGAAGCCTACTGCGCTACGTAATCGTGGCTCGTTCACATGCGTCCCAGTGCGTGACAATACGAACGACACAATTTGCAGCATTTTTTGCTACGAGTCGTGGTTGCTTAGTGCCTATGGTGCTGGGTTGCTATGCACGAGGTCGCGGGGATCGAATCCCGGCAACGGCGGCCGCATTTCGATGGGGGCGGAATGCCAAACGAACCGTGTACTTGTATTTAGGTGCACGTTAAAGAACCCCAGGTAGTCCAAATTATTCCGGAGTTCTCCACTACGGCGCCCCTCATAATCCAGACGTGGTTTTCACACGTAAAACTGCATAACGTTCTTTTTTTACATTTTTCTGTTTTTATTGTAAACGTCCAAGACAAACGAAAGAAAACGAGAACGTGGGAAAAATTGAACTGATGTCGGGAACGGTGATATTTTTTTGTACTCCGCAAATTAGGTATCTTTATTTACTGTTTATATCGTATAGTAGTCAATATCTGTAATGGTTCCCTTGCAGGTGATAAAAACTCGTCACGCATGTTTTTGTAATTTATTATGCTGCGGCAAGCGCCATCGCCGACTGTAACTCGGTCGCGTCGTGGGCACTGTCAATTTTTGACAAGGAATTTAACTTACTCATAGCAAAAGCTTGATGACAATTCCTAACCCACTAAGGATGGCGTGAAGAGCCCTGAAAAGTTTGTAATTGCTCTGACCACGGCTTGTTTCAGCATACTAACGAACAAACCGACCGAAGCCTGGCAAATACTGGCCGTGGGTGGATAAATTCCGTAATGAGGGCGCAAAAAAAAAGCTCGCAAATACCTGAGCAATTGTGTTTAATGCTGACACGCAGTCAGCGCTATTCCAAGATAAAGAGCAATGTCTGCGTCCAATGCACAGCTTTAGCCGAGCGGTTGCAGTCCGCTCCGCTCAGACTAGCGTGTCGTCACATTTTGCCCACAGCTGACCCACCGAGAGCGACAGTGCGTTTGCGCACAGCCCTCACGACGGCAGAGAAACCCAGAATGCTGCACTTGCTCCAATACAAAGCCGACTGAGCGGAGCGTGAGCGGAGCGCCTGCGTCCACTTTCTTTTTCATGCTTTGCAGACACCCTGACGGCTCGTCGCTCGAGTTCCTGTGAGACGCGTTTGTTAAAAATAAAAAGAAAAGTGAGATCAATGCATGCATTTTTCCGCAGCAACCTGAGCTCGTGAAGTCTGAGTGGAGCGGAGCGTAAGCGAAACTCCGCTAACACTCTATTATGAGTACAAAATAAACTTCATGTGGCCAGTTGTAAACCACGCGTTCTAGCAGGAGCTTAGCGATATGTAACGTGATCTAACATTCGCTTCGAAACGGAAGGGAGCGCCGACGCTTCTAG
Source organism: Dermacentor variabilis (assembly GCF_050947875.1). Taxonomy (NCBI): domain Eukaryota; kingdom Metazoa; phylum Arthropoda; class Arachnida; order Ixodida; family Ixodidae; genus Dermacentor; species Dermacentor variabilis. Next base: position 181,686,120 of record NC_134569.1, read on the forward strand.
TGGTGCTTGCCGCACTGAATACCGCGCTTTTATGCTGGGCTACCAAATATGAGTCACGATAATTGCACTCGAGCAAACTACCCAGCTTCTGAATGACAACCAACTTTATTACAGATACAGAATTTAAGAGAAAGCCATCATTTTGGTTGCGCAGGTTGCTTATTTTATTTCATGACACTGTCGATCGCTTCAAGGATTCTTTGAAGAGTTAGCTTCAATAGACGTGATTTATGAGGATTTATATACTGTGTTTCATGTACGAAAAAATAAAAAGAAAATAAAAAATCCGCATAATATCTTCAATACCTTGGTTGTGGAGGCAATACATGCCAGCATGTCCACCTTTTCCAGAAACTTTCTCAGTGTTGGCTGTGATACCGCAAATTAATTTAGTGTGTTCGACTGTCTTATAGAATGTAGACAAAGAATAAAATCGAAAGTATTGTTATGGCAAAAAACATATTTGAAGCGCTCAGTCGTGCTTAGGACGCACTTCTATTGATGAATTCGACAAACGCTGCGCTGTTGATATCGAAACAACCATGGGCAATGTGTACAAGCGATGCACTTTCGCTTTAGTGGACAGAGTGGATGGCACTGCACCGCTTAATTTCTCGGTCGATGAGCCTGTCCCTTAGCACTGATTAACAGTCAACCTTACGGCCTTCCGCTGCACACTTTGTAAGGCAAGAATGTTATCGTTCGTAAACGGGAGCTATGCTATATTCTTGTATTTGGGCACTGCCTACCAAGGGTAGTGTATGCTAGTTATTTTGTTTCGCGAGAGGCGTGGCAAAGTCCCAGTCAAGGAACGACCCCTTACTCAATGTTTTCTTCGTTACTCATGGTGCGTGCGCTAATCAGCTAAAATAAAAGGATACTAGACTATGTAACTATCGGTACTTACTCCCCCTTCGAAGGTTAACATACTCAAAACTGCAGCAAAAAATTTTAATTTTTGATATTTCTTAGTGGGATGAACACACAAACTGTTTTGTCTGAATTGACCATTATCTGCCCATCTCCACGACGCTCAGCTATTTTCTGCGCAGGCGATTTAATCACTTTGATCTTTTATGTATATCATGCCGTAATCGGCGGATAGCTTAATTTTTACATCAACCACATTCATTGTGTAATTTATAGATAAGACAAGCATGAAAGAAGCCAAAATAGCACTGTCACACATGACAAGACCTTATCAGTGCTGGAAGTCTATTCCTTATATTGGGCGAACTGCTAATGACCTGATAGGTGGTAAGTAAGCCAGCAGGTGATTGGACAACCTTAAAGTTCATCACTTATTATTTTTTTAAAAAAGTTCTGCATCTGAGAAGCTCCGTAAAAACATTTCCAGAAGTGTGAAGATATTATATGCATTTGTGATTGGTTAATAATCGCCAGCGCGAAGCCGTGTACTACCTCAACACGTTGTATGCCAGTAGATAAGCCGCAAGAGATGCTGCACTGAGAACAGCGAACGACACTATTATCGTCAGTGTACTTTGTTAGAGATCCTGGTAGGATGTGTTCAAATATTTTGCACCATGTACGTGTCAAGGAATTCAGTGTGTAATCGAGGGAGTTGACAGCTCGGCTGATTTGTGTACTGGTGTTATTTTAACAATTTTCCATTCTACCGCAAAGCGGCAGTCGAGACTTCACTTCAAGAATACCAGAAGTAAACATTTCACGTCAGGGTCGTCATGGCGCTCAAAAATGCTGTCCGGGATTTCGTCTGGGATGCCGTTTCTCTTCTCGTCGAGATTTAATAAACGGGGAAAAGTACCAGAGGAATTGATTTCCGGAAACTGTATTGCATCCCCTTGGCTACAAGCATTATGGTATGCTGACTTCAGTAACATATCTGCAGTGAAAACAGCCTCGAAGTATAAATGTTAAAAATCCGCTTTCGTAGTGTTATCCAATTAATGTAGCTGGGGAAATATAATTTAGCGTTCTTTCTTCTTGTGGAATGTCAGCAATCCTTTGGCGACTTCTTAATAACGCTATGCAACGCAAACCCAACAAGGTGTTCCATAGCACTCCGTAACGTGCTCTTAGAGCTCTAATAAGCAACGTAACGCAAGACGTATCATCTTGTCGCATTTGTGCAGTAGTTTCTGCTCGCCTAATTTTCCGTTTTAGGCCAAAATCTCACGTGTAATTCACGAGCTGTGCTTTTGCGAGTTCTTTTTAAATGATGGAGCATATTTCTTACTCCAGTGCATGCCAAGGTGCTTGAACTGCATCCACTCATATTCTGTGCTAGAACTCATCATCATCAACCTATTTTGAGTCTACTGCAGGACGAAGGCCTCTCCCTCCGAACTCCAAGTACCTCTCGAATGCGCAGATATTTGCCATCAAGCCCGTGCGGAGTTCTTTAACGGAGAAGGGAGTGTAGGTACGTCGCTTTAGCATTTGGAGGCCTGTACGCCGCGCCCACATGTGAGACAGCATCATTTAGAGTAACCTTACCCCAGACAGCTTCGAGTGCTGGGGCATAAGGTAGGGCTTTATATGCGATTTATTGTCGAAATAACGTAGGAACGGTCCCGCCCCTTCTGTCTGTATCTTTGCGCCCAATTTTATATCCTGCTGGAAAGGTTTCACAGTAAATATGTTCAAGTTCACCCATGTTACGGTTGTATTGGCGATTTGAGGCTGGTAAGCAATACGAATAGCTTCTGATTCATCAGTTTTATTGACAATGCTGTGGGTAAAAACATTGAGAGGTGTTACTATCGCCGGCGTCTTTACTATCACCGTTAATGTTACCTGCAGGCATTATAAACCATAATGACTCACTATAATTAATTACATTTTAATAATAAATGTATAAGCCATTTATTAATCCTATACTGTACACGTTTTACAATCAATATCATCTACGATAAGAATGCATATACTAGGAAAAAGGATCTACTGTAGCATAACTATAATATTACAGGCAACTCCGGCATAATAAGATGAGCAAATTTGTGTACAGCCCGCCGCAGGGCACAAAATAGATGCGGACAACAGGGGGTTGTTCTGTGCTTCGTTTCGTCGTCATTGAAGGCGCTGTTCAAACTTTTCCTGTCCAATAAAACGTGCCATCCAGTTCCAAATTATAGGTAATATAAGAACGGGTTTTTGCTTCGTTTGGAGAATTTAATCATAAGTTCACAATTATTGCATTTAGAATTGTCATGACTTAGTGAACGTGATATCACTTGTTATTATTCAGATTATACTATTGTGTGTGAACTACTTAATATTGAAACTTGTGAAATCACAGAGCAGAAAGTGAGGTTAGCCTAGAGCAATATGAATGCTATGAATGCTACATGAAAAGGCGTCGTATGGAGGTATGTGACAAAGAATGACTTTACACAAATCGTCCAAGCTTTCATAGGTTCCTTTTGTTTACTCCTTGCTCGATGGTGGCCCTTTCATTATTTCCATCCTACACGTTACATACCTGTATCATGACGACAGGCTTTCGCGCACGAACTAGAAACGAAGGCAGCAAACTTGACAAACACAGGCGTGTTTGTCTAGTCTCCTGTCTACATTTCAAGTTTGCGCGCAAAGGCCGGCCTTCATAGAATGCTACCAGCTCGCCCAACCACTGCCTTACATGTGTTTCATTTTTGGAATATGATCAATATGTAAGCAGCAATAGCGTGCTGTTGCCTACTTATCTTATACTCACGTCGTACACGGATTCGCGGAACTTCACTCTCGTTCTCATTGTCAGGTTCCAGCGCCAGGACGGCTGCACAAACACCAGGCAGAGGCACCTTAGCACGAGAATCACCTAAATGTTACGTGTTTCGCGTTCGCTCTGTGCAACCTGCGTTGTGCCAGCTCAAGTGGCACAGCGCAGTACCAGTCAAATTATAGGCAGAACCACGGACACGAAACTTTTCTCAGCTCCTGTATCGTTCCCTCGCCAACCTCTGCAAGTGCACAATTTTCACACTAGAGTTACAAAAACTGCTAGCAGAGCATTTGTGATAGTATACAGCATCCTCGATTACGTGTACTTCGCCACAGACTACACACAGACGCAGACAGAAAGGACGGGACACAGGTAACAATTACTGTTTTATTGCACTTGATTCGAAATATACATCACTGCAAAACAGTAAAATAGAAGAAAAAGGAATAAAGTCACACAACCAGATCAACCCAGCAATTTCAAATGACGAAATTTGTGCTTATATTCTGAGTCTCTGGTAGTGTAACTGCTTGGGACTTTTTTTCTTCTTCTGCTTTACTCTTGTGCGGCGACATTTGAAATCACGTACAATAACTCCTGAGTTGTTAATTAGCGCTGTGCCTCGTGCATTCTGTATATGCGACCACGTGTTGATTGCGCTAAAATATATAGGATGCCATACCACCCATCCCAACAGTGTCCTTTTGATCACCGACTATTTAAGGTATGATTCGTCCTCGCGCGTCAGAGTTACAATGATCAGAGCAGAAGTCACATATCGATCACGACGTGTGCCTGTATAAACTCAATGCATTGGAGCTATCGATTGCTTTTACAAGCAGATGGCTATAAATCGTCGTGGATTTGTCTGCATAGGGTGCCCAACATACTTGAAATTTCAGTCTACAAATTTAGCTAAGCCAAAGCACGAATATTTCTCGGCCTATCAGCTCGCGAAGCCTAAGTTCTAAATGTAGTGAAGTGTTCTTGAAGTAAGCGCTTATGAGCTTGGTTCGGTGTTCTGAGATCCAACTAAAGCACGTACACCACCGGAATTCGGCTAGTAGACTACACATCTGTTCTATCTTACCTTATATATTACGTTACCGCTGTCAACATTATAACAGTTCCTTTTTGCAAATCTTCAGCCAATTAAACCTAAAGCCTTTCGCTAGCCATTTACACGAAGAGAAAAGGTCGGAAATGGCTCAATTTTAACGAAGCTCTGGCATCCTTGGAGTACACATTGTATCACAATTCCTAATCTGCCGAGCCATGACGTAATACTAGAAAATACATCGTGACTAGTACGAGAATATATCACTGAACCGGAGTGCAATCCGCTTTCAAACGGCTGCTCGTGAAGTAGCTTTCAGCGTCTCAGCGCGAAGTAACTTCACATCACTTTGTTAAGGCCTTAAGTGCTCCATGGGCCGAAAAATCGGTGGTCTGGCGTTAGTGAAAAATTGACCGTCCGGCGTTGCGGCACCAAAGTTGTTGGTGCGAACCACGAGCATTGGTGGGAGTGGAACTCACGACCTTTAAATTAAATTATGGGGTTTTACGTGCCAAAACCACTTTCTGATTATGAGGCATGCCGTAGTGTAGGATTCCAGAAATTTTGACCACCTGGGGTTCTTTAACGAGCACCTAAATCTAAGTATACCGGTGTTTTCGCATTTCGCCCCCATGGAAATGCGGCCGCCGCGGCCGGGATTCGATCCCGCGACCTCGTGCTCATCAGCCCAACACCATGGCCACATCACCTTTAGAGTTAATAAGACATTCTAACCCTCGAGCTCTGGAGTGACTAAAGTACAATGGCACCAAAATTGATGGTGCCACTATACATGGTCGAACCCACGACTATTGGTGGAAGTCGAACCCAACACGTTCGATTTTAATCAAAGCAAAGCTAATGAAGGCACTCGAACCCACCACCTTTTGTGGGAGTCGTATCCTCGACTTTCGGTGGGACGAGAATTCAATAGCACCAAACTTGATGGCGACATCATTTATGTTCGAACCCAAGAGCTTTGGTTTTAATTATGGCAAAGTTAATCAAGGAACTCAAACCCATGACCTTTTGTGGGAGTTGACCCTTCAACATTAGGTGGGATCAAAATTCAATGACACCAAAATTGATGGCGCCATGATTGATGGTCCAACACACGACGATTGGAGAAGTTGAACCCATGACCTTTGGTGTTAATTGAGGCGAAGTTAATTAGGATAGTACCAATCAAGGTAATAAAACCCTCACCCTTTGGTGTGAGAAATCAATAGGAAGTAACAACGCTACGAATGTCAACTAATTTAATTAATACAGAGGTTTAGCTTATCCGGTATTCGGGTAAACGCAGGCGGACGGAGGCTTAAACGGTGGCGCAGTGCGCAAACAGACAGAAACAGCTAATATTGCAGTAACCAAGTATATTTTACTTTGCTGCGGGCGCAAATTTTTAGCATCAACACGATTACGCTAGTGTCGCAGCGAAGTAGAATACGCTTGGTTAATGGTATATTAGCTGTTTTTGCTTCTTTGACCTCTGCGCCGCCAGGTGTCTGCACCATGCAGACCGCTCACGTTTACGCGTCCGCCCCGACGTCCGCCTGCATTTACCGGAATACCGGAAAACCTCTCTAATATGTCTCGTGAACGCACAGGCTTTCGCCTTCATCCTCTTTAGCATGTGCTAAAGTGATTGTCAATATTTTTTACCTTAATGACCCCTTGATAGGGATATTGCACAGCAGGGAGGGGATGCATCAGCACATAATTTGCATAATTCATAATGGAATACGCAAACAACAACAGAATGAAAAAAAACTACTTGAGCTAAAGTGTTAAATACACGAGTACAGGTACATAGAGCCAAATAATACAAACTAAAGGTGAACGAGCATATAAGCGCGTTAGCGTAAGTCACAGTTTCACTGTGAAAACTGCGCAGTGACACTCTCCATAAACGTACAAGACAAATGATAGCGGCGATTGGCTGAGGCAGGTTGTTCCACTTAGTAGTGGCATGGCAAAAGAAAGAGGCGGCAAAGGTGCGCATGTGAGAAAGGCCTACTTGAAAAGTATGCCATGTACGATGCCATATTAGGGCTGCGGGGAAAATATACGGTGGTTGATTAAGCGAGATGTGATAAAGCTTGTGGAAAAGTGAAAAGGTTGCAACGTGCCTGTGCGTACAAAGAAGTAAGTACAATTATTTTTAAGTAGGATATGATCATGTCGTATTAATAATTTCAATGAATGAACCTTGCAGCATGGCTTTGAGCGGCTTCCATTGCATTGATGGTATAGGTTTCGTGATGATTCCATATAAGGAATGCATATTGCAGTTTACGCCGGACTTTTGACTCGTAAGCTAGTACTTAACCGATGGGTTAGCATCAAGCTAGCGTCCTTTCAAGCCACTACCTTGCTCGCTTAATGTGCCCTGGTGGTGAGGTGCAAGGAGACACGTCACGCATGGGTTTCTACAAAGTTGTAAGAGTTGCTGTCTTCGGGTTTTTAGGTTAAGTTTTTTCTGCGTGAAATTTGCCTGAATTCATTAGGCTATAAAAATTACCATCGTGAAGTTTCTCGAATTATGGAAACGGTTATGAATTTCTCGGGTGACAGTTCTTTACGTTTTACATTAGAACCGTCGCATGACTGTTTTCGTTAAGAGTTTGTCTAATTTGCATAATTACATGTCTAATTACCGTCATATGTGTGCCTCTGTGGTAAAAGCAGTCTAAGGTAAATCATTCAAACGTCTCATCTTTCGCACTTTTGAAGGGAGCATGAAACGGTCAACCAACATTCTGCGGTTTTGGACGAGAAATTGTAGTAGACGATGTATTATGGCTACACACGCGTAAAAACTGGGCAGTAAAATCACCTTTATGTCCAAAATATCGGCAAGCGCTGGCCGGCTCTAAGCCCCGCACTCCGGTACCCACCGCCACATTGCGAAGCCATGTGTGATGTCATCTGCAGCATGCAACTGTGCCACCGTCTGCTACAATGTCAGCCACTGTACCACGTGAGGGTGCAGCAGAGCTGCCGTTTGTTGCCGTATTCACCCCAGATATCGCATGCCATCTGTTCTACAACGCCAATTTCGCGCGATCAAGAAAGCGACGAATCTAAACAGCAGAAGCAGCCATGGCGCTAAGCGTTTTGACTTCAACCTCATCGCCACTAGCTCAGTGACGAAACATTGCGTGGGAGGTATGCGCGCGCCAGCCACGGGCAAAGCCGACACGTGCACATCTTGGAGGCCACGAACAAAGAACCTAGTAACGTGATCAATATGAGATGGCGGTATTGGTACTGCATGAAAGGCTGCTGATTCCTTTCCGCACGTTACTCCATGCGTGCAGCACTGCTTAGCCTGCCGTTCACGGAAGACGAAGTCTGGTGCAACTTCGCACACTGTAACTTCGCACAACTTCGCAACTGTTACGCGCGTGGAGTGTTTGCTGGCGTGCATTTTTCACGGATCCGTGCTCAACAAAACTACGATTTTGTTACGCTGCCCCGTGTTCCCACCAGTTCATTCTTTCTTTCTCTACGTAGTTGCGTGCGGTATATGTCAAGAAATGATCGCGCAGCTATGTCCAGGGCGCAAGGATTTTGCGCGACTTACACTTTCACTGAACCCTTACTTGAACTTGCTTTATTTCACCCGATATCGGTAAAAAGAATAGCAACGCTAACGTTTCGCCGGCGCACTCACTGCCCACAGCGGGCATCGCGCCTGGCCGCAGTCTCAGTTTCTTCGCGGGCATTCAAAACTCGGCAAGCAGGCGCAAATCGTCGTTGTAGGTGTCTAGCGTGAAGTTTTCCGAGGAATAAACAAAAGCGTCAGATTAGCGCCAGTCCCTCTTGCCCACATTCAGCTCCCAAGCCTTAATCTTGACGGGCTCCTTGGGGAACCTGAAGTACGATACGGAACACTCCTTGCTCCATTCGCTCTAGCACCTAAGGAGGAGGAGGAAATAGAGAAGGCAGGAATGTTAACCAGAAATTCGTCTGGTTCGTTACCCCACTCTGGCAGAGGGGAAAGAGGGAATAGAAAGATAAGATAGAGAGAGTGAGGGGAGGAGGAAAGCCGCGGTGAGCTCGCGAACGCACGCATGGCCTGACCGAGTCAAAGACGTTCACATAGGACAGTCGCCCTCAAGAAAGACATAAGTGCCCTCATAACTTTGGGGGCCGACGAGTGATGAGGACGGTGTTCAAGTAGCGCCTGCACAGACAACGGCCGATCGTCCAGTCTAACGGCCGATCGTCCGTTCAACGGCTGGTCGCACAGACAACGGCCTATTGCAATGCGATAGATAATGTTTGTCTTTCCGACTGAAATCGATGAGAACCGCACAATAAATGTTCCATGTTCTCTTGCGCGACGCAGACGTCGCATACAGCGCTGTCAGTCGTTCTAATCAAATTAGTGTATGCCTTTGAGAAAGTCACTCCCAAGCACAGCCGGTACAGAAGCGATGCCTCACGTCGGTGAAGCCCAGGTGGAGGTCGGAGTTGTAGCGAAGGGTTCAGTTCGCACCACCTGGTGTGCCTTATATTTGGGGTGTTCTAAACTGTTAAAAAGAGCTTGCGTGCTAGGTGACGAAGCTGCCTTGCAGCGCCTGTCCTGGAAAGATGAATGGGAACGATGTGTTGCCCTTGATGTGGCTCTCGGGCAGCATTGTCTACTTGATCATTTCCACTGATCCCGCAATGGCCAGGTAGCCAGTCGAAAATAATTTCATACCCTTTCCATTTGACGTCGTGATAAAGTTTGACGATTTCGTATGTTAAGTGATCGTGAGCTCCACGTCTGACAATTCACTGCTTGCGGTGTAAAGCCGGTCTCGAGTCGGAAAACACGGCTCATGTACCAGGACTTTGTGTCAATAAATTGAAGCGCACTGCGCAAAGCCGTGACTTCTACAGCCGTCGACGTCGTGACATGTGACGTATTCAATCGCAGTGTTACTCCTCTCGTCGGTATAAACACAGCGCCCCCAGAACTGGTCGATGTGGTCGATCCGCCAATACAGATGTGTATGTGGCTTCTGTATTTCTCGTAAACAGGAGTAAGCTCAATTGTTTTAGTGCGAGTCGTGGTAGATCTGACTTTTTCTGAAATCGTGGAATTCTGAGCTGTACTTCAGGATGGCGCAAAAACATGGAGGAGAGCCTGACCTTGCCGCACGTGTGTACCCCGATGTCACCGAGGCACGATATGCCGTGGCAGTTGTGCTAAACGACGTGCGGGGTCTTTCCAAGGGGAGTGCGGCGAGATGGTGGCAAGGGGTCCGGGCAGTGAGCTTGGCATGTTCGCGCATTGTCTCGACGACGATGCGCGTCGGGATTGAATAATCTTGAGATATGGCAATAGCTTCCGCCGGAGACGCACTGCGTGGTAATCCAAGGCATATCTTCAGAGCTTGGGCTTGAGTGCTCTGAACTGTACGCAAATTGGGTTTGCAGGTGTTGGATATTACAGGTAGGTTGTACCGGAGGGACCCAACAAACAACATCCTGGACAAGTGGATTGTATGGACGCCCCCAGTTCCTTCCTGCAAGGAACCTGGACAGATGACATATAGCAATCAGTCGCTTTTTCGCGTGGTTCACGTGAGGAGTCCAGGACAAGTCTCTGTCGATCACAACACCCAAGAAGCTGTGACTTCTCCTGGACGATATCACTTGTACGTTGATTGACATGGCGTGCGGAGACATTGACTTCCGAGTAAACGCCACAACTGCGCACTATTCCCACGTCACCTGCAGACCTTGTTTACAAAGGTAGCAGGATGTCGATGAGGCCGCCTTCTGAAGCCGAGTGCGAAGCTGAAGCCATGTCACTCCCGACGTCCAGATACAGATGTCGTCGGTGCAGACAGAGAGTCGAACAGTGCTTGACAGGTCCTCGAGTATTCCATTCAGGGCTAGATTAAGAAGCGTTGGGCTTAGTACTCCGCCTTGAGGGACTCCGCGGCTAGTGTAATAGTGTGGTGCCGGGCCGTCGCCGGTGAGCACCTAGAATGATCGCATCTGTAGGTAGCTACGAACCCAGAGATATATCTTTTTACCAAGTCCAATTGCTTCTAACGCTTAAAGGATGGCTTCATGGGTAGCGTCATTGTAAGCTGCTTTAACGTCTAGAAACAAGGCAGCAGACAAGCATTTACAGGCCTTCTGGAATCCGATGTACGTTGCAATGTCGACAACGTTGTCTATAGATGAACAGCCACGTCTGAATCCTGTCACTTGTCTGGCATAAGTTTCATAGTGTTCTAGGTACCACTCCAGACGCGTTAGAATCATCCGTTCAATTACTGTGCCTGCACTAGCAAGCGCGATCGGACGGCATGACGTAATGTCCAAAGGCCACCTGCTAGCTTTAAGAAGCGGAATCAGGCGACTTGTCATCCATTCTTGAGGAACCGTGCCAGTCTGCCACGAGTCGCTGTACCGGAGCAGGAATGCCTTTCGAGCTCGTTCAAGGTGCCGCAGAGTGCGGTATGTAATGCCATCAGGTGCTGGCGCTGAGGAACGCCTGCGTAAAGGAAGCACAACTTCTAGTTCATCCAGAGGAAAAGGGCACTCCACACAGGAACAGTTCTCCTTATAAGAGACAGAGGCTTTCGGGGATCCAGAGACTCACAGAAAGACATTCATCGTTGTGAGGCCAGCTTCTTCATAGGACACTGTATTTTCTTCTGTGTGCGCCTGGCCAATCTCAAATCACGAATGGACTTTGTGCGCCTATATCTTCGTCCCAATGTCCAATTCCAACCCAATGTCCAATTCGCTGCGTGAGGATCTTTTCAAAACTGAATGTGTGCTAACCTGTAAAGCACCTTTTATTACGTCCCCTAGGCTGGATGGTATGTAGTTTCGACAGCAGTCTTCCATGATTGATTTAAATTTCGGCGAGTCGGTGCATTGGACAGCTCCGGAGAACTTGGTGCTAGTTAGGCCCTCAATCGTGAGATAAGTTGGGATGTGGCTCCTTCCCCGCGTTTCCAAGACCGAGAACCATTGAACGCTTCTGTTAAAGGTGCGCGAGACAAAGCTAAAGTCGGGGCAACTACTATACGCTATCCCTCGCAGATAGGTGGGGCTTCCATCATTTAGGTTTTTGTTCAGAGGCAATGGACACCAATATTCTGCCCCTTGAGTTAATTTTGTCGCTTCGCCAGAGATAGTGGTGGGCATTAAAATCTCCAGTGTTCACCCACGGCGGTCGAGTCGTTGCCAGAATTTCCCGTAAGCGCTCGCAGTTTAGACAACTTGATGGCGATAAGTAGGCTCCCACAATTGTGAAAGTGACTTTTGCTTCTTCACAGTCAAACACACATACTTGTCTTCATTGTTAGGTGGCACGGGGTGATGAACATGCGTCAAGTCACGGCGTATAAAGCAATGATCTTACTGCATTGCATGTGGGTGGAGGACATAATGCACTCATACCCGGGCAGTTTGATGGGAGATGACAGGTTTGGCTCACAAATGGCAATAACAGGAAATTTATTCACGAATACAAACTGTCGAAAGCTGGAGATACGTGACTTATGTCCTCTGTTGTTCCATTGAAAGACAGATGAATTCTGGACCTCCTCTCGAAACGATGGTATCTGGTGGGACATTGCGTTACCCTAGAGCCGCAAGCACTGGACCCAGGGCGTCCAGCACCTTCAGCACGCTATGCCGACGGACTTTTCATGTTGCCGAGTCGTTCATCAGATGTCGTTGCATCAGCGGTTTGTGAGGTAGTCGATGGTGGTGGTATTCGAGATGTCTGCGGAGAAGGTTGTGCGCTTGGAAGTGCGGGCCATATTGCAGGATGATCAAGCCTTGCTGCTTTCTTCGTTATCGAACTATCTTTCATGGTGGCGCTCCGCGTTGTTGTAGCATCTTCTTTGGCGGAAGACTGCATGTTGCTTGTTGCGCCGTTTCGTTGCACTCCTCAATGGCGATACCGTCGCCCCCTAAGTGTAGCAGCAGACTCGCTCTGTGTGGAACGATCCCGAACTATTCGCTTTAGAACCGCCAATTACTTCCGGACGCTCGGACAGTCCTTCGATGAGGCTTCGTGGGAACCACGGCAATTAGGGCACTTCAGGGCAGTCGCGCGGCAGGCGTCTTCTGAAAGGGATTCAGCGCACCGCGGGCACACACCATTTTTCACACAGACGCTTTTTACATGACCAATATTGAAGCACTAGTGACATTTCAGGGGCCTCGGTATGCAAGGTCAAACTGCATGGCGGACATGACCAACTTTACCGTGAGAGGTAATGAAGTCTCCTGCAAACACAAGCCTCACGCAGAGTGTGTTTCCGAGCCTGGTGAGGTCGTGATGACAGCGTCTTCTGTTGTTGGCTTTATCAATACTGCGAAGTCGTCAACCGGAATGGAGACGTCGACGTCAGTGCCGCTACCGCCTGTAGGGATCATTGATCGCACTTTTCTTTGTCGATTTCCGTGACATTCCGGCGTTGTAGTGTTGTTATAGGAGTTGTAGTGTCCTACGATGTAAAACATCTCCAGCCAGCACATTCTTCCATGAGTTTATTCTTACGTCTTTAACCTCGTTCGGTGCGATTGCCTCGAGTAACAAAGAAAGAACCTGCCGGTTGAGGAGCCGCGAATTGGTCGTACGGTCCACGGGTAAGAAGAGAACAGTGTGCGGCCAGCGCTATTCCTTGACGGTCGAAACACTTGCTGAGGATGACGCCCGCAGCAGTCTTCTTTTTGCCTTTCGGCTCATGACAACCTTGAAGTCGTCGTCCGAGGAGTCGCAGCTGTCCGAGTACAACTCGGTGGCTTCGCTGTCTGTGTCGCTTGACTCGCTTCCACGTTTCCTGGACGTAGGCAGACTGGACGGCTGCGCACCAGGAAAGTCGTCGGAAGTTTCTTCGTCCATTGCTGCAACGAGGGAGCGGCAACTTGCAGAATTTGCTAAGAAGCAAAGTGAAAATGCAGAGACAACAGTGCCAGCGTTAAACTAGAAAATGACTTCGTCGTCGTCGTCTTCCTCTAGCACCTAACAGCGCTACACAAGCGCCGCGGTGGCATTTTTCAGCTGCTGCAAGTTGAACAATCCCAATGGCAAACTGAGCAAAGCAAAAGTTTCCCGCATGAGCGCACAGATAAAACACGGTTTCTTCGCCGAAACGTGCATGCTCGCTCGGCAAGCATGCAGCCTATGACGTAACGGCTCGCGAGCGTGCCATCGCTCGACTGCTATGCGCTTCGAGTGTAGTATAAAAATTAAATTACAGATTTTGTGCTGGCTCAAATGCGCTAAAATTTTCGCCAACGTGTTCTTGAAAGCACAAAGATTATTGTACGCCACACAGATTATGCTGGAATCTTGGATGGCATGCCTCCTTTAAGGAATTTCAAAAACACATCGAGCCGCCGTGGTTGCTGAGTGGCTATAGTCTTGGGCTGCTGAGCACAAGGTCGCGGGATCGAATCCAGGCCACGGCGGGGGCATTTCGATGGGGGTGAAATGCGAAAACACCCGTGTGCTTAGATTTAGGTGCACGTTAAAGAACCCCAGGTGGTCGAAATTTCCGGAGTCCTCCACTACGGCGTGCCTCATAATCAGAAAGTGGTTTTGGCACTTAAAACCCCATAATTAAAAGTTATTAAAAACATTTCGGGAGACGAGTGGTATATTTCGCGTCACACGGCTGTAAATTTGTGATGGTTGATCATTTTCCTTCCTTGGAACACAGACAAAGAAAATATGACTGGCCTGGAAGGCGCGCACGCACCAAGCACTACGAAGCTGAATGCTCACAGCACTGAAAACGGGTACTGGGACCTTTGCGCGCTTCTGCAGTGTTATCAAATGGGGCACCCTTTTTTCACCATTGAGCTGTTCAGACTGAAGGCCTAGTAAGATTTAAAGCATACTTTAGATTTGAAGAGACTACATGTAACTCAAACGAGAAAATTCTAGTAAAAAATAGCAGAACACATGAGTTGGCTAGTTTTACTTTTTATCTAAGATGACAGTTGTGTTTTTGCCTTTGATTTCATGTTCAATTTATTACCATGGAAACCAGAGATGCAGCGTTTGCGTTCGCAGCTCAGTGATTTAGCCTACACTGATTGTTGCCTCAATTCAAAACAACACATGCAGGCATGAGCTATCACATATATAAATGCCACAAAATTGCTTTTAAATTTGAAGCTCTATTGTGTGCCAGCACGGATACCTTAGGCTTCTCCTTGGTGTCGTTTGTATCCCACTAAATCTACAAAATGAGCTATAAGTTCTGCTTTCTCCACAATTTTCCTTGCTTTCTTGTGCTTTCTTCTCAATAGAGGCACTATACTTGCTTCCTTTCTTTCAACGCCGCCATTGTCGGGTTGGCTATTTGTGGACAAAATAGCGCTGCTATTATTTCTGCTGTATTGTATAAGGCGCTCTTTTCTTCCTGAAGGTAGGTTGTACGTGTTCTATATGTTTGTCTACACAGAGTGGGTGCAAAATTCAGAGGAAAATAATCATGTTTATCGCTCTTACAATTAATGCACATATCGTACAGTCAGTGCACTGTTCAATAGTTCGACAGGAGCAACTTTCGCACGGCATACAGAGAACATAAAATAAAAAAGTTGCGCCACCTTATAAGATTGTTTCCTCACCTGCGAGCACCGCGAGCAGCAAAATGGCAAAGGCGATCTTCGTGACTGGAGCCGGGTACGCCCTTAACGAGGGCAGAGGCGACAACCTGCACAGTTTAAAACTACACTGTCTTTTCCAGACACCAAATAAAGGCATCGAAATACAGATAGACGGAGGTGGATAGTCGTTTGCATTATACCTTTGCTTTTGTGCACCCAGCCTTCGGCGGAAATAGGACGTCCAGGGCCGCTACAAGGCACAAAAAAGGGAGGAAAACTTCAGAATTTATCTGGCAGTAGGCCTTAAACCGTCTCTGTTGTTGCACGAACTCTATACGCTGGCCAATTCGTCGCCACCGAAGCACTAAAGGGAGCACCCTTTAGTGCTTCACGCATGGACTGAAACGTGTCGTACGTTGGCTAGTATTAACGTGCACATAGCACTGGTGCAAGTGCATAATCAGCAATCGTTGCAAATCAGTGCCTATCAGAGTGCTTGCGCTGTAGAGCAATAAATCTAATGAAAAAAAGGAATGTTTCCATGTAAATTTGTCCACTGAACGGGAAAGAAAATTACGCGCATACACAACAATTTCTTTTATGTTAGATAGCGTTGTTATACGTCAAATTCGGCCCCGTATATGCGAATCTCCAGTTAATTAAAGAAGTGAAACTCCGTTTCATCTTGGCCTTATGTTCTGAGATTCTTCCTTCATTTGGTCTACTATACCAACTGAAAACTGATTGTGATGCGCCGAAGGAGAATGCTTACCAGCGGGGGCTTCAGTTCTGCAAGAACATAGGCTGCTCGAAGTGCAGGGTATCGATGTTATATAGTGCACGTTCAAGACAACGGATAAATGTGTTCTATCGCAGTGGCCTTGCATCTCTAAAAAACAACCTATAGACCGAAGAACGAACACAAAGGAATAGCTTGTGTGTCAATCGTCGAGACAGCTAAGACCGATTGCAGCATTCCAGACTTAAAAACTTCCACGTTTATTCGAGAGAAGCTGTCCAGCAGAAGAAAAGCGTAGAGGAATGCAAAGCAGCCCCTAGGTGCTGTGCCAGAGGAGTTTATTATTTTTTTTTTTGCTTGAGGGTCTACAGAGGCAAAAAATAAATAGTTTGTCAACCACCGTATTGCCTGAATGTATCTTTCATGCAGCTACCAACGATAAATGAAAAGTCGAAGTGCTATAATCCAACACGCCATGCCAGCAGTAATGACAAAGCTACGGATGGACTGTGACTACAGCCCGGCTACTAGAAATGCGGTGGTGATTACATGCTTATACTTGTGGCTACTTCGGCTTTTGTGGTGAAATATTTTGTATCGTTACAATGAGTATATGCATAAATAACGTCAGAAGCAACATACTTGCTGTGGCTGAGACGCCATACTATTATTATAAAGCAAGCGCACTTCTTCGTCCGTGTCTCAAGCCATCGCGTTCTTCAGTGTTTACACATTTCCCTCTCCCCTCGAGAACGTCTCAGTTCAGAAGGTTCAGAATAACGCCGCAATTTGCTGACATGAACAACGTCCCCGTTTCTGCCTAAAGGTGTCACTGAGTGGTTGATCTCATAGTTCTCTGGCGATACCTTGCGTAGACTCTTGTAAGGACCTTCCATGACGGAACTCAACTTGCCGCTCTTGAGTTGCCATAGTGTCTCGTAAAGTTCTGAGTCACCGCCGTTCTTAACCGCAGTTTTCCTTGATCTCTCAAGATATTCATATTGTCGGTTCAACATGGCTAGATAAGATGGAATTCCATACATCACGTACGCCTGTGTACGCGTGTGGTCTTTGCCTGTGTAATGGTGAAGTTTTATGTTCCTCGATTTGAAACTGCTCTTGTGCGTGCGGTATTCGTTTCCTCCTTCCATATGTAGAGGTCTGAAGTATGAGACTGAGGAACAGCCTCTCCAGTGGCATAAAGCAAGCCTGTCGCTTTCCACTGAAATGTGGTGACTCATTTGCTTCACATCATTTCTTGTCCACCACCGATTGGTCCCTGCTTTCAGACAAGACAAATTTTGATGACCATTTAGAAGAGTTTACGGCACTTATTTTAAACACTATGCGCAAATAAGTTTCCTAGTACAGACCTAAACGGTCTGAATATTGCCACTGGCTCTCATCTGAACTATAACAGCCCTAATGCGTAATACTCGTACATACCAAATCTAGAAAATATTTTTTTCTGGATTTCTGCAAAGGTCTCTATAAACGGGATCATGACTCATATATTGCGGCTGCTGCTGCTGCTGATGATGATTTATCGGCATCCCCTTCGAAACGGGGCGGGGACAAATCGTCACCTAGCCTGCCTGAGTTACTCAGGTATGTTATCAATGCTTTTCCTTCTAACATTCTTGTACATATAATTTAATTCTTCTCTATCTACCCTGTATCGTTCCCTACGTCTGCATTATTTCAAAAGAGCGCCTCCTACTGGCAGGAGAAAGGTTGCAAGTATATCCGCAAGCACTCTAGTAAACGTGGAGAGTGTTCTGGCCTGCTCGACTCTAGCGGAGTAGACGTCCAAGCAAACGCTGCAGGTTTTACTGCCCATTTGTCATCCTTATCAAGCTGCAGGCTTCGACGCCGGTGTCAGCGACTAGTAAACGAAGGTTCCTGCATCTAGCGGCCCTGTGTTGATAGATCAAAAGGTCATCAGCGAATTCCTTAAGCGCTTGAAGCATTCCCTATCCAGCGGCCCCGATGCTATCCCATCCGTAATTATTAAAATATTAAAGGATGCAACAGTATATTGGCTCCATTATGAACATATGCGTTTCATAGCTGCCTGAACACTTCCATTCTTCACCGCATATGGAAAAGCTCCTCCTGTTTTTCCTGTACATAGGTCTGGCTATAAAACCGATGCCTCGAATTATCACCCGATTTCTCTCCTCTGTCTCACCTCTAACATTTTTAGTTAGCCCCTCAGAACATATTGTCTTTCACTGTGATGAACTCATTAACTACTAATGAGGATAGATTTACCTCGGGCCCCTCCAGTATGGGAAATCTCGTATGTTACGTGACGCAGATCTTCGCACGAATACTTCAGAAACGGCAAGTTGACGCCGTTTACCGTGACCTCAGAAAAAATATTGATGTAATAAGCCACTCACTGCTTGCGGCCCAGCTTTCGCGTTCTGGTGTTGACTTGTCAAGTGTCAATCTCTTGCGTAGCTATCGTCTTGATAAATCATGTTACGGTGCCTCAATGACCGAACTTCTTTGTAGATTGCAACTAGCAACGTCCCACAAAGATTAGTATTAGGAGCACGTCTTTCTAAAAGTTTTTAATGACGTTTTCTTGCGCCTTTTCCGAAATTTCCCCTTCTATAGACCCTTTTCGCGGTGTACTTTACTCCATAGGAACGAGATCGCGCTTTCGGCAGCGCACCGCACGTTGCCTCAGCGAAAGCGCTCGAATAGGAAACCATTACAGCCTTTGCCCTGCTACTGTGCGATGAGCTGCTGGAAGTGCAACTAGGAGTTCGCTAACGCACCAATTTCCATCGATGCTGCTAAATGTGGAGCTGTAGAGGAAATGAGCGGGCTGTAGCTGGCTTCAAAAAATGCTGACTGCATTAGGGAATGGAATGAATCGGCGTGATCAAGTTAATGGAACGCTGCTACATAAGGACGGCCTGTGTTGCTGTCCGTTTGCGAAGCACGGCGGCGATGGCTGGGGCCATGGAGGAAGGAAACTGAGGAGAGGGCCTACCCCCTCCGCGCGCTAGGAGAAAAGGGTGGAGGAATTGACGTAGTAGGTTCTCCTCTTTTTTTGCAGATGTTTTTTTTTTTATTTCTTTGCCGTGGCGGCCACGCTTTTCGGGCCACAATGGCGGCTTTGTTTCGGTTCTGTGCGCTCACACGTGTTGCTCCGTAGGTTTCGTACCGTGGCAAAGGCGCCGTGCGGGCAGGTTTACGTTGGTCTCCGTGTTTTGTTGCGCTGCGTTATCTGGATCCTCCTCTACCGGATGTTGCTGTGGCCAGGTGGGACAGGAGGAACTTAAGTTCGTGAATTGAGCGCGCATGCAACGCTGTACGCAATGTACCGCGCCACGGCAACGGCAACGGACGAAGGAATATCCGCGGGAAGTTTTGCCCTCGCTAACGTGCCATCTAAGGCCGAAACCGATGCGTTTCACAATCTGTACAATGAACGCGGTGCAGGTCAGTGATTCCTGCTTTTGACAGCGCATATGGTGCATTTGCTGCACGTAGACGTACGTTATGAATGCTTAGTTCGTGTTCAGTAAGAACTTGTTTTTGTGCATATTGAAACATATGTTTGTGGTGTCCTGTGTTGGCTTCTGGTTTCAGTATTGGGTCGTTTACGTCAGGGCGCCACTCAGCGCCAAACGCTGTAAGTTGCCTCCTGTTTGCCCTCGCAGAAATAAAAAAGTCATTCTTTGTCTGGTCCCCGACTGAAGTAGTCCGGGTCTATCTTGCGGCGCTGCGCGCCCCGGCCGTTTAGGCCTCATGCCGTAAATTCTTCGTCCGGCCGCCCCGTCGGAGCTACAACAAACTGGCGACGAGGTAAACCGCTCACTTTACTTTTCACGTCCCCTTGCTTTTCTACTTCTGCTGCTCCCCTGCTTGCGGCATGCAAGACGCTAAGTCCACTTCGATGTCGTCCAGCGCAACTCCCCCACCTTTGTTCTCGGTGCCCAGCATGGCGTTCGCACCCCCCATGCCGCCTTTCCTTGCATTACCCGGTATTCCTTCGGTACCGTGGCTCACATGGAAACGTTCTTTTTGCACGTTTCTCCAGGCGACCGGATGCGAAGCACTACAAGACGAGAGGAAGAAAGCCATTTTACTGAGTAACTTAGGCTTTGAGGGGCAGCCTCTCTACTATGACCTCGCGTCGCAAACGGACCAGACGGCTACTATGTTCGAAGCTATTCTTCGCATCTTCTACCAGCACTACGAAGAAAGCACCAATCCCCTGGTGCACCGCATTATCTTCCGGGACAGGAAGCAACTACCTGGGGAAACCTTCCAGGACTTCGCCACCGCGCTACAAAGGCTAGCGCCTGCTTGTGCGTTCGGCGCTTGGCACGACGAGCCTCTTCGCGATCAAATCCTTTATGGAGTCGTATCAACAAGAGTACGAGAAAGGCTACTCTACAAAGGCTCGTCCCTCACGCTCAAGAAAGCCGAGGAAATCGGACGAAGCGTGAAGCAAGTTGACAAGGAACTTAGTCTTCAGCAGCTCGTCTGTTCAGCGCGTCTCGGTGCAACGCCAAGATGGCGATGAGGATAGCAATAGGAGCTTGTTGGCACGGCATATCTTATTTTGTTATAGCGCAAGCTTGACACGGAGAAATGAAGGCACATCTGACACACACAGTGCAACTTTCAACAACAGATTTATTTCTCGTTCTCTATCGCTATATATACACCCTCGACCCGTCATACAGCACGTGTAAAGGTTTTGGAAAAACAAACAAAAAATAAAATAAGAACGACAAATAAATCTGTTGTTGAAAGTAGCGCTGTGTGTGTCAGATGTGCCTTCTGTTGTCCGCTATAACAAGATAAGATATGCCAAGATGGCGTCGCCAGCCATCTCCTTCCTCGTCCGGGCGCCCAAGATGGCGGTTCCCGCCCCCCTTCTCTCTCGACCCGGCGCCTTCAAGATGGCGATCAACGGCGTGGCGGACAGTCGCATCCTCGAGCGGCCGGCCAACGTGATGCCCGGCCCGAACTCTGCGAAGCAAGTCGAGAGTTCGCACCCCATTGTTACCGATGTGGTTCACCTCACCACATCGCATCCGATCCGGCCTGTCCGGCAAAGCACGTTACCTGCCGTGCGTGAGGAAAAGTGGGACATTAGGCTTCGGTTTGGCGTTCGAGGAACCGAACGCAGCGACAGTCTCCTGCTCGAACGCAGCTTGTTTCCGTTACCGCTGATGCAGAATCAGCCATTACAGTCCCGTTTGTGCTTAGAATTCAAGCACCGAATTTCTGTCCGGCAACAATGCGCGCCGATGTCCTGATTGCGAATACTACACTCAAGTTGCTCGTGGACACAGGAGCTTAAGTGTCGCTGATGAACAGCTCCCTATACGAAGAACATTTCAAGATTTTTGTATTATCTCCTTCGAGTCTTCGACTCAAGAATTATTCGCAGCAAGAAATTCTGCATTCAGGACATTTCTCCGTGCTCGTCAAGTACCGCAACAAGGCTGCAGTAGTGACATTTCACGTCACGAACCAAGGCACTTCTCTTCTGAGGTTAGATGCCATTCAAGCTTTGGGCATTGATATTCAAGGGTCTTCGCTCACATGTCAACAAGTATCAGGACTTCCAGCTGACCCAAGTGTCCAGTTTCCATCTCTTCCACCCAACGCTCCGGCAGAGTTCGCCCATCTGTTCTCAGGACAATTGGGGCTAGTGAAGGGCTTCGTCCACGACGTTCGTCTCCGACCAGTCTCAGTCTCAACAACCAGTCTCCAGTCAACCAGTCAACAACCAGTACAACCAGTCTCAGCGAAACTGCGTCCTCTACCTCTGGTTCTCTGGGAGCAAGTCTCCGCCGAGCTGCAACGCCTGGAATCAGCTGATGTCATCGAACGAGTCACTGCGTCCGAGTGGATTTCTCCGCTCGTCGTCGTCCGAAAGAAGGACAATTCCATTCGACTTTGCGTCGATCTTCGAGACACCAACAAGGCTATCATCATCGACGCCTTTCCACTACCGAGAGCTGACGAACTGTTGCATCGACTCGCTGGTGCTACTGTCTTCAGTAAGTTGAACTTGCAGTCCGCTTATCAGGTTTTATTGTCAGAGAAAAGCCGTGAGCCTACTACTTTTATAACTCATGACGGTCTTTACCGCTTCAAGCTTGTGTGTTTCGGTTTGGCATCTGTGCCATCCGCTTTCCAGCAGATCATGCCATCTGTTTTGAAAGACTGTCCAGGCACCTTGTGCTACCTCGATGATGTGCTTGTATGGGGTCACACTCAACGCGACAACGACAGAAATTTGCAAACTGTCCTGTCTAGGATGAGTATGCAGGCATGCAGCTTAAGCACAAGTGCGTATTCAGTGTTCCAGAATTAACTTTCCTAGGACATAAAATTTCCACAAACGGCATTTCGCCGATGGATAGTAAAATTTAGGCAATCGTGGAGGCACGACAGCCCAAGGACAAAAAGGCTCTACATTCATTTCTGGGCCTCACGGGATATTATGCTAAATTTATCCTGCAGTATGCCGACGTAGTGGAACCGCTAAGGAAACTTCTAAGGCAAGGACAAGCCTTTGTCTGGGATCGGGATACTGAATGCAGCTTTCAGGCAGTTAAAGACGTACTTGCATCACGCCCGGTGGTGCGCATGTTTCAGCCGCATCTGCCTATTGTTGTGACGGTTGATGCTTCTGACGTTGGCGTAGGAGCCGTCCTACAGCAAAAATGCGGAAATGAGCTCTTCACAGTAGTTTTTGCTTCTCGTACGTTATCTTCCGCAGAGCGACGGTACTCCGTAGGTGAACGGCAAGCATTGGCATGTCTGTTTGCGTGTGAACACTGGCATGTTTACTTGTGGGGTCGACAGTTCACTCTACGAACTGATCACCAAGCTCTAGTCGCATTGCTATCTTCAAAGGGTCCTGGACAGTGACCATTAGGAATTTCAAGGTGGAATGCAAAATTGCTATATTACAATTTTTTCATTCAGTACTGTAAAGATGACCAAAATGTCATTGCGGACGCATTGTCACGCCTACCTGTCCCTCCCAAATGTGAACCAGCATTAGATGAGGAAATAGTGTCTTTAGTTTCATCTTGTATTACAAAGGAGGAATTCCAAGCAGCCACACAAGCAGATCCAATGGGCCAAGCATCAAAAGACAAGATAGTAAAAGGATGGAGAACTGCGGTGGACCTTCCGCCAGAGTTACAGGCGTATGCTGCTGTACAGTCCGAATTGTCCTAGATAAAAATCTGCTTCTCCGAGGTGAACGTATCGTTCCTCCTGCTTCCTTGCGTCAGCCACTCCTGTCTATTCCTCATGAAGGTCACTTAGGCATCACGAAAACCAAGCTCAGATTGAGAGGCATCTACTGGTGGCCTCACATGTATAGGCAAGTTGAGGAACTTGTGGGAAACTGCTTTGTGTGCCAACAAGCAGATAAATCTGCCAAACCATATTTTGCTTCATTACAACCTGTCGAATGGCCGTTAAGACCATGGGAAAAGTTAGGCATAGACATAATAGGCCCTCTTGATCGTGCTCTACAGTATGCCCGTTTTGCTTTGGTCATGGTTGACTATCATTCCAAGTGGCCCGAAGTTGCTTTTATGCCTTCCGTCACATCAGAAGCCATCATGCACAGTCTCATGTCCATATTCAGTAGAGAAGGATTTCCCGATCCTATAGTGTCCGACAATGGACCAGTTTGTTTCTGCACAGTTTGAAAACTTCCTGTAGGAAAGAGGCATTAAGCATTTCTTGTCTTATCTTTACTACCCACAGGCCAATCGCCAGGTAGAGAGATTTAACCGTGTCCTTAAAGAATTCATAGATTGCTATTTTGGAACAGCGAGACCTCAGACTTGCGGTCTTAGAATACTTGACAATTTACAGGTTTACTCCACATATGACTCAGGTGTGTCTCCAGCTATGCTGCTCCATAGTAGACAACCACGAACTGGGCTGGACGTTGCAAACATGCCTCCAATTCATCCTGAAAACGTGGAAAACAGAGTACGTGGAAAACAGGAAAATACTTGAAAGTATGTGGATCGTCGTCGCGCACCCAAATGTCCTCAGTTTCAGCCAGGCGATCTGGTTAGGGCACGTACTTCACGGAAATCAGCTCCTAAGTACTCCGGTCCGTTCAAGATTTATCGCAAAGTAGGTCAAAGTACTTTCCAGCTTGAAAATGGCAAGCATTGGAATGCGTCTAAACTGGTGAAGTACTCGGTACGTCAGGGGGAAACAAATGAAAGGTGTCATTTCAATGACGGCACATCCTTTGACGATAGTTTTCCACATTTTCTTCCCGTTGCTACTGGCACTCATTTTCCTGCTGCAACCCCTTCTTTGCAACCACCTGTCTCACCACCACCACCGGGTTCACCCCGTGCAGAAAAGTCTCCTGAACGTCCGTGCGACACTCCTCCCGAAGACGCTTCCCATGAAGGCACTCAGGACTCTGACACACCTACCAGTCCCGGTACGAGTAACACTTCTGCTGTTCCTCCTCTACAACCTGAACCAGTCCTCCGTAGGTCTACACGCCATAGACAACCTCCGGAACGGTTTAAGGATTATGTTTCCAAGTAGCTTTTTGCCTTGGATTCCTGTCTACAGAGGTTTCAACCCTCCCATGCGAATTCGGCTCTTAACGCCAAAAGTATTTCCTTTCATGTTTGATAGGTAAATAGGACATAAGTAGTATCCTTCAAATGGGGGGATTTCTGGCAGTATAAAGGGTTCTATGTGCACGCTGTACTTACTGCTATACGGCAGATTTATCAGTGGATCATAGTGGTAGGAACACTTTTCTTCATTTCTTAGCATCCCCGCAGAAGGGATACCATACATTTCTTGTACATTACGTTTCTTGCAGCATAACCGTGTGGTATGCACATTTTCACCACGGTATTAACCGCCACACGAATTTGCCTTTCATGCCAAAAAGCTTTTTAACATTAAAAGTCGTTAGCATTCTTACGGGGGGACTATGGAGTGTAAAGTGCTTTTACGCACAATGTCCAATCCACGACAGCCACAGGGACTGTCTCGAGTCAGGCTCAGGGCGAATGAGCCACCCATCAGTGCTGTCGTAGGGGGCACACAGATGTTTGCACTGTCTACTTGTGTACTTTGTGAATTTTTTTCATGTGTGATCAGTGTGTGCAAGGCTGCATCTCATCGCCTTCCCAACACGGGTACTGAAACTCTGCAGAACTGGAGTGCAATCATGTTCATTTTCAGTTTTCATGTTGTGCGTTTTTCTTAAAATGGGGAAGCCAAAGATGTCATTTTCTATTGTGTAAAGATGTCGTCCCTAAACACGTGTGTTACAGTGCTAACATGTGTTCTTCTGTGACGCATGACTTACTTTTGCTGCGAGGAGAGCGAGTAGCGCATTTTCCTTTCAAGGGAGAGGTGATGTGGTATCCTGTGTTGGCTTCTGGTTTCGGCTTTGGGTCGTTTACGTCAGGGCGCCACTCAGCGCCAAACGCTGTAAGTTGCCTCCTGTTTCCCCTCGCAGAAAGAAAAAGTCATTCTTTGTCTGGTCCCCGACTGAAGCAGTCCGGCTCTTTCTTGCGGCGCTGCGTGCCCCGGCTGTTTAGGCCTTATGCTGTAAATCCTTCGTCCGGCCGCCCCGTCGGAGCTCCAACAATGTTGCTTAACTGTTGCTTGTTCCTCGCAATACTCGCGACAACACGAAGTCTTAAGCAGAGCGCGTTCGAGCTTCATGCACACCTGCACAGGTGTATCTCAATACACGTGCTGATAGAGCGTTGCGCAGAATATGTGCATTTTGCTGCCCTCCGCACCGTGCGCCTGCCAGCCGACGCTTCATCCTGGAAGATGGGAAACAAGCGGCTGCTTTGACTTAAGGAACGAATCCTCCCTACCGCAGGCGTATCTTATCTGTGCGCGCGAGAAGCACAGGGAAGTGGAGGCTAGCGGATGCGCTGCAAGAGTCGGCAAGGCTCCACAGAACGTACGCCAGCGATCACATCAAACGGCTGTTCCATGGTCGCATGTAGGCCGGTTCTACGCGCTTTCGTTTCGTTCTACGCGCTACGTCGCTTTCGTTTCTCGAAACGAACAGCGCGTTGGTTATGCGGTGGACTCGACCCCCTGAGCCGGTGCCAGCGAGTCAGTGGAATGTTGTTGTTGCCTCTTGAAGTGTGCGCCACTGTTCCCGTCATTTCCTTTTCTTTTTTTCCTCGCTCTACGCGACACCACCTAGGGACACGTAGGGAAACTAATAGTTATAAATTATAGTAGTCCTACGTATTACTATTTGAGAACTTGTGTCAGCTTGAGAAGAAAAAAATGCATTTTTATACAAGGATATAATTCATTGGAAGACGAGAAACATTTCCTTTTGTAGTATATTATCCGCAAGCACAAGACAAACGAGGGCAGTTAACTTCCGGGGAGTTCACCGCTTGCCGATTGGATGCTCTCTCCCTCGCGTTCTCACAAATTTTGCGTACTGCCCACTTCGTGACGTTGCAGAAACCGAACTGAACCAGTATCGAACAAAGTTCTCCGATCGTGCCCCTGGTGACGAAATTAACTCTCGCCTCCAAAACGGCTTGGCCGCAGTAACAAAAGGCGAACCCAAAGGTCATGCTTTTTTACACTACAAGCAGCGCAACTGATTATAGACGCAATCATTTCCGTCATGATCGCATTGCGTTCTCGTACGTGCGTCTCGGTGGTCAGGCTGAGATTGTTCCTGCAGGCGTTCCCTTGGTTGTGCTTTATTTCTCGCGCTTGGGAAGTTATTGCGGGCGTAATACAAGCGCGACGTACTTGTAGAACCATTTGGTGCTAAAGCGTGCGTAGGAAGACGTCCGAAGGGATTTCGAACTGTTTCAGAGCTGACTACGCAGCGGTAGCCTCGCACTTTCTGACGTCCCACAAGCTATGTCAGAATGGCAGTCGCTCTCGGTGGGAGGCACTTCGAGTCAGCAAGCTGAAATTAAAATGTCGGGTGAAATAGTGAAATTTAGATTAGTTGTAGAATTATCCAAGAATCAGGGCTGGCACTGATGCAGGCTTTTTATTTAACGTTGCCGGAGCCTGAATGCCATGCAAGTTGGGTCCATCTTTTTTAGGCACTTTGCCAGCGCAGTTGCCGGCATTCGTTCATTCCGAGCACGGTATACTCGCGTTCGGCGTAAAACGTCAGTGCATGGGTTGCTTTATTTCATGTTGGCATGCATGAGTTGGCTTCTGCTGACCCTGACCACAAAGTTTTTGCAGAGCTCTGGACGACATGAATACGCGAATAGTATATATTCTGAAGAAAAGAATCATGAGGACGAATCAGTCAAGTTTGGTAAAGTGCACCCGACAAGCTGCTTCACCCGTAAAAAAAAAGTAAAGAAACAAAGGCCTAGAATAGTCCACCGACATAATACGGTTTCATACAGCAACAAAATTTAGCGGAACCCCGTTTGCTTAATGCAAGAGTTTCAGTGCTCTGCGTATATTATTTATAAAAAAAATTGAAGGCTTATCAAAATTAAGCCCAGTGGATGCGAGGCATCCACTGGGCTTAACCTTAGCGTATCCTTAGCGTTTGGAGGCATCTTGACCGCATACACGCCCGGCGCAAAGACGCTGGCGCGGTTGCAGGCACAGAGACTGACGCGACGGCGGGCGCGCGCCGCTTCATCCCTGGCGTGACGTCACATATCACGTGATGCAGCGATGGTGGCGCCGCCGCCGCGTCGCGCGCGACGGCGCGAACCGAAGCGTGGAGGCCTCCGCCGGGCAACGTCCGACGGCGCGATATGAGGCCCCATCTGCAGCCTGTGTGACGTCATCACGTGACGTCATGTCACGTGACCCCACTTCAGGGTCAATGGTGGACACCGCCGGGCGTCGCGCGAAGGCCTGAAACCTACGTTAATATGCTTCGCATAAAAATTCACAACCAGAAGTACCAGTTTGGAGCTGCTCCCACCGGCAGTTACCACTGTGTTTATACGCAGCATGTGACAATAGCTTCGGCGTACGGCACGCCGTGTACTCATCATAGACAATATGACTGACTGGAGCTGCTGACACGGAAGGTAAGCAGTTGTTCACAATCCTCCGCAGCAGCTGGCAAATTTGATCGCGCTCACCTCGTCTGTCCGCACTCACTTTAGGCGAACAGGACAATAATTTCGGTGCGGCCCTAAAGCTAGCGATCGGCCGAATCACTGCTTGTCAGTGTCGCGGATATACAAATTATTTTACTATGCCAAGTACTACGCGTACAAGCCGTATAAGTGGCAATCGCAGCAGTTTAGAGAAAGGTAACCTGTCTAGAGTCGTCAGACCGGCCCCCAACGTTTCTCGGACCGCTCTCCAGAACATCAGTTGCTGAACAAGAATTTCGAGGTAAACCTGCAGGTAGTACTTGCACATACCTACTTGAAAGGATACAAACAGCTGTACTCGTCTGCCAAATATCAGCATATTTGCGCTGTCATAGTCTCCGTTTAGAGAAGATTAGGCCTAGTGTGCCCACCCAGTAGATGTAAGTGAAGCTGCAGTACCTCCTGAGTGCATATTGAGCAGTGCTAGCGGAGACAAGGCCTTTCGATTTCAGTAGTGGTCGTGATCGTCTGAAATGAACTACATTTTAGTTCGCAGGGAGAGCGTGCAAGAGGCACGCAGCCGAGGTATCAAATGACATCAACTGCGTTGTATGTCTTTTTTTCAGATTTGATTGGTCACCGCAGCTTGTTTGATTAACGTGAGACTCTAAACAGTTGACAACTTTTATTGCTGAGCTAATGCGTTACCTATTCTAGCGGAGCACACTTTGTGTTTCATGTCAATAGCAGAATTAGTGGCGCCTTCTTTGCAGCCATTGGTAAGAAAACGTCAGCCGCAAATACAGCAGAGGACGCTAGGACTGAGTCGCAATTTAGGCTTGCAGCAATTGCTTGCACGAGTATCCAGATTATCAAAGCATTCACAAGCTAACGAAACCTCATTGTATCATAGTCGGCATGAAACTAGTCATGTTTGACGAAGTTTTCCGCTTGGCGTACGTAGAACATGGTACCGTAACCCTTTTCTTCAGCCTAATGGCGGCTCCCACTTTCTCTGTAGTATGCTGATTTGTGCGTGTTGCGAACAGTAGCTTATCTGTGGATAAAGTACGTGTAAATTATCATTCGGTTGTTCTGTGGCGTAAGCATATTCAGAGTTGAGCGCTTCAGTATCTTTGTTTCGCAGCGAAAGCAACACAGAGGCCATTTTTCTACAATGTATGACGGCCAAACAGAGCTGTTTACTGCAACGTTTGATGCCTTGAAATGCCCCTGCAATCACTGCGCAAAAAATGACTGTAAAAAAGGGCGTGGCGGGCGATCAGCGTCCGAAAGTAGCTACACCCATGAGAAATCACCAGCATCACACAGCTTCCAAGGCCGCGGATTGCCAGTGGCACTCCACCCTGTTTGACCCTGCTACGTGTAACCTACAGACGACGTCACGTACACAGACCGTACCCCTGCTTTTCGGTGCCCACGGTAAGCTACAGTTTAGATGGACGAGGCTTTCACGATCCGGCGTACGTGCCGCGCGGCAGAGCCGCTTGCCGTTTTTGGAAGCAAAAATGAGCTACTGCGCAACCTGGTTCCACGGTATGCGGAGTGAAGTGAGTTGTAGGCAGTGCTACTGAACTTGCCGCACTTCGTCGAAAAAAATTTTGAAGCAGAGAATGCGTTGTAACGGAGGTGTGCTGCTTTTGTGATAAGTCAGCTCTCCGGAATGGCAGTGGCGGCTGGCGTGGACGAAGTGACACACCGCGTCTTCGTGCACCAATAAAGTTATCCAGATCAGTGAGGAAAGTGCTGAAATGGGGGTGAAGCCTATGGTTAAAGTCTCAATATCATCACCAGCAGCAGCAGCCTACTTTGGTGTCCGCTGCAGGACGAAGGCCTCTTCCAGTGATCTCCAATTAGCCCTGTCTAGAGATACTTTACTCAAAATAAACCTCGATATAGGGACCCCCAAATCGAATGCGCGTCATTGATCAAATCATGGGGCCTAACGTCCCGAAGCTTCTCAGTGGCTTGTAACGAACGTATTTCTGGAGACCTCCGGTTCAACTTTGACCACAAGTGGTTATTGGACGTGCAACCACAATTTGTGGTGCACAAGTATTTTTACGTACTGCCTCCATTGGAAATCGTGACGTTGTGCTCAGCAGCTGATTGCCATAGCCAGTGAGCCACAACGGCGGGGGTATGTCTGGGATACACAGGTGGCTAGAAATTAGGGTAAACCGCTTGAAGCACGCGAAACATTAAACAAATAACGGCACACGTGAGCACGTACAGAAACAGACACGCACTCACATATGTACTGACGAGAATGGGCGTGCATGAAGATGTGTACACCCGCATTAACTGCATTGAGTTTCAGTATTTGCGTAGTAACTGCAAAATCAGATACACGAAATGCAACGAAAGCATTTGATAATGGCAGCCTTTCCTACATGGATGTCGAACGAGCATGGCAAGAGCATTTGGTACATGTCTGGCATATGCGCCACGATGCAGACTCGTTTGCGGTTTTCAAAGCAAAACTGAGCTACCGCGCAACCTAGGTTCCACGCTGTGAGGTCAATGATGAGTTCAGTGGTCCTCAACTCATGACGTTACTGCCTAATACATACCTAAGTAATTAAATAAGCTCTGATTAGTTAGACTGAAAACGCATGTCGAGACCGCTGTTTCTTCAAGTTAAATCCATAAACTGAGCGATGCCCGTTTTGCTTCCCCAAGTGCAATCTCGCAACCACTAAAAGTTCACAGGGCAGGAGGGAGGTTTTCATGGGAAGAAAAAGGTGCCTTTGTTGCCCTCCAGAGTGCTGCGACCTAGAAGCTGAAAGTTTCAGGAAAGGCGACGATACGCTTCCGAACCCGAGAACACTTGCAAGAAAATGCGGATTTGCGCTCTTGCGCAAAATGCTAGTGCAAGCCCAACCCGGACACATATACACACAAAACGTTGATGGGAGGGGGGAGGTGGAAGGGTACGGTCGGGGACGTAGCCCCATTAGATACATGAAACATCTTTTGCGTGCTGGTGAGGGCGTATGGGCACTAGGGCACAGAAATAATGTAACCAAATGCACAAGTGATATTTATTCGCTCGCCTTGTGGGGGCCCTACAGTCTAATCTTGCAATCATGTTCACTCTAAAGTCCATAGAGGAGGCAAAAAAGCTCCGATTAATAAAAAATCCCGGCCCAACATTTTCCACCAAGCAGAAAGGTAACAACACACTATCAGTACAAACAAGCGCTGCGTACACTATATCGGCGGATCAACACTATATACAATATCTACAGCCCTGCCGTGAAGGTTCGTAGGGTGTGTGCCTACAGGCTTTTCGCGAAAATCCTCGGTTTGTACGGGGCGTTCGAGCCCGTCTCACTGCAGCACAGTCATGCACCCCCCATGCCACTGTTGCTACCCCAAAGGGTGTAAGTATACGGTTTTATCTACCTTGTATGATTTGCGTTCAGGTGATGGATGCTGTATGTGCACATGGATACCCTAGAAGCGTATCGTATTAATTTATCGCATCGCATATACTCATACACCACCGTTTACATGATTGCGCATATTTGCTGTCCAGGCAACTAACGGCACCGAGCGTCAAATTTGAAAGTTAGTGCTCTCACATCCGACAAGCCTGCTTTTGCTATCGATAAGCCTGTGTTTACTATTTTTGTTAACTGCACCGAAACTACTCGCAGGGTCACGGCTACATTCCTCATCACCCAGGCTCCTCTCACGCTGCACTGCTGCTACTGACTGCACGTTGCTTCCCACTGCAGACTCTGCGAAATGTGTTAATGCTGCCATAAATTCCGCACTCAGTGCGGTATCGATTCCATCAAGCATCGGAAAAATTAAAAGGATCTTTTTGTCATTATAGAGAGCCGCAGTATCAGTGGCAATTAACTAGTTACCGAAGCTGGTGTCTAAGTCTAAGATATTCGCGCAAGAGCGGCGCACACCTGCTACCACATACTCAGCGGCCCAAGTTGGTATCGACGAGGCACACTGAGGATCAATACAAAATGAGTGGCACATACACAGTGCTCCAAGTCGGCTTGAAATGTATTCATTGAAGAGTGCTACACATCAGAATGCCACTTACCCAGTCCCGTATTCTTTGTTCCCCCCGTCAGCGTCAATGACTTTTGTTGATGAGAGACACAGTAGACAAACACTTTTAAAACTAAGGTCAAGGGGCGCGGAGGGCTGGAAGACTAGCCCCGTCGCAGCCCTCTTCCTCAGGCGGTGGCCAGACCTTGACTCTTGACGGCGTCGTCTACCAGCCGGACTGCCCAGAGTTGGACCACCGAACATGCGCTGAGCAGCACAGCCGCCCACTGCTCGCGGGTGATGATCTTAAATGTAGGGTTGAAGCTGACAGTGACAAATGCCCAGTGACTGAAGTTTGGCGGACGGTTGGTTTCGAATCCTGTTCTCTCAGCACAGCAGCCCGACGCGCTACCCAGTGGACCAAGGACTACTCCGTGGCTCAGGTACAGGGTCATTATATTAGTCCATTAGTCCATTAGATAGATAGATAGATAGATAGATAGATAGATAGATAGATAGATAGATAGATAGATAGATAGATAGATAGATAGATAGATAGATAGATAGCCCCGTAAAGTGCGTTAAGTGGCGTAAGATGCTGATCGCATTAAAAGGAAAACATTAGGAATTTCCGGCCCATTCCGTATACCAAAGCAGGCGTAGGCATCAAATAGCTCGTGATTAAAAACGTAATTGCTGTTGTTTATTCCTCGCCTCCGTATCCTTCGTTATGTTTCCAGTACGGTGGTGCTGTACAGGCTGTGCTAATATCACTATTATCATTGTTCTCCTAATACCGCTTCCAGAAATGACGAGAAATAGGGCACAGGAAATAAAAAACAAAAGAACGAGCCTCTAGAAAGCGAGAAATCTTATCCAGCTTTCCTGGACAGGGGGGTTTAGTTAGCGTCAGTGACACTACGTGGCGTACTCACCTTAAACTTATCCAACTTCCCGCAGTGACGCGTGATGACGTAAACAAAACAAAAATAAAATAATTGAAAGCCATCTCTGCGCATTGAACTTCGCTACAATGTTTGTCCCGCCGGCGTGATCAGTGTTCTTGATAAAGCCTAACCGCTCGTCACCTGAAAATGACATATTGTCCTAAGAGCGTTTAGTCGCGAAGAGCCATGATTGATTGTGGGCTTCTGAAGTGATTCTTTCTTTTTTCTTTTACTTTTTTTCTTTTTGATGCTACAGAGCAAACATGCTAGGGTAACCGTCAGAAGCATGCCGTGGCAGCCTTTCTTTAGTCGGCACATATTCTTAACGTCCGAACATGGCACAGCGTCTACAAGAGACGCCGTCGCGGACTGTTTTTTGCTTTTGACCTAACGATTTCGTTAAGGTGCCCCCAATTAGTTCCCTAGCGAATTTGCTCTCCGCACTCATGATCTACCGAAGCAGCTGCAAATCGATATGTGCTTAAGCATTAAGATATATACATGGATATTGATGCGTGTACTTCTTTATCTTTATCGGGCGACAATGTTATCGCGCAGCGCAGGACGTCCCTGCATGTATCGGAAGTTTCTGGAATGTTATAGATGGTTACATCCACTGTCTGTCACCGAACCTTGTGCAATTTGATTGCATGTATGCTCGACGCGAACAGTGTAGAACTTTGCGGAAGACACGGGGGTCCCAGCGATTACTCTGGAACATTCGACGACTCATCTATAAAAAGCCGAAGTGCTTGACCCGCTGATCAGATTTTGACGACTGCCGACTGTGTTCGCCGCTGTCGACATTCTTTAAGTGTGGCTTGTTTTTGTGGGCACAGGTTCGACCAATAAAAGTTAATTTCGTCTTTCACAGTTATGCTACTGTGTTCTTTATACGTCAGTACCACGTGACAACATTTTGGTTTTGCACCTTGAGGCAAAAGTCACGACACAAGAATTGCGCAAACTGTCTCTCTGTCGTTGTCCGTTAGCATGCTATGGCCGTAGCTGCTCGCAGTATTACGTCACATTTACTGGCCACCGGGCCAGGAATGCCTTTTGGTATAACATACACAGTACTTGCAGTTAGTTCCCAAAGTAGTCTCCTGTCACGGTTATCCACATGCATGAAGGAAGACTGCTATTTAAAATTGTTGTGCAGTACTACATGCGGGAATTCTCTGTCCTCCATATTGTCTGCGATGTTGCCTTTCCGCCTTTATATATATCCGCAGTGTAGAATAGAAGCTACTGAACGTCATAAAGACATACATACTACATACTCAACGACCTCGCGCACAACTCCTGATATTGTATCCAAGAGTTTTGGGACTGCCAAGGACATCCTTAACGAATGTTACATAATAAATCATGGGGTTTTACTTGCCAAAACAACGATCTCATTATGAGGCACGCCGTCGTAGGGAATTCAGGAGTGATTTAGACCACTTTGGGTTCTTTAACGTGCGCTTGACCCTATATACACGGTTGTTTTCGCATTTCACACCCATCGAAATACCGCTCCCGGGCTGGGATTCGATGACGCGATCTCATGATTAGCAGCTGAACCCAACAAAAACTAAGCAACTATGTCGAGTAAGGAATGTTGACAGTTCGAGGAAGGTAAAAATCGGCAAGTGAGACAGTTTATTCGCATCCTCATTGCCGTAGAATCGGTACCAGCAGTCGCTGAAAGACACCGTAGAGTGCACTGTATTTATAGTGATTGAGTCCGCTTCCAGTATTTAAGACCCGAATGGTCTGAAAAATGGGGGCCCTGGGCTAATGCGCATGCAGGCCCCCTTTTCCTATACTGACCCTGCCCCCCCCCCCCCTCCCTGTCGCCTGCTACGCTACAGGAAATATGCCATGGTTCATTTCAATTCCACCAAATTATAAAGAACGAAGTGCGATCAATGGGATTATTATTATTGTTATTATTATAAGGAAAACAACAAACTTGCTTGAAACCCGTGCTGTTGTAAACATCAACACGTATGTTCCCGTTGTGATTAATCTGCATTCTGTTTTCAGCAAAAGCTAGGCTTTAAGGGAAAGTTTAATGCACTCAAAACGAACAAGAACGTAGAAAAGGCAACACAGCTCAGATGTCGATCCTTCTGAAGATAGGCTTTGTTTGCATCACTAAGTTTAATCCCGTGAGAAGACGCATGATCGTATGCAAAACATTCTTTTTTAAACTTCAAGCATCAGACTGTAGTAATCGTTATACACGTTACTCTATAAATATATGCAATAGATATATACAATACTTCAGGCAATACAAACACAATAAAAATGCACTAGAATGCACATGAAAATTACCAACTGTAATTAAAAACATTATTTGAAAATATTTGCTCCAAAGGTAAGACAAGCAAGGACGACACCAAATAAACGTGGCAATATCAAAAGCAACAAAAATACAGTCCTTTTTAAGCATCCTAAATATCACAAGAACAAACAAGAGACGAACAACGAAGATTTGCCTGTCTTGAATTAAACTGCTCAGCGTTTCATTTGCCACGTGGAGGTTGGGAGGCGACACAACGAACTTATTGGAACTATTCATGTATAGCGCAAACAGTCCTCTTTTAAAATGGCATCTTTCGCGCCTTTGCTTTAGCGAAATCACATAGTCTGTTCGAAGGATAGATCGCGGAGGAGGTCACTTTCAATGGACATTGCTACTATTAGCCGCAAGGACGAAGTACGAAATGAAAGAAATCTTGCTGGGCTGGTAGCGGGCCGCTCTTTTCGGATTCGTCATGCGTCGATTTAAAATATACATCTCTTATCTAAGCCTGAATGACAGCAATATAGGCGAGATGAGTTAGCGTAGCTCGTGGGTTCGGACTAACGGCGATCTTCACGCAGAACTTTCGGCTTATGCATGTTTGCGAACCGGAGTGAAAGGCAAGACGGTAACACGCCTTCCTGAAATGAAACATTCGGAATAACCTTTGTTTGACGGTTGGACATATGACAAGCGCCC
Source organism: Dermacentor variabilis (assembly GCF_050947875.1). Lineage (NCBI taxonomy): Eukaryota > Metazoa > Arthropoda > Arachnida > Ixodida > Ixodidae > Dermacentor > Dermacentor variabilis. Next base: position 181,722,287 of record NC_134569.1, read on the forward strand.
ACGATACGAACCACCTTCAAGTTGGTATCAACTTGCAAAGGGGTAACTCAAACGAAACGTTGTCGAGTGGATAGACTTTTAATTACAATAAGGATATCTTTATTGAAATTCCTTACCATGAGATGAAAGCCGACTAATAAGCACTAAAATTTTCTCCATTTTAAGACATCCTGTTGACATAAGGTTGCTGTTTTTTACAGTCTCCAAAATTAAGAAGTAGGTTGTGAAAAATGAATTGTTGCGGTAAATGTGCAAATGCACACGCAACAAAAGTCTTAGTCCATTTTCCAGTATTCACTCAATTAAGATGTAGCGCGTCTATGCTGTCAAGTGGTAGTGATGTGAAGACTAATGCAGTTCCCTTAGAGTGAGTCACGAATATAACTCATTGTAAAGTGAGCTTGCACTGAAAAAGAAAATAGCACTCAAAGCACAACGATGGCTGCGCGCAAAGTAGTGCGTCCTCTGAATCTGATCTATGGATCAAGGCGTCGGTCCGTCTGATTCGAATGCTCGTACATTGCAGCGCAATCTTGGGTTCTCGAATGTGATGGCCAACGTACGACAGTATTCGCTTCACGGGCGCGAACTGATAAGATAACGCTCCTTCGCTATTAGACAGTTTTAATTTAACGTTTGCAACCAAACGCAAACGCATTACGTACGTAAAGACAGAGCGTTGTCATCACTGCGCATGCTCTGAACGTTATTTGGTTTCCGCGGTTTACGTGCGCCATGATAACGTACGTTATTTGGCGAGTTTAACGTTCGAATGTTTACATGCGCTAAGAAATAGCGTTGTCGAAAATGGTGGCACCCACGGCTCCCGCCTCAGCGTCAATTCTCGTGATGGTTGCGCTCTGGCTCGCGTTTATCGCCAGTAACTATTGAAATAAGCTTTCGCTTTCTCTAGACTCACCTGAAACGTTAGTTATGAGGCATAGGCCTACAATTTCTGAGATCATTCGGCGATTCGGGCGTCCGCAGGCCTAACGGGACGCGTCGGCTTAGCAAGAACAGGATGGTCGCTAATGGATTGTCTTGGCTTGAAAACGTGTGGCACGAGGCACCAGACGGCGCCCTGTTTTATAACGTAGTCCTTACGTTTGCTTTCCCGTACTGTAAACTAAAGGTCTTGAAAGAACGCGCACCGTAACGTCTCGCAAAGGTGATTACGTTTAACGTATACGTAAGGCGACAAACGTTTAGCCAATACAAGTATTGGTGACGTCATTTTATCGTTCGAGTGTTCAGATTGGTAACCTCTGGATACGGAGTAAGTTCGGAAGTTGTGTGCATAATTAACAAAGCTACGTTTATTAAATTTTCAGTAATTGATCTTAGCTGGCTAAACAAAATGAGCAGTTCGGAGCCCGTCCCCAAGATTATCCAGCCGAGCGAAGACATTTTGATTAATCATGCTTCTGTAAGAGCCACACGAACAGCAATTTTCCAAGTAAACGCTCTTACAAAGCCTAACTTACGCAGAAGAAGACTGTCTGTAAAGTCACAGACAGAACAGCGCTTCAACGTGTTACAAAGGAGCAACCACACACACTGCACCAACTTCAAGCGCTGTGATTTTAGTGATAATGAACCAACTAGCCCGTCAGTCTATCCTTGCAAACCTGGAAAGTCAACCTGACCGCACCTAGCCTTTTGTGATGTTGTCATCAATAGTACGGCCCCGTGAGCATATTCCTTGTGGCCAGTCCGCATTTTGATTTTTATTCGCGCTGTTTCTTTTTGGAAGGCAAGCAGGGGCCGAATCTTATAACGGTTCGGTTGGGGAACCGTTCTTTTGGCCTCACCTGATTGGCTAAAATTTTGATTACGTCACAGGTCTTCAGAGGCAGCGGGGCGGTATCGCAATTTTCGAATACGTCACGCATCTGTCAATTATCTTCAAAGCGAACCGGTCATAGGAACCGGAGAAGGGGTAGTCCGCTTTGGGTTCCGTTCCTGTGGCTTGGCTGTTGGCTTGTGACCCTGGCCGCGCGCGCCGGTCGCGCACCCCCGGAGACGCGCGGGCGTCGCGCGCGCGTGCGTTGGTTGCTTCGGAGGCTATTACTTGCCTTCGTCGTCTGCTTGGCGTTGCTCTTTCGGTGTCGACCACGGCTGGAAATGCGATAGGCTTTCGAAGAAGTGACGGATAATGAGTTGCACCGCCCTGCGGCATTGTCCACAAAGTTGCTCTCGCAATTACTGTGTTGGCCGGTTGAAGGGCTGGGTAAGCTTTGCCGTGACTTCAGCTTCAAAGTCAATGCCAACGAGATATTTGCATAGTGAGATGGAATTCCCAGTGCTATCGCCAGTGTGAATAGCTCGCAGATCGCCGTTCAGCAGCCAGAAGGGTTCAACCTAGGCTGGTTCAGCGCTTCCTTCGTTCGGCTGATAAAACTATACAGTCAGGACGGGAAGGTATTGTGGAGCTCTCTTATTTGGCTGCCCTTTTTTCTCTAGTTCGGGAGTGCCATACTTTGTTTCTCATTTTCACGGCACAGCGCGCACCGTCAGCACCACACTCTTCGATTTGACTTCGCGCAGGCAATGCAGGGCTAATGTTCGGTTTAAGTTCCACTGCTTCTATCACGCGACGCGCCGTGAGGCAGATCGCAGGGATAGCGGAAGCGCGGCGGCGAGCGAGTCATGTCCGAGCCGATGACGAAGGGCGAAAAAGAAGGAAAATTGATATAGTCGGCTAGTAAAGGTGTCCCTAAGAACCAGTTCACGGTTTTGTCGTGCTAGCTACTTGAGAAGTGCTGGTAGTGCGTTCCTATTGCAGGCATCGTGCGAGCTCCTGGTAGCAGGCGACATCGCCTTGCGCTCTGCCAACTCCGTGGCAAACTCATTTACGCTTACGATACTGCCTGTGGGCTGAGAATGAAAAAGAATGACATTAATAAAATACTTCTGCATTGCGTAAACGTCCGACACCACTAGTTTATGCTTCAAAACTTGGCGTATAATATTTAATTTTTATTTTACATTCATTTAGCAAGCAGAAACATTCTGTAATTCCTCGATTAGCTCGTCATATAATGACGTACACTTCAGAGGTGGCACCCTCTCATATATTGGTCACGTACTCCCCTTCTTCCACCGCCGGCTTGGGAGTGGCACATCTTATGACGTAAGCGGCGAAGCGGACGGTTCGTATTCCGAACCGTTATAAGATTCGGCCCCAGTATAAAGTTTTAGTGTCAGTATAGCAGTCAACGTGTGCCGCCGAAACACTGCTTGGTCGCAGAAGCGATGCATGACGCAATGGTGGTGCAGATTTAGAGCGTCGCTGGGATCAAGACAATGCGCTGCCGCCGAGGGAAGGAAGATAATGAAAGGGAACAGCTTGGTAGCTACTCACGGAGAGTGCCCATGGCGACGGTGCCATCGTGACGAAATCTGGGGACGCGATATTGACGGTTAGGCAGTTTCTTTGTTTTATTCTTTCTTTTTACAGCGAAGCCGTTGAGAGGAAGCTTTAGCTCGGGTCCGACTCCGACGCGGCATATTCAAATAGCTGTAAAACGCAGAAACGCTTTTCTGAGATAACCATGGACCTATCTTAATGAAATTTGTTGCATTTGATATAAGAAAATAATTTGTAGTAACTGTTGGAAGAGTAATTTCTTTTTAGGGCCTGACTATTGCTAAAGGAGGTTCAAAAAATCGAAAGCGCGAAAAGAATAGAAGCACGAAGTTCACAAGTTAATAGCTCTGCATTAAGAACAGATATCGCGGTTGTGTAAATAGCATCCATTAGATCATTCAAAGCGGACAAATTCGATATGTCGATCTATATCTTACGGGATTTCATTACGTTGTGTGCAAGGGTTTTGCTAAAGCTGTGTTTCCATATTACTAAATTTTTTGAAATTCATGTGTAATATATTAATTTTGTCCGCTTCAGATGTACTGTTAGATGCAATGCATAGAATTGTGATATCATTTTTCATTGCCCAAAAACGTAGTTGTAAACTCGATAGTATCGTTTTCCGACAATTTGCGTTTTTTGCCAACTTTTAATAAACAAATGACGACCTAAATCAAAAATCCGAAACCAGCAATCACTATATTTGAAGTTTTTCTTTTAAATGCAACACAGCTCATCAAATTTGCTACAGTGGTTGCCGAGAAAAACGAATTCTCCTTTTTAAATGAATCTATGTAGGAGCAGCCAAGCTAAAGCTTCCACTTAAGGGCTACTTTCTCCACTATCGTGGAGCCTGCTCTGTATGACGTGCTCCATGAGCTTGCCTTCACAGGAAGTTAACGATATTGGTCTAAGGTTCTCTAGTTTGAGTTCCCTGCCTGGTTTGGGGATGAGGACTAGATTTGCTTTCTTCCACCCTCCGGGTATGTCCCCCCACTCCCAACACTATTGCAGGAACGCGGGAACTTTTGAAGGAACGAGGAACGCAGGAGAGGCAGAGTCCGAAAACTCCAAATCTCCCTCCTACAAAAACAAGTGGTAGTGTACACCGATGCGGCCGAATACCCGGAAGGGCACTATGATGCAGTACTAGTGAGCGACAAAGGCTAGCTAATCTCGAGCTATAGCGTGAGACACTCTTCACCAAAGGAGGCAGAGATGGCGGCGATTGCCCTGGCAATCACAAACCGATCAACCAAAATAATTATCACCGATTTTAAAACTGTAATCAAAGCCTATGACCCCGGTAAGGTGTCAAAAGAGGCCGGCAAAATTCTGCAAGCAGGCAAGGAGAACGTGCCCAACGACCTAATTAGAATAATGTGGACGCCTGCAAATAGTGGACTCACAGGGAACGAGATCGCCAACGAGGTCGCTCGAGTACTCACACACCGGGCCCCAGCGCAGGCAGACCCCTGTCCAAAAAGCGACTCTTAACCACATAAAAAAAATTCTAGAACACTATAGAATGGGCAGGAGAACCCTCCCTCCCCCACTCCCATAGATTTCTCACAAAGAAGGAAGAAGTCATCTGGCGAAAACTGTAGACGGGTACCTTCCCAAATCCGCATATCCTACACAAATGACCCCCCCCCCCCATCCTGAGGTTCACTCTTCCAAATGAAGGCCATAGCAATCCTAAATCACATGCACTCAGCTTGCCCAGCGCTAACCGGTCTTCATGGGAACAAAGAGTCGTGGGAATCCTCCCTCCATGGCCAGGAAGAACAAGCCAAATAAGAAGTCATCGGTCAAGCCCAGGCCGTCGCCGGAAGCCAACTGATTTCGGCCGACGTCTAGGGGGGAGGTAGACGGTGAAAGGGGAGCTACGTCTCACCCCGATCGCACATACTCTCTGACGGGTGCAAATAAAGTGCTATCTCTCCTCTCCGCCGTCGTATCCGCGTGTAGAACAAAATCCCGAAGATAGTGCAATGCCGGGCCGACCCGCGGCGGAGGTGACGCAGGCGTTGACGGCCAATTTAGGCCCCAGCCGCCCATCGCCGCAAGCCGCTCCTTAAGCGGGCGGTCGGCCATTAATGGCCGAGCTGACGTCACGAGGGGCGGTCGCACGGCATGTCCGTGCGGCGACCGCACGAACATGACACTGGTCCAGAAAAGCTGGATATGTTATGCGAGCGCATCGGCCCGTTTCTAACTGCTTGCCATGTGCCATACTTACAAAAAAATAGAAAAAATGCGCGCATGCGCATGCGCATATGCACGCACGCACGCACGCACGCACGCACAACGCAATGCAGAAAAAAGACATGAACAAGCATATTATACATGCACTCATGATCCATCAGCCGTCAGTGTTGGTGATAACGCTCATGAGAACAACTTTCATATGTTTCAAATAACCACCGCTTCACTGACCCTTTAGATAAGCGGTGTTTTCCCCGTTGATTAAGTTATATTTACTTTTATAGCGCAGTTCTTAGGTGCCCGTTCCTGCGGCGAGTGTCGGTGTTGCCCCTTGTAACCGAGCGAACGAACACAGCCAAGGATGAAAGCGGACGCGAAGCGCAGTGGCATATGATAGACGGCGATAGCGAAGAGAGCGCGAGGAGGAGAGCGGACAAGGAGGCAGCCGTAGCATGACGCAGAAGCGGAGGAGGGTATGGCCAAAGAGTGAGAAGAAAAGCGCAGTGCCTCGCAAGACGGGTTTGTGGCGATGATGGCTACGCAATGGCGCCAGAGTAGCGTGTGTCGTCTGTATCGATACAAAGCGCCGCATGAGCGGAGGTCTTCCTGCGGCGGCTGCTGCAAATTAAAGGCCCTTAAACTTCGTAATGTAGCGCCACGCCTTGAAGAACGCCGCCTCCTCCTCGCTCTAGCCGACGCCACGTCGCTACTTGCCTGCTCGCATCACGTGGCTCTCGCGCCGGCTTCGTTTCTTTACAGTCGTGCTTCAGCGCCTTTTGACTTGAGAAGTGTCTACGGAGTGGCCAGAAGCGCATGTTGGCGCCTTTGCTCTTCTGTGTTGTTTTGATTTGGGGACGCGCTGAAGTAAGTTTTGTGGCACGTGCGATGTCGCTTCACGGCATTTCTTTATGACCATGACATGCTGCACCTTCGGATGCCAGAATTGTTTTAGAGAAGAGAGATGTCGTCCGGTAAGAGCGACGGGTTAAGAAAGGCATGGCTTCCCTGAATCGGAAGCGGGAGAGAGAACTTCCGACCAACATCTTCCACACGACTATGAGAGGTAAGTTGTATTTCATAGTATACTGTGTGTCAGGCTTTCGTAATTTGTTGTGGGCCATAACGAAGCACATATTGCACAGTTCACTGAGCATCTTGTCATTTGTCTGCACGCTTTAACACGATTCCTACGCAGCATGTACTTTGTTTATATAAGCAGTACGAGAGCGTGTTAGTCGTATTTGGTCCGCTTGATTACTTTGTACGCCAACCAGCTTAAATTCGCGGGCACGCGAGGCTGCGTCGCATAACGTGATTACGAAACTTTTCAGATTCAGCAGTCTCTTTAACAAAGTTTCAGGCTCGATCATAAAATCTCCTTTTAGGAAAGCAAACCTCTGCCTTTTGTGGTTACTTATTAGCCTTCTTTAGACAGAATAGCTTTGTTTGCCTCATTTGTTCGTGTTCGTCGTTGACGGTCGCCCGGTGGATTTGCGATACAAAGGCACCGAAGAAAGCTTGCGTGTTCTCCCGAAACCGAGTTACGGTCATTAGGTCATTTAGACGTACTGGCTAATTCGAGTGAGCTTTAAAGTGTGCGAAGGTTAAGATGCGGCGATGGAGCACTCGCAAAAAAAAAAAAAAAAAGAAAAAACGCTCGGTCGCCCGCTCGTTCCTTGTCTGGTTTAGTAGTCGTTCGTACTCATTCGTTTAGTCGTTTGCTCGTTCATTTAGTTCACACTAGTTTAGTCGTTCGCTTGCTCGTTCCACTATTAGTTCATACGGCCACTGTGTCTCTGAGACGCACTTCCTGTGACTGCAAAGGCAAACCTGGGGAATGCTGAAAATAAACTCTGATCTTGCAACTCGAATGCTCTTTCATAACATTTTGACCTCTATAAAACATCACTTCACTTACGCCAATTTCGGCCGCGTCATTGCGCGGCAATTCTTTGCGCGGTCATCGCTTCACCATGTAAAGTCATATCTCGCAAATGTTACTTCGGAGCGAGTGCAGCCATTCACAGTGCATGCGCCTTAGTGCAACTCGGTTCGCGACAAGTACGTCACTTAGTGAGCGGACGAGCACGATGAAATGTTATGCACGATGAAATGTTATTCGTGATAAGTGACAAACCTGAAAAGAAATTATTCAAGCCCACTAAGTTTTTGTCTGAGACTGAGTGAACCGCTGTTATCGCGTCCCCGCTTCGCGAATGAATGCTAAAAAACTGCTTTTTTTCCCCGACTCGATGATCGGCCGCTGTTTTTCTATCGACGCTGAGGCTCGAGAAATGTAATAGCACAGGTGCCCACCTCTGACCCTTTGCAAGTGCTTACAAGATTGGCCAACGCATGTTGGCGGCACGTAATACTTTATCGAACCTTCATACTAAGCACTTCTTACTATGCACAATTTCCCCTATGTTGTCCTTGGTGTCAGTGTTTGTTGGTTTCTCATGATATAACTTCATAGCACCGATCATGCATGCCCTCTGTCAGCCTTTGTACATCATAGCTAATACGCGCTCAGAATTCACACGGTAAGGACGGCGCGGATTATTTAGGTTACTGACGGCTCGCTGGTGGTCAGGATGTTGGCATTCGGTCGTAAACGTGTTATGTACAACCATTGGCAAGAAGACCTTGCGAGGCGCGCTTGACAAATGTTGCGTACCTAATTGTAGCGCACGCGAAACCTTCGAAGTCGTCATGGCACAGTATTAGCCCTCACTAAGATACTTAAAAAGGAACAGTGTCAAAACAGAACGAAAAGCCGCCGTCACTGAATTTGTGTAACTGTCCGTATAGAAATTCCGTTTTGTACCCGAAGTCGCTCGGAGCGAGAAAGCCAACGCGAACGCTTCAAGCACACCGCCTCGCCACGTGTGCATTCACTCTGCGAAAGGTCGTCTGTTGCGCTCGAGCGGTGTAGGCGGCGCCACGGTCGACGAGGGAGCGTGGAACAGATGAAAAACGAAGAGCGATGAATGCGGAGGAGGAGAGTGTCACTACTTCACGAAGGTTAAGGGGTTTTACTGCGAGTCGCGCCCACACGCCACACACCTGCCACCTCTCGCGATCTCCCGATTAGCGAGGAAGTCGCGCCACACGTCGCTCCGTTTGCAGCGTGGCGCAGTAGACAGGTTGTGGCGGCCAACTATTATATCGCGAAATGAAAACACGTATGCAGCTGCGCTCAAGCTTTGCACTAGGGAGCCTCGTAATCGTCGGTGAATTTTTTACACCTGAAAAAAAACGATGCAGGTGTAATATTCAAATTAGTGCATAGGCAGTGACATGCAAATGTTTAGAAGCTGTGCACGCAGCCTTTAAAAGGAGACATTTCACGCGCCAACGGGGTCCATAAAGAAACGCTACTCTTTCCTCAACATACAAGTAGTAAGGGCAAAAAGTTCTCTTCTCATTTGTTTTGATATAGAGACGTAAGCTTAACGAATTGAAGAACTGATCTTACTCCTTCGGTTTGGTACAACAGCGGTTGCTTACATAGTAATTGTTCCTTGGAATTGCATTGCGTTCCGACTTTTCCGACTTTCCGTTTTCCTGCCCTGTTTTTGTTTCTCTTATCTTCTCTGGTGCAGGTTGTACAGATGACTTACTACATTTTCCCCTGAGAAGTGATCCGTATCTTTGCTTGCTGGTCATTTATTACATTGGCAACGTCTTTTTCTCGTATAGAATGCCGATGGACAATTTTATTCGTCGTGCATATTAATAGCAGGTGTCAGCTTCGCCGTTATTGAAAATCGCTAGATAGAAGATGAACGCACTTGCGCGCAGTCATCCTTAGTCCTCTTTTCCCCATCACTGCGGTTTCTGACAGTTTTGTTCTTTCTACGCCACTCGCTCCAACTCAGTGCTGTCAACTAGTTGCTTAGCTAGAACAATTAGGAAAGTTGTGAAAACAACGTGCGTAGGGAATAATGTATCAGCAGTTTGTCGGGCCCAGGCACTTTTGACCATCGCAGGCATTGGTACATTCTTTGGCACGCCCGAAGCGCGAACACCCGTGCGAAATAACACGCGTCTGCCCACGCTATATCCTCTGTACCGCTTGCGATGCACTTAACTGTTAGCAGGCGCAATGAACTGTGAACTCAGCAGGAAAGTGCTTGCCAAGGCCCGACAGACAAATCACGTATTCCCTCCCCCCCCCCCACCCCTCTGGCAACACACACTGCGTTCCTTTCGCCCCGACCGTGGAGCGGTGCTGTGTGGACGATGTGAGCAGGGACAGAGAGAAGCAAAACGTTCACTACAACTTCGGTTGCGAGAAATCCGTTGCAGAGGCCGGCCGTCACGTCGTTCTCGTTAATCAGCGGCTCCGCCTTGATTCTCGTAATGACCACAGCCGCTACTAACGCGTACACGATGCCCCGTCCCCTGCCTCCTCGCACTCTCCCGATTCCCTTCCGTACTCCCAAACTCTCCCTGTACTGCTCGGCGTCAGAAGCACGTAGAAGGCAAGTTGGCATGTTCTGGTGCGGTGTATGTTTGCTTCTCGAGACGACCTTGGGTATGTTCGATGATGAGTGAGAGAAGCAGCACAGCGTGAGTTTTATCGAGCGAGAAAATCCCCACACAAGGCGCGGGGGTTTTTCACCTCATGTGGAGAAAAAGGATAAAAAGTTGGGCCTTTCGAGCAGGATGACCTCGCCTCTCAAAACTACGGTATTGTGACGGTGTCGTACACGCCAGGTTCAGGGAAAACCAACTTGCTGTACTTACCCAAAGTGGTCGTCAGCTGTCAACGCCCGTGTTCGTTAATGAACCGTACGCTCGTATAGCCTTTCCGATCAGTCGCTGACCTTGTCGTAGTCCCAAGCCACCGTGTCAGAAATTGCGTGTTGCAATGCCAGCCTTGCGCGTTCCTTTATACTCTTACTTATGGCTTTTTTCCTGCACTCTAGCACTTCAGTGCACTTTGCGAATGCGTCATTTCGTTATTTTATTACTTTTGTTCGTTTTGTAGAGCAGTATTTTTCACGACGTTATTTGGGGAAACGCGGTGTTGTAGTACGGTTGCTGTGACATAGACACAACAGACGCGCGTCAAATTACATGGGCAGTAGGACGAGCCTTATTAGAGAATCAGTATCCGCAGGCTGTTACAGGAAGCCAGAACAAAATTTAATGAAAAGAAAATATACGTTTGTGGCTAATATGCCCAACGCCATATTACAGCTATCTTTCTTTACTTAGAATACTTTATCTAGTGCGCTTATGTAAGTCAGAGACTTCAATTAGGCAAAATGCAATCCTTACTTATATAGAGCACAACATAACATGTTCAGAAACCCCTGATCTAGCTTATTTTTAGAACGTTCTTTCTTTGATTTGAAAAAACCCGGCGACGTATTGCCTGTCTTGCTTCAAGCACTCTTAATATTTTCTTTAATTACGCTAAATATTCTACTCAATAACGTTTTATGTTGCTTAAAGGGACACTAAGAGAAAAATGATTTGTTCTGCATCAGTAAATTACCTTTCTACGACACCAAAAGCACCACTCTCCCCACGATAAGACGCTTGGTAAACCAGAAAAAGAGCAAGAACGAAAGATGGGTGGCGACGCCACCTTCAAGTTCCCGCGCCTGGTCGCTGTGACGTCATAGATATTCATGGGATCTTCTACGGCCTACTTAATTATATAGCAGTAGAGATTGACTACATTGTGTTCTAAAGGAACCAAATATTAAACATGGCAAGTTTCTGGAACCTTTACTCATCCAACGCGGCCCAAATGCGAAAACATACTTTGTAATCCCTGACGTCACACTGACGTAACGGCGTCGGGCTTTCGGCGCGAAATTCAAATACTGATAGTTCGACCTTGCTTTTCTCATCTAATAATCAAACTATTATTTTGAGAACACTGCCTGCGGGGCTCTCAAGCAATGCTTTATTAGTCTCAACTAACCTATTGTTTCACTTTAGTGTCCCTTTAAGGCGCTTGTGGCAATTGCAAGAATTAAACTTACAGAAATAGCGTCCACATCAAAAATTCTTGGCTAGCAATATTGAGAAATACCTGTGCCGCCTCCCTCCCAACCCCCTACAGTTCCCTTTATGAAAAAAAAAATATTTCTTCGACTATATACCAGCGGCAGCTTTGAATGCTAGCGGTGTTATTGCAAAGAGAGAGAGAACAACTTAAGTGCGCGCTTGCATGGGGTCAAGGAGAGGGAAAGAGACGGAGATCCTCTTCTGTTTTGTTCCCCCTTTAGGCGGCAGCCAGGAGTCTTTGGACCTCGGCGGCGTCTTCAGCCATCCGGACAAGTCCAACTTGAACTACCGGCTCGGAGCTGAGCAGCGCAGTCTCCCACTGCTCCGTTGCTCTGATGCCTAATTAGCGTTACTTCTAGAAGTAAGCGAGATAAATAACCTATAACATATATATTCATGTATAATGATGCATATAAATGACCATGTTTTCTCTTTTGCCTTTCCGCTTTATTTGTACAAAAATATCTTGTTGATTCTTACATATCCTGTCATAAGCAAGTATCTGAGTTTTTCAAATTTATGTTTAGTGTACGCAAGTTTTTTTGTACCAAAAAGGTTACTGTTATCGCGCTGCCATGTATAATGCCTCCTGGGTCCAGTCAAGCTGCTGACGGCAGCTTTTAGCCCAGGAGGACGTTTCTAGTCTGTACTAGAAGAAGAATAAAATTTGAACTTAAAATGGAGAGGGAAAAGTAGGGAGGTTAACCTAGGACGCGCCGGGTTGGCTACCCTACACTTGGGGAGGTGGAAAAAGGAAGAATAGATCAGGAGAAAAAAATAATAGTCATTCATTCAGAGTTAGTTACTGAGGAATCTCGACTGTCACAAGCATTCATACAATCCAACATCCTGGATTGGATCCAGCATTCTGCGTGTACGCTAGTGATTTCTGATTTGAGTTTTGCGGATCCGCAAGCGGCAGGAGGGGAAGCAAGGGAGCAGCGCAGGTCACGCAGCAGGTGAGCTGGGCACAGGTTGTTTCTCCCAAAGCTCGCTCCCCCCCCCCCCCCTGTTGACACAGAGCTGGCACAGGCACACGCCCAGATTAGGCGTCTCACTGAAGAAAACGCAAAACTCAAATCAGAAATCACTAGCGTACACGCAGAATTCGTAGCACTTAAATATGAATTGCTTGGAAGAAATAGCACTACCCCTACACAAAACAATTCAACCCAACCCCCGGAGAAGCGGAAACGGGAAGAGCGGCCAGCTCACACAGTCACTTCAAATCCGACACCGCAACGAGCAACCGCGCAGCCCACTGCACCGCAGGGAGTCATACCCATCCAATATGCCACTCTCCAGAAGGTAGAAGAGGTAGTGGCAGAAGCAATTCAGAGCCTTCAGACATCCCTACAAGCTACTATGCAGCAGCAACTGACAGCTATACAACAATCGGCGGCACAGCAACAACAATTCGCAACTCAACAACAACACTCTAACACTCAGTTGGCGGAACGCATCATGAGACTAGAGGAACGCATACTAGCACTGGAAGCTCGTCAAAGCCGGCGCCCCATGAAAACAGCTCATCAGAACCTACCAGAATTGCCAGATTCTCTATGCTCCCCAGAACCCCATCTTGTGCACGCATCACCACCCCTTGATAACGAAGATGACTCCTCCTCAACATACATCCAGTAAGCGCGGGGGCTCCCCAGGCGTAACCACGGTGTGGCAGTGGAATTGCCGGGGCTACAAGAACAAGTATGGATCACTGATACAATACATCGCTACATCAACAAGACCACCTGAAATCATCGCACTGCAAGAAACAAACACACCCGTCCGCCTACCCGGATACGTCACGTACGGCACCGATACAGGCAATAGCCTTCACACCCTGGTCAGTAAGAAGCTAGTGGCCGTTCAACGCCATCTCCAGCAATCCGAACCGCTTGCCATTCTGCTCGAAATTATCCCACAGGCAACAAAGAAGAAGAGTCCCATGTTTGTTCTAAACGTCTACTGTCGGCCGAAAAGCGCGCCATTGGTCCTCAAACTGGTTTTGGAGCAAGCCACGCACGCAGCAGGCAACCATCCGCTTCTAATTGTGGGCGACTTTAATGCAGCCAACCACCTCTGGCGTTATACGTACACCAACCCCAGGGGAAGCATGCTTCGCAAAGTTATTGAGGACATGGATCTCACACTCGTCAACGATCCAAGGAATAGCACGAGGATCGCCACAAGTGCTCAAAGAGACACGAACCCCGACTTAACCTTCACCAGAAGTATCCCCCAAGCTTGCTGGACCAATCTGGAGGAGTACCTAGGCAGCGACCACGCACTGCTAGCCACCATTCTCCATGGGCTCGAATACATTGCCAGGATAGGCACGGCTCGCCTCACGGATTGGACCAAGCTGCGGGAGATAAGAGAAGGAAGAGCTGCGAACGAACAGAGCCAACAGCGTCAGTCAATTAAGGATTGGATCACTCAGCTTTACCAGGGTGTTAAGGCGCACACCAAAATGCTTGAAACATCCAGCACCACTCCGAGCTTCGACGCTCGCTTGCTCCACATGTGGGAAGCCCGGCGTAGCCTGCTGAAGCGTTGGAAAAGGCAAAGATTAAATCGCAAGCTCAAGAAGCGAATAGCACTACTGACACAAGAGACTGCGGAATACGCGACCACGCTATGCCGAGAGAATTGACTATTCCTCTGCGACAGCTTGAGAGGAAGACTGAGTACTTCCAAGACGTGGAAGTTATTGAGGTATTTAATCAACCCGGCCAGCAGCAAAACGGAATCCCACCACAATATGGCCCGAGTAATTCACCAATTTCCTCGAAACGAGGCGGACCTCCTTTCGACTCTCGAAGCCCAGTACTTCCCCACACAGCCATCGGAGCATCTGCCACCCTACACTGGCACCCCTAACGAGCTCCTAGATGAGGACATTCATCTACATGAAGTAACATCGGCGATAATGGGCTTGAGAGGCCACACAGCCCCGGGAATGGACCAAATTACCAATAAGGCACTTGTATATCTTGACAGCCCCTCGCTGCTAGAGCTGACCGCTCATCTTAACAAAGTATGGAGAAAAGGAAACCTTCCCGAGGACTGGAACATAGCCGAGATTCGTCTGATACCGAAGCCAGGCAAGCCACCAGCCATTGAGAACCTACGACCGATCTCCCTCACTTCGTGTGTAGGAAAGCTCCTAGAGTACATCGTTCTCAACTGGCTACAACCATTCCTAGAGGAGTCGGGGAAACTTCCAACAACGATGATAGGATTCCGTCCACATCTCTCAACTCAAGACATCCTACTTCAGCTGAAAGAGGAGGTGACTGTACCAGCGACACGCAACTCCCCCACGGCTATCCTCGCCTTAGATCTTAAAGGGGCGTTCGATAACGTCAAGCATACAGCAATCTTACAGAGGCTAAACGCGCTGGGCTGTGGCGCCAGGACGTACTCCTATATCAGAGATTTCCTCTCAGATAGAAAAGCCATCCTAAAGGTCGGGGACAAAGCCACAAACCCCTTCCTACTGGGCGGGCGCGGCACACCACAGGGCGCAGTGTTATCCCCTGTCCTTTTCAATATCGCCCTAATAGGCCTACCGCCGCTCCTCGATAACATCCCAGAGAGAGAGAGAAAATGATAAATGAAAGGTAGGGAGGTTAACCAGATAACATCCCACGGATCCGACATGGCCTATATGCCGACGACATTACCATCTGGTCGTCCACAGGGTCCATCGGAGAAATAGAGAACCGCTTGCAGGAAGCTGCAGACGTGGTGAGCGACTATGCTAAGTCATGCGGGCTGAGCTGCGCCCCCCAAAAGACGGAGCTACTCCTGGTCTCACCGCGAAAGAAGCGCACATCCGACTCGCCCACTATCAACATACAACTGGAGGGACACACCATCGTTCCGTCTCAGAGCGTAAAGATATTGGAAATGGTTTTCCAGTCGGATCGCACCAATACAATATTAATTCAAAAGCTTAAGAATACAACAGCCCAAGTTTCGCACATGATCCGGTGAATAACAACCAAGACAAGAGTATGGGCGAGGCGGACACGCTTCGGCTTGTCCAAGCCTTCGTCGTGTCTCGAATAACTTACGCTATTCCATACGCACTACTCAACGAGACGGAACTCAAGAAAATCAACACAATGGTCAGAAAGGCATATAAGCAGTCGATGGGCCTGCCAATCAGTACGTCCACAGAACGCCTACTACAACACGGCCGAGGCGCTGATCGAGGCACATTTGTCCAGTCAGCGAACAAGGCTAACGGTTACGAAAGCAGGGAGGTCCATTCTCTTACGCCTGGGGCTCTCTGCCCCTCTGAGCCATCCGCCGCCTCAGACTGTGTGCTTACCCCATGCCATCCGGAACAACATCACGGTACGTCCTCAACCTCGCAATATGCACCCAGTGCACCACGCAGAGCGAAGGGAGGCCCGCGCCCTGGCCATACACAAGCGATACGGGACTTTACCCTCTACAGCCTACACGGACGCGGCTTCTTACTCCAGACGCGCAGCCACAACAGCCACCGTAATCGTCAACAAAGAACATCGGAGCAGCATTTCGCTCACACGAAACAATCCCCTCCATGCCGAGGAAGCGGCCATAGCCCTCGCGCTCTCCCAAACAGAGGTTGAAGTTATAGTGACCGACTCCCAACAGGCGTGCCGCAACTTTGCTAGCGGCAGAGTTCATACCACTACGCTCAGGAACATCAATCAAAAGCCGCCAACGATATCAGTCATGATCATCTGGGTGCCAGCTCATCAAGGCATTCCTGGCAAAGAGGTCACCAACCACGTGGCTCGAGATCTGACCCGCCGAGCCGACGCCGAGGAATCTGAACCCGAGCGCATGCACCCTCTAGTCTCGTACCAAGACATCACACAACATTACAAGCTAACCCGCAGAACATATGCACCCACACTCAAGTCACTACCTAGAGAGCAGGAGCGATTCCTCCGAGCTCTACAGGTTTAATACATTCCCCCACCCAACCAGAAATCACCTCATACACCCTACACAATTCTCTTCGCAATGCCGCTTCTGCGCAGAGCCCAGGTCCCTCAGGCACATAATAGGGGGTTGCAGAGCAGCACCATTAAATCCTCCGAACCCTTACTCCACTAACGAGCTTTGGGAGAGAGCCTTGGCCAGCTCCGACCTCGAGGATCAGGGACGGCTGATTGCGAGGGCCCAGGACGCGGCCCGAGCTCAAGGCATTCTGGAATGAAGACGCCTCTCCAAAGGTGCATTCACCCAATAAAAATGTTTATTCTCTCTCTCTCCAGCATCCTGAAAGAGCAGAAGCGCTTTTGTCGCCTTTTGAATGCAAGAATGCACATGTCATGGTCCAAGGATCTTTTCTTCCGAGAGCGCTCTATTATCTGGCAGGTTGAGTTTAGTTTGTAGAGAACGTCGTTGACTGTCCAGTGATAGGCAGTGACAAAAAAGGTGCTCTAGAGTCTCATCGCACCCGTCCAAGTAGCACGCCGCTCTGTTGGCCATTCCTATTTGGAATGAATAGGCACTGGTAAATGCGACGCCAAACCACACGCGACACAATCAAGTTGTTTCACGGCGGCAGAATCCAGATGGCAGGCGAAGTGGCAAGTTAAAGTCGAGAGAGTGCAAGCGTGATTTGTTGAAGCCCGGTGAATTACATCGCAGAAGTGTGATGTGGCGAGCAAATGATGGAACTTGCCGCGCAGCGTCAGTTCACGAAAGGGGTATAGGAACCACTGCTATAAACAAATCACTATCACTCCCATCTCTTGAAACAAGCAGGACGATAGCTAAGCTTTGATTACTGCAGAAAATCACTCACAGTCAACACGCAACTATATTACCACATTCCCCACCATTTCACATATCTCGCCGCTTATATTACAGTTTATCACAGTACATACAGTTTCACATGTGTGTTTGGCAGCACAAACGGATTTAATAAATCTGCATTACCTCGGGAAACAGTAGCTTGTAGCGAACTTCCAAGCCACATTGTTTAAATTAATAACCTAGAATGTTTTACAGAAGCATTAAAAAATGATTCCGCAGACATGCGCACATGTTTTCATTTGCACCATGCCACTTAGCTGTCGTAATCCTTGTTTTTTGCCTGCTATGTAAATGTATACATACGTTTGCAGTTCTTTGTCAAGAGTTAGATGGAGCCATGTGTGTTTCTGATCGCCCAAAGTGTTGTTGTTCATCGTTTGCTTGATATTAAACGGCGTTTTGAAGCGAAAGGCTTCACTACGCTAGTCAACACCGCGCTTCGCGCGAGCCGGCGTATGTCGGAATTGGCTCCGTAAGCGTGTTCGGAGTCGGCGCAGGTGGCCACTGCCGCGCGCTATGCGTCATCGTTAGACGTTCGCCGCAAGCGCGTGTCTATCGCGGAGGCTGACTATATAACCGCTTGCCAGAGAATAGGCGTGCGCATTCAACATCGAAGGAGAAGAGAGTGATACTACCGATACAGAGAGCTGTGTTTATGGCTGTACAGAAATCGCAAGACAATGTGCCCAATAATGACGAATCAAGAAGTTTAATAATCCTGCATAACTTATGGTATACATCATTGATAAGCAATTTGCATAACTACACAAGGCACACGTATAGCATAGCAATAAGCTAACCAATGCATAGCCATAAGTTAAACCGTAAGCATATCCATAGGCTAAATCATAAAGCATAACCATAAGCTAACCCGTAAGCATAACCATAGGCTAAATCATAAAGCATAACCATATGCTAAACCATAAGCATCACCGAACCATTTCGCTTCGACATGTCCAGGCTTAACCTTAGCTAAGCCCCAGCCAATTTTTTTTCCTTTGTTTGAGTTGTCATTATGTTCTCCTCTTTTCGCTATATGTTTTTACCCCCCTCACGCAGTACTCCAGCTGGAGCCGGTTGGGTATGTGCATAAATAAATAAAGAAATATTAGAGTGCTCTTTCTGTTGGACCTGGCTATGTTTGAGAGGGGCACGGCTAAACCTTGTGCTGGAGGTCTGCCCTGCCTTTGCATATTTTGAGCAGTAATGCGATTTTAACACGGTTCTTGTGTGATTGCTGCGATATGAAATGGATTAAGGTCAGCGGCCTACCACTGCGTTGTATTCGGCTGGAAATATAACTTTCGGAAGCGAATGTGAAGTGCAACTTGAGCCGCGGCTACTCTGTGGACTGCATACAAGCCCCGGCTTTGGACTGCCAGTATAAACAAAATGACTTGATGCCATCATCTTCGGGTTCAGAAGATATTGTTTCCTTTGAGTGCGCAGGCGAAGAAATCGGCAGGCATGATCAACCTGCGACGTGAACTAAAGGTACGTATTTGAGTCGGTCAACAAGTGCAAGTAGACCAAGTGCATCCATATTAAGGTTATTCTGTTCAAATATATTATCTTGCTTAGCAGGCAACACTGTGGTGGAGGTTGACCGGGGATGTACGTAACAACGAGGAAGATGAAGGTGTGTTCGTTTTCATTCTGCAATCGAAACCATGCCTGCTGTGTACCCGTCGCCCCTTGGACTTTCCGTGCTTCCGCATCTCGCTGACAAGCGATGTGGCTGACGCCGCGCATAGCGCGCTGTATCCAGGGAATAAAGTTGTTGTTGCAGAGAATAGTTGTTTTCCAGCTCTCCCAAGTCGGCGAGGTGCCCTTTAACAGGCACCACTTGAGACCTAAGAGTGCGCATACTCGTTCAAGGCGTAGCGTGCGTGGCTGATCGTGGCATATTCGCGGCCGCAGTCGCCAGGTCGTATTATCGAGTACTTCGTGTTAACGACCCTTTCGGTCGCGTTATGTTACAGTTCTAATGCTCGATTTCCGGATGCAAAATAAACAATTCTAAAAAAAATGTTACCACAAATATGTTACGAGCGCGAGAGCTACCAAAGCTTGTTTCCTCGGACCCCTGCTAGTTATCTGGATTGGGGATGATTACGCTGCTTCCGCACACTATACGACACACGGAGACACCTCTATAACCGTCAGAAGCCCTCCGTGGCAGCCTTTCTTCAGTCGGCACACATTCTTAACGTACGAACATCGCACAGCGTCTACTAGAGACATGTGCTTCAGATGAACTTCAGTTTGGCCTAGTTGGTCTTTACTGCTTATCATATTGCTACGGCAAAATATGCGCGATCACGAAAGGCGAGCAGTGTGAAGACGACGACGACGATTAGAAGCTAGCGCGGGCTGTTGCCTCTTGGCCAAGCGCAGCGTATTGCCTTGTAAATATACTTGTAAATAGCTTTTCGTCGGTGTCTTCCTCCGTAACATATCTGGTGGAGGTGGACGTTCCCTGTACCTCGTCACGGAGCTTCGCAGTGGACGGTACGTCGAGCCTTCCTTCATGGCTCCCGGCGACGACAACCCGACTCCGCCGGCTCCGACACCTGCTGCCACTTCGACGACCTACATCACTCTCCCCGCTCCCCGTGATCCTGCCGTATTCTCAGGCAAAGATGGGGAAGACGTCGATGACTGGATCAGCCTGTATGAACACGTCAGCCGCAATAACCGGTGGGAGTCTACTATTATGCTCGCCAACGTAGTCTTTTACCTCGGTGGCACACCTAGAGTTTGGTATCGCACGCACGAAGATGAGCTCACCAGTTGGGATTCACTTAAGACACAGCTTCGAGGCTTGTTCGGCAACCCTTACGGTCACCAACTTGCCGCGCAGAAGGCGCTTTCCGGCCGTGTGCAGACGTCAACAGAGCCCTATGTCACGTACATTCAGGACGTCTTGGCTCTGTGCCGCAAAGTTGACACCCACATGACTGAGTCAGACAAGGTTTCCCACATCCTCAAAGGCATTGCCGATGACGCCTTCAACTTGCTCGTTTGCAACAACGTAGCGACGGTGGATGCTGTGATAAAAGAGTGCCGCCACCTGGAACTCGCCAAAAGCCGACGTATGGACCAGAAGTTTGCCCGTCTGCCCAACACCCCAGCGACATCTTCCTGTGCCGACGCTCCTCGTCCCTACAACACTGCCGATGTTACCAGGATCGTCCGGCGTGAGATCGAGGCCGCCTATCCGGCTGCCTTCGACTCCAGTCCCACCAACACATCTGCAGTCACGGTCTCACTGATCCAGGCAGTTGTCCGCCAGGAGTTCGAAAACATGGGTCTTCACACCATCTGCTCGGCCCATCGCCCTGATACCCGCCCGGCTTCTTCCATTCCGCCCCGTCCCGCATCTTCTTACCCACCACGTTTCCGCAACCCATCTGAATGGCACACTGCTGACGACAAGCCAATTTGTTTCCACTGCCATCGAATCGGGCACATTTCTCGGCACTGTCGCAGTCGCTGGAGTTCCCCGATCCGGTCTACTTATACTGCATACTCTCGCTCCCCAGGTGGCCCTTCTCGTCCCTATGCCGCACGCTCCGATAATGCCGCCACTGATTCTCCTGCAACGAACCGCCCCTATTCTCGTTCGCCTTCGCCCCAACGACGACAATCTCGCTCTCCCAAGCCCCGTCGCTCCTATTCGCCGACTCCTTTCGGACGCCGCTCCCAGCCGGAAAACTAGACGATGCAGCGCCTCGAGGTGAAGCTGCATTGCTCCCTACGCCGCCAAATCCTCTACTGACGTTGCCCACTCATCTGAACCTTCTTGACGTGCAAGTCGATGGTGTTTCAGTGTCTGCACTCATAGACACTGGGGCGCATTTGTCCGTAATGAGCGCTGACTTTCGTAACCGGCTCAAGAAAATTATCACGCCCGCCACGACGCCTGTTGTCCGTGTCGCCGATGGCGGAACAGCCCCCGTAATTGGTATGTGTACCGCCCGCGTCTCCTTCGCCGATCGCTCAACAATCGTGCTATTCACAGTCATCGCCCACTGTCCCCACGACATCATCCTCGGCTTAGACTTCCTCTCCGCACATTCTGCTCTCATCGATTGTTCCGCCAGTACTCTCCGTCTTGACCTGCCTGTTCTGGATCCTGCTGAACCACACCCCAGTCGCCTCAGTTCCGCCGACTTCGTTCGCTTGCCACCTTCGGCACAATATGTGCGATCACGAAAGGCGAGCAGTGTGAAGACGACGACGACGATTAGAAGCTAGCGCGGGCTGTTGTCTCTTGGCCAAGCGCAGCGTATTGCCTTGTAAATATACTTGTAAATAGCTTTTCGTCGGTGTCTTCCTCCGTAACAATATTGACCGCAATAAAGACGGCGACAGCGGAAGAGAACGCATAAACAACATGCCGGTGTTGTTTATGTGTTCTCTTCCGCTGTCCCCGTCTTTATTGCGGTCAAAATGGTACGCAGTCTACTAGAGACGCTGTCGCGGACGGCTTCTAATTTTGACCTATCGATTTCGTTAAGGGGTCCCCAGTTATTTCCGTAGCGACTTTGTTATTCGCACTCATGGGCTACCGAGGCAGCTGCACACCGAGATGTGCTGAAGTATTAAGACATATACATGGATATATTGGTTTCGCACCTTCACGCAAAAGTCACGACACAAGAATTGAGCGAACTGTCTCTGTGTCGTCGTTCGTCAGCATGCTACGGCCGGAGCTGCTCGCAATACTACGGCACATTTACTCGCCACCAGGCCAGGTAAGGCTCCGGACAGGTCGCCATTGAAATATTAACCTGGCAACGTTTAACGCTAGAATGTTATCTAGTGACGCGAGTTTAGCAGTGCTATTGGAGGAATTAGAGGGCAGTAAATGGGATATAATAGGGCTCAGTGAAGTTAGGAGGTCAAAAGAAGCATATACAGTGCTAAAAAGCGGGCACGACCTGTGCTACCGGGGCTTAGCGGAGAGGCGAGAACTAGGAATCGGATTCCTGATTAATAAGGATGTAGCTGGTAACACACAGGAATTCTATAGCATTAACGAGAAGGTGGCAGGTCTTGTGAAACCTAATAAGAGGCACAAAATGAAGGTTGTACAGGTCTCCGCCCCTGCATCCAGTCACGATGACCAGGAAGTCGAAAGCTTTTATGAAGACGTGGAATCGGCGATGGGTAAAGTCAAAACAAAATACGCTATACTGATGGGCGACTTCAATCCCAAGGTAGGCAAGAAGCAGGCTGGAGACAAGGCATTGGGGGAATGTGGCAGAGGCACTAGGAATAACAGGGGAGAGTTATTAGTAGAGTTTGCAGAACAGAATAATATGCGGATAATGAATACCTTCTTCCGCAATCGGGATAGCCGAAAGTGGACGTGGATGAGCCCGAACGGCGAAACTAGAAATGAAATAGACTTCATACTCTGTGCTAACCCTGGCATCATACAAGATGTGGACGTGCTCAGCAAGGTGCTCTGCAGTGACCATAGGATGGTAAGAACTCGGATTAGCCTAGACCTGAGGAGGGAACGGAAGAAACTGGTACATAAGAAGCCGATCAATGAGTTAGCGGTAAGAGGGAAAATAGAGGAATTCCAGATCAAGCTACAGAACAGATATTCGGCTTTAACTCAGGAAGATGACCTGAATGTTGAAACAATGAACGACAATCTTGTAGGCATCAGTAAGGAGTGCGCAATAGAAGTAGGTGGTAACTCCGTTAGACAGGATACCAGTAAGCTATCGCAGGAGACGAAAGATCTGATCAAGAAACGCGAATGTATGAAAGCCTCTAACCCTACAGCTAGAATAGAACTGGCAGAACTTTCGAAGTTAATCAACAAGCGTAAGACAGCTGACATAAGGAAGTTTAATATGGATAGAATTGAACATGCTCTCAGGAACGGAAGAAGCCTAAAAGCAGTGAAGAAACTAGGAATTGGCAAGAATCAGATGTATGCGTTAAGAGACAAAGCCGGCAATATCATTACTAATAAGGATGAGATAGTTCAAGTGGCTGAGGAGTTCTATAGAGATTTATACAGTACAAGTGGCACCCACAACGATAATGGGAGAGAGACTAGTCTAGATGAATTCGAAATCCCCCAGATAACGCCGAAAGAAGTAAAGAAAGCCTTGGGAGCTATGCAAAGGGGGAAGGCAGCTGGGGAGGATCAGGTAACAGCAGATTTGTTGAAGGATGGTGGGCAGATTGTTCTAGAAAAACTGGCAACCCTGTATACGCAATGCCTCATGACTTCCGGCGTACCGGAATCTTGGAAAAACGCTAACATAATCCTAATCCATAAGAAAGGGGACGCCAAAGACTTGAAAAATTATAGACCGATCAGCCTACTGTCCATTGCCTACAAAGTAGTGACTAAGGTAATTGCAAATAGAATCAGGAACACCTTAGACTTCCGTCAACTAAAGGAACAGGCACGATTCCGTAAAGGCTATTCAACAATAGACCATATTCACACTATCAATCAGGTGATAGAAGAATGTGCGGAATAAACCCAACCTTTATATATAGCTTTCATTGACTACGAGAAAGCGTTTGATTCAGTCGAAACCTCGGCAGTCATGGAGGCATTACGGAATCAGGGTGTAGACGAGCCGTATGTAAAAATAATGAGAGATATCTATAGCGCCTCCACAGCCACCGTAGTCCTCCATAAAGAAAGCAACAAAATCCCAATAAAGAAAGGCGTCAGGCAGGGAGGTACAATCTCTCCAATGTATTCACAGCGTGTTTACAAGAGGTATTGAGAGACCTGGATTGGGAAGAATTGGGGATAAGAGTTAATGGAAAATACCTTAGTAACTTGCGATTCGCTGATGATATTGCCTTGCTTAGTAACACAAGGCACCAACTGCAACGCATGCTCACTGACCTGGAGAGTCAAAGCCGAAGGGTGGGTCTAAAAATTAATCTGCAGAAAACTAAAGTATAGTTTAACAGTCTCGGAAGAGAACAGCAGTTTATGATTGGTAGCGAGGCACTGGAAGTGGTAACGGAATACATCTACTTAGGACAGGTAGTGACGGCAGATCCGGATCATGAGACTGAAATAATCACAAGAATAAGAATGGGCTAGGGTGCGTTTGGCAGGCATTCTCAGATCATGAACAGCAGGTTACCATTATCCCTCAAGAGAAAAGTTTATAACAGCTGCGTCTTATCAGTACTCACGTACGGGGCAGAAACCTGGAGGCTTACGAAAAGGGTTCTACTTAAATTGAGGACGACGCAACGAGCTATGGAAAGAAGAATGATAGGTGTAACGTTAGGGATAAGAAAAGAGCAGATTGGGTGAGGGAACAAACGCGACTTAATGATATCTTAGTTGAAATCAAGAAAAAGAAATGGGGCATGGGTAGGACACGTAATGAGAAGGGAAGATAACCGATGGTCATCAAGGGTTACGGAATGGATTCTAAGGGAAGGGAAACGTAGCAGAGGGCGGCAGAAAGTTAGGTGGGCGGATGAGATTAAGAAGTTTGGAGTGACAACATGGTCACAATTAGTAGATGACCGGGGTAGTTGTAGAAGTATGGGAGAGGCCTTTGCCCTGCAGTGGGCGTAACCATGCTGATGATGAGGCCAGGTAAGCCCTGGGGTATGACAAATGCAGCACTTTCAGTTTGTTTCTATAGTAGTCTCCTGTCACGGTTATCCACGTGCGTGAAGGAAGACCGCTATTTAAAATTATTGTGCAGTAATATATGTGGAATTTGTCTGTTCTCCATATTGTCTACCAAATTGCAGTTCCGCCTTTATAATGTAGCCGCATTGTAGACTAGCAAGTATCGAACTACATAAAGGCTGCCCACATATTCAAAGACATCGCGCACAACTCCTAACACTTACTTGTATTCAATAGTTGTGCGACTGCCAAGGACATTCTTAACGGAGGTTACATAATACATTATGGGGTTGTACGAGCCAAACCCACGATCTCATTATAAGGCACGCCGTAGTGGGGGATTCCAGAATAATTTGGACCACTTGGGATTTTTTAACGTGCGCCTAACCCTAAGTACATGGGTGTTTTAGCATTTCACACCCATCGAAATACGGCTGGCGTGGCTGCGCTTCGATCCCGCGACCTCGTGATTAGCAGCTGAACCAAATAAAAAGTAAGCAACTACGGAGGGAAAGGAACGTTGGCAGTTCGAGGAAGGTGACAGTCGGCACGTGAGGCAATTTGTTCCCCTCCTCATAGCGCGAGAATCGGTACCAGCCGTCCAATAATGACACCGTAGAGTGCACTGTATATAATGTTATGTAGTCCTCGGCCAATATTTCATACCCGTATCACACTATAACGCCTGACGACCAGGCATCTCACTTATACGTGCAGTGGCCTGACAATTTCCGGGCGCTGGCGTCCTCCTCAGGACCTGCGTACTTGACCCCTTTTCAACACTTGCCGACATTCTCGCCTTATTTCGCACCATCGCGTTTCAGCTGAACTGATTCAACAGCCAATTTATATGTGCCAAAATTTGGCCACCCTGGCAACGTTATGGTTTCTTATTTTTAGGTCATCTTAAATATTTAGGAAAATGCTGTCCTGAGATTTCAAGCGCTTTCACCTTTCCCAGAACGTCCACATCTTTGTCGGCCTCTGTTCATATTTTGGAGGATTTTTAATAGACGTTGAAACCACAGCACGGCCCCGTGACCACGGTGCTCAAAAATCATTTTATTTCCCTGAGCCCTTGTGCAAAGTTCTGCCTTCTTGACGTTCATCAACCTCCTGATTTCCCTGTCACTTGTATCCAATTTTGACGATTACAATCCCGCGGAAGTTGGCAATCATATAATGGCCATGGGATTGAAACCGTTTAAATCAATTCGACCGTGGACACGACAGCGGCTTTTGCTCCCTGCGCATTAAATTGTTGCAATAAACAGCGCCATTCCTAAGCATAAAAATTCATAGTTTAAAAAATTATGCGGATCCCACGCACTGTGCGAATCGATGTAAGCGAAGCTTTCTGTGTTATTTGTTTTGATTGACGTTAATTAGCGGTAATGCTGGCTGTGAATGTATGATTTCTTCAGCGTATAGAGCAATACGAGAGCAGCGAATTGATGGCAAATGTTACCTTGCGTGCACCACTGTTCTTTTTCTGCGTATTACACAACATACAGCGAGCCGTGTTTGCTTGAGGCGTTGTTGTGCGCCATTGTTTGTAACCTGCGAGAAGGTTGAGCATTGTCATTGCTTCGCATGGCACATCGCATCGAGGCAGCTATGTTCGCAGAATTATCGTGCTCCACGTGCCAAAACACTGTCGGTATATGAGGCACGCCGTAGTGGCGTACTCCGGATTAACTTTGATACCCTGGCGTTCTTTAATGTGCTCCGAAATCAAAGTGCACGACCGTTTTTGCATTACGCTCCCTTTGAAATCTCGCTCCCCCGGCAGGGATCGAACCTGCGGCCTCGTGCAATGCCATAGCCGTCAAGCTGCCGCGGCGGGCACGTAAGTGTTGATTTGACCTGTGACCACTTCAGTAGTGTCGATTATACTCTACGGTAATTAATTGCGGCTTTGCGTCTGCACGCCCTGCGTCAGTTGTCCACTTGAGAAATTTGCATGGTTTTTTTATTTTTAGAAATAGCAGAAACGTACAGTACCGTGCCTTCAGTCTGCCCGCAACCGCTCTCGTGTCTATAGTAGTAGTGTTTCGTTGTCTTCTCACGTCGTCTTTTCCCTGTCCCGTCCTTCCCCCCTGTATGAGAACTGCGAGCGAAGAATGGCAAAGGGTGTTATTCACTTGTTTCGCGAATACCCCGGTTCTACCTATCCTCCACATTTTGTCCCTGCCCCTTCTCTACCATTCTATCTACCTCTCTTCTGGACTTCCATTTTAGGATAAGGGTAAGCGCTGCAGTTTCTGTAATGCCTTTTACGGGTGGTCACGGATAGTTACAGCCGTCAAGAGGCTAATGTGACATCGCCCAGGGAGCTCCAGCGGGCACTATGCATATGTGACGCGATGCAGAGGTCCAAACAAGTTTCTTGCGCCGCCTTTCCTCTTTTCCACGCTCCTTCCATGTATATGTACTGAGCCTTCCCGCGACACGGCGTGCAAGACAGCAACAGCACCAGTGGAAAAGTTGCAGGAAGAAGCAAAGAATGCTTCACTTTAAAAAAGTTGTCTTCATTTGTTGGCGTAAAGTGGCGTGTCGTCGTGGCGTCATCGCGCCCTTTGCGGGATTTCTAAGGTTTGAGGGCCAACTGGCCGACTTAATTGCCCACCAGACTTTCTGCATTCAGCAGCAGGCTTATCCTGTTGCGAAAGCGCGAACGGTCTTTCCAGTTTACTACAGACCTACACGACTGTTTTTTTTAGCCTGTTCATTATTTGCGCCCTCCACTGCTATAGTGTGGAGGTACTTCCTTTTTACTACACTGCATTAATAAGTGAACTTGTTTTCAAATTATATTCTCTAATTATGTTGTATACTTGCTGGCATTGACGTAAGTAATCTACACAGAGTATTCAGGCACCCTCTATTGAAATGTGGTAAATTTTTATCTGATTACGCCCGCCTTTGTGATGCAAATAAACGTAACTTCAACTCATTTTCTCAGAAATAAACGCTGAATGAAACGCTGACGTCATCCTGAACAAGATCAACAAGTGCCGTAGTTCTCGATCTTGTGATGTCCCTATCCGCAAGCTTATTTTTGTGTGTTTTTATTGGGGGGAGGAGGGGAGGATGTGTTTTTGTAATATAGAAACGTGCCTCCGACGTCTCTGATGCCATGGGCACGCTAACCACACTGTAAACGAAAATAAACCCACCTGGGAGTTTTTAACAGGTGATGTGCCCTAAAACCTCCCCTCCTCAAATATTTACTCCGATGTATGGGAGCAAAACAGCGCCATTCCCTCGTTTCACTCCGCTGGGTAGCTGCGGGAGTATTAGGGCGACGTGACGCGATTTTACTCCGCTTCAAAATCTTGTTCTCCCGTGAAAATCGCCTGCGTCTAATTGTCGTACAAAAATCCCTCACGTGACCTGATCCTAGGTGCCTAGGGACAGCATTGTTTATGGATTTTTGAGAAGGCGCGATGCTGGCGCCGAGCGACGCCGTGGCGTGATCGTCCTCGGCCTGATCGTTCTCTAGACCGCGCGTTGTTCAACATTCCTCATGTGATTGTACAGTACGTGCGTTGCTTGTGTGTTGGTTGTAGGTTCTGTGTTACTTGGCGGAAAGACGTGAGTAGTGGTGGTGCGGCAGTGCGGCTTTGGCCTCGGTGAACTCTGGCAGTACAGAATCTGCGTTGTGTGACCCGTGCTTTCTAGAGAACCCAGCGGTGGTGACGATTGAAACATCGAAGTGGCCTAGCGCCTCGGCAGCGAAGTTCAGCGAACCACGATGTGGCGTCGCCGTGTCCGACTTTGCTTAACGGACATCGAGGGATGTGCTGCTCGCTGCAAGTCATGTAAATGCAACTGCATCGACCGCCCACTGTTCAGCGCTGAATGTGTGTTTGATGTGCTGTGCTTGAAACGAGTGGTGCAACTGTGCAGCTGGGGTGGCGGAGGAGCAGAGTGGCTTAGGGGCTCCGTTTGCGTGTTCACAGACATGTGCTTCCGTCTTGGTCTCATTAGCGGCTGTCGCGGGACTGTGGTGTGCTAGCTCCTTGCCTAGTATAAAGTTTACGACGCTAACACACAGCATGTTCACGTTTTTCCGCGCTATATGTCATTTGCATGACGGCCGAGTTGAAAACGAGACATATGTCTGTGTTCTTTGCATTTGTGTGTTGTAAATTACTTTCTATTGTGGAAGTTCTGGGAGTCTTATTACGCAAGGAGTGCGAACGTAAACATAAACACATGAGTGTCTGAAATTTTGAATTACCCATAATACTCTTTACGACTGATAAGTGGGATACACGGCCTGTGCGAATCAGCTACCGTATGTTGCGACGCTCTTCCGTGTGGTAGACTGATGCATGGTGCGCGTTTATTTCTGTGCTGTTGTAAAAACCATTTGTTTATTCACTCAATACAAATGTACGGCTTCTTCGCCGCAGTACATTTTAGGTACGCGGTGAAGCATACTAAAAAGTGGGAGGGGGCCGCTATCAGCCAGCATAGTATGTCCACTTAGGCGACCTGAGAGGCGGAGGGTTCGCGAGTGTAAGATTAAAGAACTCTTGCCCCTTTTCACTTTTAGTATGCTTCACCGCAGTACATTGCTTAGGCTTCACCGCGAAATATTTGTGTATTGCGAGAAAGATGATCCTAAAAAGCCTAATTATGCAAAGTTTCTTTAGTAGCTTGCTACACCGCAATACAGGGGTGTAAATAAGTATTGTGCAGTAAAGCATACTAAGAGTGGAAAGGGCACATAGGTTTGCTCATTATTTTCAATTGTGATATAATTTGCAAGTGCATCTGTGCTCGTGGTAAGCTTCATTGACAATTCTTTGTACATTACAAATTCATATTGCAGGGAAGCTTACTAAAGCACTTTCGCCATTATGGTATGTGTTATTCACCTTCAATGCAGGAGCGCAATGTGGATTCTTGCCCCTGCTTTTGTCTGGACTGCACATGCTCTTTGAGAATTGATTCATTGTTCATAAGTGCATTGGTACTTTACTGTAAACTGGAGGGCTCAAGTTAATATGGAAGCACAATTTTTATTAAAGGGACAAGATGTTGCCGATATGGTTGCAGCACAGCTTTTTCTTCCGGGCACCTTTTATACTTGAAGCTTCCATTGCAGTGTTTCGAACCTCTTTGAACCAGCACATAGTGTATATAAAAATTGGACACTGATTGGGAACATCACCTAAGTTCATGCCTATATATAGTAAAAAGATGTAGCACGACCAGACAAAATAAAAGAAGGGGGTGGGCTGTAGCAATACTAAGTGTTAAATGGTGCTTTATCCTTTTGCTTGAGTTTTCTGTTTTTGTGCTTTTTATGGATCCTCCGCAGTAACCATGCGAGTGGCGAACTTGAGCTTGTTGGTTTCAAGTCTCGTGGTTGTTACTAACAGGACAGTGTGATAAATGAACAAGGGCTTGGAGGCATCCGTTCACCTTGCTTGCTTCATGGTGCTGCTTCATAAGCACCATGAGCATCCAGGCCAACTAGGAAGGGAGGTTTGTTGCAATTGCTTCTGAACTTTATTGCCACCAAACCAACAGTGCTCTCAATGACAGCTTTTGGACAGTAGAATGTTTGCACCCAGCAAAGTCTTAAGAAGGAAGCATTCAGGATGTGCAAAATGGGCGTTTGAAGCTGGTCGCATTACTGAAGCTGCTTTGCCCATCTGCCCTCTTTATGGATACACAGATGATTTCCTCTGTAAGAGGGATTGTTTCAGAGGTCGTTACATGGCAACAGTGTTGGGTGTTTAGTAGCTTGTCTTTGTCCACTGTTAATAACCTGTTCCTTCTCCAGTGCCCCGGTGAAGTGCCTACTTTTTGGACAAAATGTGCTGTCCATGCATGCATGCATTTTTAGCTTGTAAAGACGTCCATTACCCCTTACCTCAAGCTGGTCCTTGCTGATGTCACCCAAGAACGCATTGGGGAGTATGGCAATGTACACTTACAAAACACTGTTGATACCAGTGAAACCAAATTAATGGAGCTGTTGTTCTTTTTTTGTCCACTCCATCTTTGTTAGTTACAATGAGCAATGTCCGAACAGAAGGCATATGTAGTTGGTTGTGCATAGCCTGCGCACTAAGACTTGTTGGCATGTTATGACCTTAGTACAGTGTTTATATGTAAAAACCTTCTGATGTGTTGATGACTTCCTTCTCTTTATCATACTTTGCCTGATGGAGCCAGCAAGTGGGTCAACCAGATGTTCAACAGGCTTCCCACTAGTTTTCCCAGAGTCTCCTTTACCAGGGTGCTGCTCATAGATATGTTTTCTTGACCTTGCAGTGCACTTCAACCATGGCCACACCTGCTAAACCTATAGCATGCAATCAAAAAAGTGCTTTACATCATGTTGCTCCAAACTCGTGACATGTGCTACAAGGCCTTGAGGAACACCCTCATTTATTTACGCCCTCATCATACCGTACGAAGCTTCGCATGATAAGTGCGAGAATTAACATCTGCTGGTTTTTCAGTGTTATTCCTGTCCAGCTTGCTGAAAGCTATCCTGAGTGTTTCAAAAGCAAATGACCGCTGCTGGACAAGAAGTGCTTAAAACAAGGGTCGCTATAACCACATATGTCACACGAAATGAAAAAGGCCACTGAGTATACAGGCGGTTTACTTCATATCCAATAAGCTTGGTTCTCCCTTTGCTAGTGAGTGAACTCAACTTGCCCCGAATACATGGCCTGTGACAAACTATGTGCCAGATGCTGTGTCCCCTGCAAAGCTGAAGATGTGTACGAGATCCTGACACCCTGCAGCGGCTTCTACACTGGGCAAACAGGCTACTATAAAAACGACTGCCTTCACTAATATGCTAATAACATGAAAACGGGCAGAAATTTGGCTATTCATTGGGCCCAACTGCAGGTGCAAGGCACTCTTCCACCAGATGTGTGTTGTTCATTGAAACTGGAGCCATACAAATGCAGATAAAAACAATGATGTTTGAAAGTAGTAGAGTTGAACTATATTCTGCACAAGCAGTGCTATCTGCAGCGCTGGTACCTTATAGCCACATTTCATGGCTGCACCACCATGCAAAGGCACTATTCTTGAATTATTACCTTCTATTATATTTATGGTGGCCATATATTGCAATTACATATCATCCACATTGTGTGCAGTATGGTTAAATGTCAATTATGATAGCCATTCCTAATCTGAAATGCAACAAAAGAGCAAATATAGGCAACAAATCGCAATTCAAAGAGACAAAAGACAGCCAGTGCACAGGATAAGTGACAGATTTCCTTTTATTGAAAAAGAAATGTCACATGTGTCATGCCACCAGCAGTGGGTAGCAATCTTTCAAGCTTGGGTGACAGAGGCAAAACTTAGCAAAATGCTACAATCGCACTGTAAAACGGCCTTGGACCCAAAAAACCGACATCAAATTGTACAGAATGAAAGGGCAAGACTCCGTCTAAGAACAGTCTATGGCACCACATACTTGAAATGGTGCATAAAATGTTGACATGCCCTACCCATAAAGAAAAAGCAACAAACACAGAAAACATGCCTTAAAATGCAATGTGCAGAGTCTGAAACCAAGAAAAAACAACCCGAAAAAGGTTTCGCTAAGTCTTTCAACGATTAAAATTGTCAAACTGTATCATCACTTCTTAATGAATCTGCACAGCTGAAAAGGAAGGAAGGAAAGCCCAATAGCAGGGCGGCAGAAAATGTCACCGAACAAGTATACTTTGCTTACCAACGATACCTGTGGTTTAGTTGTGGTCTGTGTATAAATTAATTGTGTATAAAATTTTCTTGTTTAGAATGGTTTAGCGGATAGGGAAAAAATGACCATAAGAGCACCAGGTGTATGCATAGTCTACGCACAAAAAGCCACTGCTTTCTTACTTTTTTTTCTCTCTACTACAATTCATGAGTTTTAAGTGCCTTAATAGCACTGCTAACATCCTACTGCAAAACACAAAATTGGGCAACTTGTAGCATAAAGAAAATTGCAGTTTCACTCATAATGGGAAACAATGATGCAGTAGCTGATGAAATATGCGCAGGAGGCTTACTTCATGCAGTGTTTGTTGAAGTGAACACTTGCCAATGCAAGTCGGTAATCTCCTTAAAAAAGTAAAATAAGTAAGAGTCGTATTTATTTGTGGGAGTTGTGCCTCACAGTGTTAACGTGGAAAGACTCGGCTTTTCTTCCTCCTCTTTCATATCCGGACTTAGCCACTGATCTACACCAAAACAACCCTTTAGCTTCTTACTGTTGAATTCGTTTTGGTTTTCTCAAATCTATATTTGGGCTAGCCATTGCTAGGTCTTGCGCTTTGCTTGAGGAAAACAAGACACCA
This sequence comes from Dermacentor variabilis, assembly GCF_050947875.1. Classification (NCBI taxonomy): domain Eukaryota; kingdom Metazoa; phylum Arthropoda; class Arachnida; order Ixodida; family Ixodidae; genus Dermacentor; species Dermacentor variabilis. The sequence goes on from NC_134569.1 coordinate 181,755,720, forward strand.
ACAGCTCCATCCAGTAAATCTCAGAAGCCAAGCACTAGAAGATTAATGAAGCAGGTGCACCCAATCATTGTCATCACATGTAAGAAGAAAATTTAACATAGGACTGCCTTCACAAGTGGGAAGGTGATGTGTAAGAACTTGAAGGTGTGGATGCCAGCTCTATATACAGTACCCACACATTGAGCAGGTGTCAGCCAATCATGGCACCTGTTGGCTAGATCACGCTTTCCAGGATCAGTATTCACCGCGACCGAACCTTCAGCAGAGTGGCTAAAATGTAGAATTGTGGACTGCTACTCTTTTGATCATATGTTTGAATCCTCGCAGCACAATGAGAACATTATTTGCAGTATTCCAGCAAGAAATTCGGGAATTCCAGTGACAACACCAGTAACATCAGAACAACCAGGGGAGTTCGCCCAAGCAGCTATTGCTGTAAAAAAGAAGACTGGCATAAGCACAAGAATTGAGATGGGCATACTACATGCCTTTGTTCTGGTAGTGGTCCACTACTTTGGTGCTACAGTTAATGATCTTCACTGTCACTGGACATAAGAGTTCTTTAATTATACACTCGCGCACCCGCCGCCTCTCAGATCGCCTAAGTTGACATACTATGTTGGCTGATAGCGGCCCCCTCCCACTTTTAGTATGCTTCACCGCGTAACTAAAATGTACTGCGGCGAATAAGCCGTACATTTGTATTGAGTGAATAAACAAATGGTTTTTACAACAGTACAGAAATAAACGCGCACCAAGCATCATTCCACCACACGAAAGAGCGTCGCAACATACGGTAGCTGATTCACACAGGCTGTGTAGGCCACTTATCAGTCGTACAAGGTATTATGGGTAATTCAAAATTTCAGAGACACATATGTGTTTATGTTTACGTTCGCACTCCTTGCGTAATAAGACTCCCAGAACGTCCACAATAGAAAGTAATTTATAACACACAAACGCAAAAAAACTATATGTCTCGTTCTCAACTCGGCCGTCATGCAAATGACATATAGCGCCGAAAAACGTGAACATGCTGTGTGTTAGCGTCGTAAACATTATACTTGGCAAGGAGCTAGCACACCGCAGTCCCGCGACAGCCGCTAATGAGACCAAGACGGGAGCACATGTCTGTGAACACGCAAACCCTAAGCCACTCTGCTCCTCCGCTACCCCCGCTGCCAGGCTGCACCACTCGTTTCAAGCACAGCGCACCAAACACACATTCAGCGCTGAACAGTGGGCGGTCGACGCAGTTGCATTTACATGACTTGCAACGAGCACCACATCTCTCGATGTCCGTTAAGCAAAGTCGGACACGGCGACACCACATCGTGGTTCGCAGAACTTTTTGCCGAGGCGCTAGGCCACTTCGATATTTCAATTGTCACCACCGCCGGGTTCTCAAGAAAGCACGGGTCACACAACGCAGATTCTGTAGTTCCAGAGCTCACCGAGGCCAAAGCCGCACTGCCGCACCGCCACTACTCATGGCTTTCCGCCAAGTAACACAGAACCTACAACCACCACACAAGCAAGCACGCAGGATCACATGAGCAATGTTGAACAATGCGCGGTACAGAGAACGATCACGCCGAGGACGAACACGACACGGCGTCGGTCGGCGCCAGCATCGCGCCTTCTCAAAAATCCCTAAACGATGCTGCCCCTAGGCACCTAGGATCAGGTCACGTGAGGGATTTTTGTACGACAATTAGACGCACGCGTGAAACTCCGACAGGGAGTTTTGAAAAACTCCCCTCCGCCGAAGCAGGTTGGTCATGTGGCGCTTCCCATGAGGCTGTGCGCCTTGCCAGCGACCGGGCGCGTTCGGCGGAGCCGGCAGTGCTCATGGCTGACGGTTTGTTTACATATGTGAAGTGTCGTTCCGTGACAGCGTTTCGTCAATTTGTTTCCCGTATTTGCTTCCAGAAAGTGTTATAGGTATGCCTGAAGCTCAGTGTATCTCAGCTTCAAGTACGTTAGCTCTGATCACTTTGCTAACAACGATGAATGCAAGAGCAAGGTTTTCAAGTGCGGAAAAAGTCTTAGGTATACCTCGAAGCTGCTCACTGGCTCGTGATGTCGGCTGAGGTTCGACTGTGTTTTCGTGCTGCGTGGCCCTGGCTTGTGTTCTTCACTACGTGAAATACGACTTCTATGTCCTTTTGGGTACATGCTGCCAACGTCTGGTGTAACGTTTGAAAGGACCGCGCAGCAACGGGAACAGCATCCACTGTTCGAGCGACGACGTCCGTGCTAGTCGCATATGACTGGCGTACCCCAAGTTCGTTGCGGTGCTGTGTTGCCAGTGAGAAAGACCGGAGTGCAAGCAACTGTTTTTATGTATCTGTGAACGGATATTCTCGCCCGAAGGAAAGCGGTAGGACATAAGTATGCGTACTGTAAATAAAGCTTCTTATTGAGCGATGTGAATCGAATTGTTATCGCGCATATAGGTTTTGGTGTAGTCGTTGCTTCAGATATTGCATTAACATTACGCTCTATCCGAGACACTGATTTAAACGCATGCCTGCTGGCTCCGAGTTTAAGGATTCAATCGACAGATCAGCGATGTAGCTCCTTTTCACAACCGAGAGAGATTGCTTGCATGGAGAGCAAGTAGTGCGGTGTATAAAATGTATGACTGCGCATTTTTCGGTGTTACGTCGGCTGCTGCGGATCATGCTCACACGTAATAATTTCTTGCTATGCTACCACTATATCGCAAAAATTTGATTTTGCTGTGAAGCACACGCACTTACATTTTTCTTGCTTACTGTAACTAACGCACTACTTTTTGGCCGCGAACGCCGGCGGTGTGCGAAGTCGCTTCCGCACTCACAGAATGGCATGATAATTTTGAAAAATTACGCTGTTAACTTTTTTCTCGCACTATTCTGGATTAACAGTTTTGTGTTGAGTAAGGTATTCTGTTAATTTCAGAGAGGCAGATCTCGTACGAACGAGCATCTGAGTCGTAATTCTGAAAACAGCACAGCTGCTCCCTAGGCGGTTTCGAGGCACACAGTATCGTGGCTATATATACTGGCACCGTTGCCCCTTGAGTATCGCGCGTACGTGGGATGTCTTTCAAATTTCTGCATTGGGTGTTTCTGAAATGTTTGTGTATGTCATGATATATGCGCTTTCATTGACTTGTTTCGTCGAATATGACGCGGTCTCGTGTGCATATTTCGAAATTTGACCCGCAGCCTCTGTATGTAAAGATGTTCGCGCAAACTCACGCGATGCCTCTTTTTATTCTCCGTTGCACCTCGAAAAAACTCCGTCCATTGCAAAGCAAAAAATAAACAAAAGACAGAAAAAAAACTCCCATAATTCCATGCAAAAATTCCGCTCGCACGGAGTAAAAATCCTACTCCGATCATACGGAGCATAATAAACTCCGAACCAGGGGGTCGCTAGAGGACAAGCGTTATACTCCCACCTCGGAGTTATTTCCGTTTACAGTGCATTACGCTACCACCTATATACTGTCACCTTCTAGTGATGTGAAGAACAAAACACTTCCAAAAGAGTGAGTCACGAATATAACTCATTATCAGGTGACCTTGCGCTGGAAAACACTCGAAGGTCTACGATGGCTGCGCGCAAAGTAGTGCTTTCTCTGAATCTCATCTGCGGATCAAGGCATCGGTTCATCAGATTGGAATGTCTGCACATTGCAGGGCAATCTCGGGTCCTCAAATGTGGTGGAGAATGTACGCCAGTATTGGCTTCACGCGCGCAATCTGATAAGATAACGCTCTTTCGCTATTGAATCCGTGACAACATACTGGATATTAGAAACACATGCAGGCGCGCCTTGAGCTAACCGATAACTTTGCAACAGTAGTTACACGCTAAAAAAAAGCTCCCCCCTCCCCCCTCCTAAAAAATAGTGTACTGTTGCTTTGAATATTAGCTGAAACATAGTGCTCGTGGCAAAAACGGGCCCCAAGACTGAACAGCGGCGCCGCCATACCAGAATACAAGAGCTAAACATTTTCCAACTACTGGTATTTATCTAACAGCACTTCGTGGTTCCATGTAGCCCTGTAGTCCAGGGGCCACTTCCACCACGGGTACTGTGTCGGAGCTCATATTTCATGTCAGCATTAATTGTCACATAAACATCGTATTTTCTCTTCAAATCTTACCGTTCGTCTGTCAAAATACATGCAGTGAAACCCTCATCCTAATACTTCAGTGCTTTTCGTTCTAACGTACATGTCCGCGCTGATCGATATGTTATAAAGTACTGAAAATGTATTCAATACTTTCCCCGAGGCAGCTATTTTTATTCCTGATGATGCCAGGAAACCGAACCTGATGCCACCAACGCTCAGAAATCTAATCGGGAGTGCCCACAATGTTTTCGCACACCTTGTGTGATGTACGGTAGCGCTCAGCTGCTTCTTTTATAATGTAGCAGAAACGGTTATAAAGGCCGAAGTTCACGGTTGGGCACATGTGCTTAAGCTCATAAAGTTGATTTGCGCCAAGATAACCTGTCCAAGCTTTCACACTTGCTTAATAGGAAGCCTAGAGCACCACCAATGTGCCGGCTGCTTTTAACTGCACCAAACAAAACTATTCAACCAATACATGTATTGGTGGCATCATTTTATCATCAGAATGTTCAGAGTGGTAACCTCTGGATTCGGAGGAAGTTTAAAAGTTGTGCGCGTCATGAACAAAGCATCGTTAATTAGATTTTCAGTAATTGATCTTACGTGGCCTATAGAAATGAGGAGTTTGGAGCCCGTCCTCGAGACTATCAAGCCGAGAGAATAAATTTCCATTAAACATGCTTTTGTAAGGGCCATGCAATCAAAATTTTTCCAATAGGCGCTCTTGGAAGGCGTAACTGACGCTGAAAGGGAACATCTGTAAAGTCACAGAACAGCGCTTCAAGACGGGACACAAAGAAGGAACCACACACACTGCGCTAACAACTTGAAGCGCTGTACTTTCTGTGATAATGAAGCAACTAGCCCGTCAGTCAATCCTTGCATACCTGTAAAGTCAACATGAGCACACCTAGCCTTTTGTAATGCTGTCATCAATAGTATGGCCCCGTGACCATGCTCCTTGTGGCCAGTCCGCTTTCGATTGTAATGCAGGCTGTTTTTTCGAAGGCAAGCAGTTTAAAATTTTAGTAGTTTTAGTGTCAATATAGCAGTGGAACGAGGGCCGCCGAAAGCGTGCTTGGTCGCAGAGGTGATGCATGACGCAATAATGGTGCAGTTTTAGCGCGTCGCTGGCATCGAGACAATGCGCTGCAGCCGAGGGATGGAAGATAACGAAAGGGAACAGCTTGGTAGCGGTTCACGGAGCCTTGCCAATGGTGACGGTGCCATCGTGACGAAATCTGGGGCGCCGATATTGACGGCTGAGGCGTTCTTTTTTTATATATACAGCCAAGCCGTTAAGAGGACGTTTCAGCTCGGGCCCAACTCCGACACGGCCTATTCAAACGGGTGAAAAACGCGGAAACAATTTTCTGAGATAACATCCTGACCGATTTTAATGAAAGTTGTTGGATTCCAGAGAGCAAGGTAAATTCTGGTGACTATTGGAAGCGGAATTTCCATTTAGGGCTTGAATTCGGTAAAAGAATTTTCAAAATTCGAAAGTGCGAAGGAAATAGGAGCACCAAGTTTACAAAATTAATAACTCCGCATCTAGAACTGATATCGCGGTTAGGTAAACAGCACTCATTAGATAATTCAAAGCGGACAAATCCGATTAGTCGATTTATATCTTTTGTGAATTCGTTACGTCGTGTACAAGGGTTCTAGCAAAAGCTGTATTTCCATACAACTAAATATTTTGGGATTCGCGAGTAATATATCAATTTTATCCGCTTTATATGTACTGTTAGATGCAATGCACAGAATTGTGGTATCATTTTTCATTCCCGAAAGACAGAGTTGTAAGCTTTCGGTATAGTTTCCTAAAAAATTTCGATTTTCGGAAATTTTTAATAAATAAACTATGACCTAAATCAAAAATTCAAAACAAACAGTCGCTAGATTGTAAGTTTTTTTTTTCTTTTAAGTGCAACAAACCTCGTGAAATTTTGTGCAGTGGTTGCCGAGAAAAACGAATTCTCCTTTTGCGTGTATTTACATACGAGCACTCGAGCTAAAGCTTCCTCTTAAGGGCTACTTTTCCCACTGTCGTGTCCGCGTGTAGAACATAATCCGAAGCAGCAGAAGCTTGATGTGGGCGAGTTGGTTGAGCATACTTAATGAAAAAGAGAGCGCTACGAAGACAAGGACGATGTTTAATGGTGTTTTAATGAAAGGGCGCGTGAGCACAATTGGGCCGTAAATCACAATGCGGGGGGCCATCTGGCAGAACACTGTAAACGTCACAATTGCCGTCCGTATCTTCGCGACACCAGGTTTCTGGCATGGTCTAGAGATAGACTAGAACGGGAGATATCGGAAGCTTTTTACATTGCAAAGGCCGAGGGCACGTGCATTAGTTGCCCTTCAGTGACGCTTACCGAAAAGGAGATAGCTTTTCTGAAGAGATAGGGAGGTCGTGATGTCACGATGGGCCGTCCTTGGTTGCATCTATTTAAAGTACTGTTTCTTCAAAAAACATTTAGTTGGAAGTAGCGCCTTGTCTGTCGTACATGTTGTTCTTTCGTCCTTGTCTTCGTAGCACTCTCTTTTTCATTAAGAACATAATCCCGAAGATAGTACAATGCCGGACCGACCCGCGGCGGAGGTGCAGTTCGCCATTAAGGGGCACACATCACAGAGCTTCTCTAGTCATACTTGTTCAGAGGGTGGAAGGGAACTGCGTTTTCTTCTTTTGGCATTGATTTCGCTTTTAGAAAGAGATAATTCTATAAACGCAATGTCATTCGTTCTAGTCTCGTAGATTTAAATATGGGTTTAAATAAACTCTACATATCATTCATGTGCAAGAGTATAGGCGTAAGGGGGGGGAATGCTCGCTAGCTCGCTTACACACACGCACTCCCACTCAGATGCACGCACGTTCGCACACACTCACACAAACGCACACACACAGCGTTACGACACATGCTTGCCCGCATTCACATTTACACGCGCCCACGCACGCATACACCCACAAAAACGCACGCGCGCATGCACACGGAACTGCACGCACTCAAACACGCGTACGCTCGCACACGCATACGCGCACTTCTGCGCACGCCTATTGAAATACCGAGCACAAACACGCGCCGCACACGCAAGTACAAGTACCCACTCACCCACGCTCAAGGTGTGCACACCGGTATACACTCCCTCTCCTCTCTGTAGCCTCACAAAAATACACGCGTGCAAACAGACTGAATGACACTCGCTCTGCAATTACCGTTCAAAACTCCAGCTGTAACAAATTGTTTTACGGTTTAAATTTCGCGCATCTCCAAGTCAATGTGCCCTCTGCTGAGAAGGTGCAAGACCATTTTCTCCTGTCGTGTGACATAATCGTCCATCCTCGACCAAAACACTGCTTTAACGCACCACCAATGTTCCGAGTAAGTGCCATAAATGCATATGTTGTTACGAAAGGCTACCCTCCTGGCGCAGACAGTAGCAACTTCTTCATACTCGGCTAATATATATATATATATATATATATATATATATATATATATATATATATATATATATATATAATGTTTAAAATTTTGCCTATTCAGTTACATGTGCGCATTCCCGTGAAGTTTTACAGGATGGCGAAGGTGCAATGTCCAGAATTCCTGAGTGTGTCCAGGCTAAAAGGCACGATAGTATTTTTTACGCATCCCAAAGATATGCGCACGCTTGTTGCTATGCTGTCCAAGGAATGAAGCCGGATAATAAAAGCGTTGACTTAACAAATAATCAACCCATTCCTACATTTGAGGACGTAAAAATAGAAAATATAATATTTCAAGAGCCCGCCTGAAAAAACCAAAACTGAAACCTAATCATGAGTTTCGTGTTTCGGCCGTCTGGAGGAAGACTCGAACTCAGTCCTACGTGGCGTTAAAAACAGCAATTACGCAGCAGGGCATCGAATCGCAGCAAACAGGACGCGAAACGATGAGTGCGAGCGATTAAACGAGTCGGCCACGGCTTCCAATGTTTCTACAAGTTATACGCTCGGGTTTTTATAGATACCACGTGAACTTGCACAACTGTGTCTCAAAAATCGCTCTTTAGAACAGTGTTACACCATGCGTAGAGAGTCGAGATAGGCATCAATCAAAATATGAGTCTCCTGACTACATATGCTGCAGCGACTTTTACGATAGGCGCCGTAGTTTTATCACAGCTACCGTTCTTGTCTCAAAAATCGAGTATAAATTTTCGTCGTTTCCATAGTCTTCCATTGCTGAATCTTTAGCCACTCTGGAAACAAGATTCTTGCTTGCCAGAGAGGGATCACTGCATTTGGCTGGCGTGCATTGTCTTCCAGATCATGTCTGTCACCTGCCTTTTTCAATAATCAACCTTCAGCTTTTGTTATTCGTGAAAAACCCGCTCGTTCCATTGAAAACGATATAGCTTCGAGCCGAGGTGGCCTGGGGCGCTAGTTGGTACGTGTCCAGAAAAGCTGTAAGTGGAGTAACTCTACGTTGCTCTGTATATTTGTCTTAGTCGTCGTGTATCTAGAACAGATTTCTTAGCTCGTTTATCTGCTTGTTTCCCGCAGGAGTCATGAGTGCCTGAAATAAAAAGTTATGAAAAAAATCAGGGGTATACAGCAGGAGGTAGAGTGCTTGCTTAGCATGCGAGAGGTACAGGAATTGATACGAAGCACCTCTACTGCAACACTTTTTTTTTTGCAGCATGGAAAAAATGAATAATTAAATTGTGGAGTTTAATGCCCCCGAACTCGGTAGTGGGTTCTGAGGGACAGTGTACAGTTCCGGAATAATTTTGACCTGCTGGGGTTCTGGCCCTCGACTTCGACTCCCACCAAATGGTGTAGCTTACAGTGCCTTAATTAACTTCGCCTTAATGAACACCGAAGGTCGAGGGTGCGGCTCCGACCAAAGATTGTGGGTGCGAGTGCTTTAATTAAGTCGACTATAAAGAACCGTGCTTTAATTACTACAAAACGTCGTAGAGTTCCACAAAAAGGTCAAAGGTTACAAGTCTTTTTGGAGCATGGCGTAGTCACGCCGACGCCGGATTATCCTTTAAAAAAGCCGTACAACCCATACTGCTATCACGGTGGATGGTACTGTGTTTATATCGAAGTACTTCAGCGACAAAACGCATTGCCATCCCCGGAATGAGTTATGAATGAGGCGCGTACTGGCAGCGGGACTACTCTATCGCGTTTCCCTGTAGCAACTGTTGCCATCTAACACAAAGGCTACCCCCGCCAAACCGGCCCGTGGCCTCCGAAGTGCACAAAACAAAGTAACAATCGTGCACACATGCATACACATAGCACTTGTAAGCATCCTATATACCGCATTAAAAGAACAGGGTGCAGTTCTTCATTTGCTGAACCACCACAACAGGCTGCGTTTGAAATGTTAGCATACAAACTTGGCCTGTGTGTCGCTGGCGGGGCTTGGGAGAACCAGCGAGCCAAATTATTTTGTTGTTGCGTGTTTTTCCTCAACAGAGACGCTTTTCGTTTGCGCGGCACCAAACCCTTAACACCTTTTCCCACCCCAAGTCTCTCCTGCCCATATTAATGCCACGCACGTTGATCTGCCGAGATTCGACTCCGCAGCCGGAATCAGAGTGACACCGTGTCGAACAGCCTCCACTATAATCAACTACCTCTAGGGCTAGTTCGCCGTGCGGCTAATTGCACGCTCCACTCAGAGACGCCAAGTACAGCTGCACGTTATCACGGTTTCACCGGCAGTGGGCTAACAATATACACCGCAAGGTGTTTGAACCCGCCACCTCCCATATTCGAAGGAAGAAGCGTTCATCGCATCTTGTCACGAAGCTGGTTATCACATCATAGTCCGTGGAGGTATATGTGCCTGTCGTTGGCGTCACTGCGTCGTAGATTTTGACAACACGAATGCAGTAGTAGAAATAATCTGAGCTTTGCAAGACATCCCGTACACTTGCGCCTGTACAGTGATTAGCATTTTTAAGGCCCTTCAAGCACTTTCCACGTGCTGTCTGTATGCATGGCTGCCTGTTTTTCTGTCTGTGTCTCTACCGTTTTCCCGCCAACTTGGATCACTGGATAGTCTATGGTCCAGTGGTTCACAGCATACCGGTGCTGTGTAATATCAGGGAACCAGATTCGAAAGCGATCGTCGGGCCAACTTGGATCACAGTAATCGGACATTGCATATGTGCCATATTTCCGCCAACTTATTTTATTTAGCGTGTGCTACAACTTACGTGCCGCCTTTCAATGAGCCTCGTTCATACCAACTTGGATTACTGGGCACGCAGGCACCTGCCAAACTTTCACGACTCTCTTGGATTTCACTTTGGGTCGACGGGTGTGTGCAACTGTGTGTGTACCGCGCTGTTAATTTGGGCATTGAATCCTAGAGCACATTCTCCATCCTCAGATGCTAAGTTCATTTTATGTTTCATTGCCTTTATTTTCAGCACGAACTTTTGAGCTCCCCTGTGGCGTCACAAAGTCGAGGAACTCAACGCACTTCGAATTCAGCGCTCGTGTTTGCTGCCCGGAATCCGCGCCAAGCCGTCTTCTGTTTCCGCGTTTTTAAAATCGGACAGCGAGACTGCGTGTGTCTGGGTGCAGCTTCTTGTTTCAGCCGTTTGAACTCAATTAAGCATTGAACAGCTTTCTGCGTTTTGTGCCAAACATTGTTAAGGAACCAAAATTAAGGATGCGTGCATTTCCAGGGCGAAACTGAAATTATGGAGGCGGCTGAAGAGACTTATGAAGAGAAAAATCTAGCTCCAACGCTTCGTATTGTGAAAATTTAATTTCAGGTTTGTCCTCTAAAATTAATAGTCAAGTGGGCATAGAGAAATAGCTTACTACGGGGAATCAGTACCTAGTTTCATTACAGAATAACCGGAAAAGTTTAGAGAACTATTTCGTCAAAATCCTTGTACTAGACCTTCGAAATTAACGCGGAACAGGTTACTGATTTTTAATTAATATTGAACTCATTTAACGACCACTTCAAATCTATTTTTACTAAATGTGATGGTGCCATCCTTTTTTTTTTATGTCTCCTTGCACCGAATTCCAGACCTCATTATCTCAGAACAAGGTAACTTCAACATGCTGTTAAAATTGAATGTAAACAAGTCACCGGGGCCAGAGAACAACCCGAATTCGTTTAGTATTTGTAAATTTTATTTAATAAATCATTCTGCGACAGTGAACTATCGAATGACTGGGTGACAGCCAGAATCAAACCGTTACACAAAAGTGGAAGGACAAACATTAAGAACTATCGCCCTATTTCAATAGCATCCACAACTTGCAAATTACCCAACCCGCCGTGGTTGCTCAGTGGCTATGGTGTGGGGCTGCTGAGCACGAGGTCGCGGGATCGAATCCCGGCCACGGCGGCCGCATTTCGATGGGGGCGAAATGCGAAAACACCCGTGTGCTTAGATTTAGGTGCACGTTAAAGAACCCCAGGTGGTCAAAATTTCCGGAGTCCTCCACTACGGCGTGCCTCATAATCAGAAAGTGGTTTTGGCACGTAAAACCCCAAATATTATTATTATTATTATTGCAAATTACCCAAACACATTATACATAATCAAATGCTAAATTTTCTCGATAACAATAATTTTTTAACCAAACATCAACGCGGTTTTTTTATGAAAGGATTCTCGACGTGTACTCAGCTCACAGAAATAATCAACCATTTTGCAACATTAATTCACAATGCTACCCAAATTGATTCTATGTTCATAAATTTTTAAAAAGCACCTGACAAAGTTTCTCACAGAAAGCCACTCTATAAATTACATAAAGTTTTCAAAAATAATCAGCTAGCTGAATGGACCGCTGCTTGCCTAACACACAGCAAACAGTTTGTTTCATTCGTAACAGCGTATCTGCATCAGTAACGGTTGACTCTGGAGTACCCCACTGCTCGGTGGTACGGCCACTTTTGATCCTCCTGTATATCAATGATATTGTACGAGATATTGCAGTTCATGTTAAACTTTTTGCCAACGATTGTGTTTCGAACTGCGAAATTAATGCCAAATTGAATCAAGTACTGCTGAATAGCGACCTTCAGAAAATTGCTTCTTGGTGTCGAGAATCGAAGATGGTGATAAACGTTGAAGCAATGGTTTTCATGAGAATAAAACATAAAAAGAAACATTTACACTTTGATTACAGTGTTAATGACACTTTCCTCTCTGAAATTAGTAACTAAATAGTTAGGGCTTTGGATTTTGAACGATCTCAATTCGAAAGCATATTTATCGCCAGCAAACAAGGACTGAAGGGAGACGACACCACAATGCGCTAACCTCCACAACTTGATTTTCAGGAAACACACGCCTATTTAACCCATACACAGTGGCGCCGCCTCATCCATATCTTAATCATAGAAAAAAGCCGTCTCCTTATCTAACAAGTCGACCGAAGCGGCACTAACACACGTATCACTATTCCGACAGATAGCCTGAGCCTCAATAATCTCTCGCACATCGTTATGTTTGTGCTTCGCAAGAACCCGGCAGGATCCATACACCGGCGCGCAGCCGCATTCGTGACAGTGAGTTGACAGATGACCGTATTGCTTATTTTTCACGTTTAGGCTATGTTCCCGTAATCGGTCGTTATGACACGTTTCTGTCTTCCCGATTTTCCGCCAGGACAGCGGGAGCTCATGAACAACAGCTTCTACGCGACCCACTGGCACCTTACGATGATTCGTAGAGCATCCGACAGCTTGCCTACGGTACGGGCCCGTTAATCGACATATTTTCGCGAGCTTTCCTGGCGCTGAAAAGACCACTTTTGTGTCCACCCGGTTAGCCATTTTTTTAAGACTATGTGCCGTTCTATGCAGGTAGGCCACTACCCCTATCTTCCCTCTGCGTTCCGTCCGTTGATTTGCCGCGTCCCGAATTGTGCTATCTGACCCGCACCATTATAGCAGCTTTTTTTTTTGGGGGGGGGGATAGTGAAGATTTGGATGAGGTGGCGCCGCTGTGCATGGGTTAAATAGGTGTGTGTTTCCTGAAAATCAAGTTGTTGAAGTTAGCGCATTGTGGTGTCGTCTCCCTCCTGTCCTTGTTTGATGGCACCAAATATGCTTTCCAAGTCAGCTTACCAACACGCCCAACAAATGGCAATGCTGATCTCAATTGGAATGCTCATTAATTCTGTCACTCCAAATGCGAACCTAAACTATTTTTCCTCAGGTGAGCACTTATGCTTTCCTCCCCTTCTGTTCACCCATTGGCTTGCAAATCCATTGTGCCGGCCGTTTTACATTACGCTACAATGATATGAGATCCTTTTACAAAAACTAACACAGCCAGACTAGAGCAGCTACAAAGAAGAGCCATGCCATTTTATTTACACCACATTTACGAGAACATCTGTTACTAAGCTTTTAAAGAGGGCCAATGTTTATTCTATGGCACAAAGGAATTCGCGAGTGACATTCTTATATCTACTAATAAAGTGTCATTGCAAGACTGGCATAACGAAAATCCTATCTCGTCCGGATGCGCTACTCGGCAAAGACAGAATTTCACTATAACCTCCCTTCTCCTCACGTAGCGACTCGTTTAGGTATTCATTCTTCTCGCGTACAATAGCGGACTGGAACCAGCTAAATATAGCGCCATCTCTGCGGCAACATTACCTTCCTTCTTATCATGTTTACAGTGCCATTATTTTGTTTGTCATGTTTCCAGTGACAGTGTTTTACTTTTTTGATGTAACCTTGCCTGTTCCCAACCTGTATGCTTTGTATTTATTCATATTGCCACCTGTAGTAGTTTGGTCAGTGCAAAGGGAGAGACAGAAAGGCCAAGAAGGAAGAAGTGCGTGTGCTACCCGCGCTCGCTCGATAGCCTGGTCCCGTCGCCGTTGCTTTTCAGAAGCCAAGCTATCCCCATTAAACGTCGTCAGTCCTTTTTTGAGGCATGTGACAAACTGGTGGAGGTGCTGGGTATTTCTCACTCATGCCGCAGACCGCTCCTGGGAGCGGAACCACCAGCCCAGTGCTAATAGAGACTCCCGTCTATAGGGCCAGCCGCAGGATGAAGGGACTGCCTCCAGAAGACCACACTGCGATTCAAACCATCTCAACTGGCATGGGTAGCGCGATGACGACCCGGTACACACTTCAGAACAAACGGGTTCCAAAGTCGTTCCAAGGTGACATGTTCGAAGATGTCGAAGATTGGATGGCCTACTTTGAGCGCGTGGTCGAGTACAATGAATGGGACGACGCCACTAAGCTTAGGAATGTCTATCTTTACCTGAAGGACGGCGCACGTAGGCGGTTCCAAAACCGTGAGGAGCAACCGACGTCGCGGCCCGAGTTCCGCCGTCAGCTGCTAGACACCTACGCCAGCCCTGATCGCAGCGAACGAGCAGAACGAGCGATCCAGGCCGGCGTCCAGCTTCCCAATGAAAGTGTCACCCCGTTCGTCTAAGACATGACGCGCCTCTACAGACGAGCAGACCCTAGAATGTCCGCAGACATAAAGTTACGTCACCTGATGCGAGAAGTGAAGGAGCAGCTCTTCGCTGGTCTTGTGCGGAGTCCTCTGAAGAGTGTCGCCGAATTTTTAACTGTGGCTGTAAGTATGTAGAAGATGGGCTTCAGCAGCGGTCAACTTTTACGAGCGGCAAGTGAACGCAACATATTTTCACTGCGGCCAGAAGCAACAATGACAACCTCCGAGAACGCATCCGCACCATTGTGCGGGAAGAAATGCAGAAGATTTACGGCGCGTTACAGGCTACGGTGAACTCCATTGCCAATGTGGTAAAAGTTAAAGTACACCAAGCGCTCCTGTCCAGCTTTCCTCTTGCTAACACAGCGCCTGCATCGACTGAATACCGTCATGCGACCTACGCAGAAGCCCTGAGACTCCCTCCATCGTCACCCTCGCTGTTTGTTCACGCCGCTCATCCGGTGGCAGGTTCACCAGCCCAACCGGTACAATACATCGCAGAACGACGCACGCCTCCAGCGTTTCAGCTTGCCGCTCCTCATGCGGAGAAGCCAGTGCATTACGCCAACGATTCACGCGCGATCCCTAGGAAGTCGGATGTTTGGCGCATATCGCACCACCGTCCTCTGTGCTTCCACTGCGGTGAAGCAGATCATTTGTACCGTCAGTGCCCCTACCGACGTCTTGGGTTGCGGTGCTTTTCCGCCTACTCGCCGCCACCCCAACCTAGCCAACGACCCCAGGATATTGAACATTATCTGGCTCAACAGCGCACGCCACCGTCTATCGGACGACAGTCACGTTCGCCGTCGCCAACGTGATTTTCACCACCGCCCCACCCCAGCGATATTCGAGCGCATGATCGCCAAGTCCTCGCCGGGAAAACTAACTACAGCGACCTCTGTGGGCGAGGCCGCTGGCAGTCGATGCGCTGAAGACCTCTGATCGACGCGAACAAGGACGGGCACCGATCCGACGTCAACTGCAACTGAAAGGAATGACCGGCTTTCGCTCGACATAGCGGTGGTGATTGACGGTTACGCAGTTAGCACTTTAGTGGATACTGGTGCGTACTTTTCAATTATAAGCGGGAAGATGGCGATGTTTCTGAAGAGGGTAATTACTCCTTGGCATGGATCGCAGATTCGGACGGCTGGTGGTGACGTCGTTAACCCGCTAAGAACATGCACGATTATCTATTGAGTTCGGACTCGAGGATCGACATTCGTGGCCACCTGCCTTGTCCTGCGCGAATGCTCCAGTGACGTCATTCTCGGGGTTTACTTTCTGCAAGAATACGGCGTTGTTATTGACCAACGGGGAGGTGTAGTCACCTTCTCAGCCGACCGAGCAATCGACGGGTACGAAGACAAACGACGTGACGACGCCTTTCGTGTTTCCGCCGAAAGTTTTACGCTTCCTCCCCGAGCCAGTGTCCTCGTCGAAGTTACGTGCGGTGGGATGCGCGAAGGTGAAGTGATAAAAGAAAGTAACTTATCACATCTACTCACGCAAGGTGTTTGTGTGGACAGGAGTGTGCTCCAGCTTAGTGATGGCCGTTCTCAGTTGCTTGTTACCAACTTAAGTAACGAGCATCGACAGCTTTTCCGCGGTACTTCAATTGCGTTTGCCGACGAAGTAGAGAACGTGGCTGAATGTTGTGCCTCTGAAGCAGTGGGGATGGTTGACAAGTCACTGGGGAACATCGACATTAATACAGAGCTATCGCAAGACGACCAGGCAGCACTGCGCGAGCTCTTGCTTGAATTCAGGGCATGTTTCGCAAGTTCGTCTAAGGTTCGCCAGACTTCAATAGCGAGGCACAGGATCCTCACATGCGACGACGCACGCCCGATACGCTAGCAACCCTACCGCGTGTCGGCGAAAGGACGCCAAGCGATTCATAAGCAAGTACGAATCCGTCCACTGGAAATCCTCAGGGCTCACCGATTAGCCCCTTGCTGTGGAATTTGGCGATTTATTCGTTACTAGACCTCCTACTTCCACAAGGGGTTCATATCCAGGCATATGCAGACTACACCATCATACTCGTTTCCGGTCCGCCGCGCTTGCAATTGCAGGCTCTCGCAGAATCTGTACTCACCTTGGTTTGCAATTGGGCCCGGCAAAACATGGTCAAGATTAGTGACCAAAAGTCTTATTTTGTCTTTTTCAACAGTGGTCACATTGGCACATCTAAGCGGCGTCCGTCCATTAGATTGGATGGCGCTTAGCTAAAGAACAAAGACCATACTAAAATTCTCGGCATGGTCTTTGACGACCAACTCAATTTCCATGCCCATATTGACTTTCTTAAGACCAAAGCCGAGGTACTGGTTGCACGATCTCTCAAATTTTTACGCATGCACTTCTCGCTGCGTCCCGTGCTTGTACGGTATCTGTATAGACAGGTTTTGCTTCCTGCGACTCCATACGCGTCTCCGGTGTGGTGGCCGGCTTTTCCATTGTCATACTTGACCATCCGAGTATTATCTGTACAGCGCTCCATTCTCGTGGCTCTGACCAGCGCGTATCACACCACGCGCACCACGGCACTACATGTCCTGGCCGACTGTCTACCTTTGAATGTGGAGTTGGATAGGTTGGCGGTGGAATTCTCCATCTTAACGCTACGACAAATCAGTCATTATGGCCAGGACACTTGCCATCCGACCCCCATAACGCGTCCATTCGACCAGTGCTCGCACTTGTTGTTTTTCGTTGATGCGCTTGACGCCCACCCAGGCAGCCAAACTTTCCACCTTGCCGCCCTACCATGTTATGGCGCCTTCACGACAGTCGCCGCGGGTGCGGCGTACGTGGCATTCGACCCGCGCGGCCGCCTTCTCGCAGTGCGCAAATTTCGAATCGAGAACGCCACTAGCGTGTACAGCGCCAAATCCATTGCTTTTGCGGAAGCTCTGGAAATCATGGGGGACGCTCCAAGCGTCTGAGAGCAGTGAAGACCAGATCGCATCACGCTCCGTTTTTTAAATGTTATCGAGCGGAAATCTTGCCGAACACTACCAAAATATTATGTCATCGTGGTCGTAAAGTCACAAGGTTTCCGAGGATACCGAATTCTTGGACTTACGACGACTTCACGAAGAACTATCGTCACCAGAAGATTCGAAGCACATGTGGAAGTGCTAACGCTAACGTCGACGTCGGCCGGCGACGCGGCGCGGGAAGACTCTCGTACGTGCCGGATGTGGTGCTTGTGTGTGCTCACAGGACTCCAATCAACTTTTTATGGACTCTACGAACTTTTCCTAACGCCAAGAAAGCCGAAGGTGAGCCGTTTCAGCCTCTTTTCAGATTTTTGAGTGGGAAAGGGCTCACGTTCTGACGGAAAAGCCCAAGCCTAGGATTAGGTTCAGTGCTGCGGACGGCCGCGGCCGATCCTTTTCCTTTGGCCACCGAGCATGCCGGACGGGGCTTAACAATTACTCAAAGCCATATGGACGTGGGATGAGCCGATTCCGGGCCCCTCTAGGGCGTCAGACCTTCAACCAAATGAAGCGGGGGACATCCTGCAACATGTAACATCAAATAATGAGGCGCGGGGAAATAACGACGCGTCTCTCGAGAACGCCGCGGATATATCAGAGTCTCAAACATGAACGGAGGACGGGTGGCACACCGTTCTATGACGTCGCAAGGAAAAGAATAGTCAGAAAAGCTAAAAGAAACCCGAAGAGGGAACCGAAATGAATATCAAGAAATCCGAGGGCGACTCGACAACAAATAGAGAGAGCAAGGCTAACAGCGACTTCCGACGTAGGAAACGCCGTGGACCGCCGTCGCTCCCGAAGTATTGCATCAAGGTCATTTTGAGGCCACACAATGGCCTCATCGTTAAAGATCTGCTTGGATCGGAGCTCTCTATGGCAGTGATAGAGGCCTGCCGGAATACTTTTGGAGACAGCAGTTTTTTGCTGCGGATTCATCCCGGATCCAGTATTGTCATATTATCCACACCACATGAACAAGTGGCGGGAACGCAGCATGAAATCAGACAACTAAAGATCAGTGGGCAGCTTCACCCATTTAATGCATATGTGGCAGACCCAGATGACGTTCTGCGAAGCATTGTTCACGGCTTACCACCCGGAACACCTCAGGTAGAACCAATGGAGAACCTACGGATCCGCACTCAGGGTGTGAAGATTGAAAGAGCTCGCATGCTGGGCTCGTCCAAATCGGCGATAGTGACTTTCACCGGAAAGGTGCTTCCAAGGTGCGTGTACTTCATGGGAGCGGAAGCGATATGCTACCCATACAAACCCACAATCCAGGTTTGCAAAATATGCCGTTCAACGGGTCATCGTACCGATGTGTGCCCAACACCCGATATCACCATATGTTCCAAATGTGGAGCAACTGAACCGAATCAGGGGCACGAGTGCTCGCCAAAGTGTGCCATCTGTGGCGACGAACACGCGACAGGCGACAGTTAATGCAGAAAGAAGCCAAAGAACATCGCCCCCCGAACTTCTCGAATCGAGCAGCCTCGACGGAAATCGGAGTGAATTCGAAAAAAGACTTCCCCGAAATCAAGCAACAGAGACACCCCCGATGGTTCAGCTCGGAACGGGAGGAATCGACGAGTCAAAGAAAGCCCCGATCAATACCACCATCAGGATCAAGACCACCATCGAGGGCACGCCAAACCAAAGCCAACAAACCCGAGGACACACCTTGGAAACCAAACCTCAAGAACACCTCGACCAACAAAAACGACATGAAGACACCTCCCCAGACCGGAAACGGACCAGAAGAAGCTGCCAACCGACGAAACAATCAGGTGAGCTTGGCGGGGGTCGTGTCTCCCAGTGCTCCAATAACAGACAATCAGCAATACAGAAAAGTCATAGATGAAAACAAAAAAATAACGCAAGAAATTAAACAGCTTAAGGTCCAAATGCAGGCAGGGAGTCAAGAATTCCGATTGACAATCTCCTCATTGCAAAAGAAGTTCGAAAACACAGTTAAAACACTGCAGGCCTCTGGCTCGGCGGTGAACATTAACGGGCACGAGACACAGATACATCCCACCCAAGAAAGGGAAATGGAAGTAGGCGAGGGAAGAGGTGATGAATTCCTTGGCATCGCCACGCACACGCACAACCTTATAAAACATATCCAGAACCAAGTCCAAGAAAATAGCAGTAGCATTGCGAATCTCCACGATCTTTTAACGAATTTCATGTCAGACATAAAATCACTCATCACCGAGGAATTAAGAATCCAGAAACAATATATAAACCAGACTGTGGGAGGCTTGCAGAGAGCAATTAATAAGCGTCCTCTTGCTACCCCAATCACCCATAAAACATCGAAGGCGGGTCGGGACGACACGGAGGCTCTCGTACATCATGGCTCAAACTAAATTGAAAAGTGCGGAACAATTAGAGATTTGGCAATGGAATTGCCGCGCTTTTCACAAGCGCGCAGCCGCACTCCTAAACTATATGAACGGTTCACCAATCCGACCAGATGTAATATGCCTGCAGGTAATTGGCCCCAAAGTGGTCAAGCTGCAGGGATGTTACACCCTGCAAAATTCAAATTATCCCCGCGTTGCCACCTTGGTGAGCAGGGCTATCGCAACCAAAGCAGAGCAGACAGAAAATCTTATCAGATAATAAGCTTATTCCCACTAAAGAGAGGCAAGACAAGAACTGTAATAGTAAATTTGTAATTTGTAAGGAACTCAAGAATACATACAGACTGGTCTGGTGTCCGGGACACGCAGGTCTGGAAGGAAATGAGAGGGCTGGCGCTCTAGCTCGAGAGCTCACGAACGGTGCGGAGCAACCATCGCCCTCCCATTCACAACCCGCCACTTCACAGGAAAGCCGTCGCGAGGAGGAGGATAACGATCTGGCACGTATGGAACCACGCGATATTTTTGCTCACCAGCGCGGCATGCGGCAAAGATACGGCGCCCCCCACACATCTTTGGTAGAGGAAGACGCAAGAAATCTCCACAGGATTCAAACGGGGGTCTACCCAAATTTATTAAGATTGAGCAAAATTTTCCCAACAATGTGCGGGCGTGCCTGTCCGTGGTGTAGCGACTCGCCACCGTCTCTTTACCACATCTCGTGGGGATGCCATAATAGACCGCCGAATTGAAATGCCTACTTAGTTAGGTATAATTTAACCAACACACTGGAGCAATGGGAGGCGAAACTCGCCAGCTCAGATACGAAGGTGCAGAAGGCTCTTCTTGGTCACGTTCGGCTAGCGGCAGAAGCCAGTGGAGCCCTGGACTTGGGGCGCCACCCATCAAGCTCCTAATCCCTTATCCCCCTTTCCCCAATTCAATAAAGTTATTCTCTCTCTCTCTCTGGAATTCATTACGAACGTGCGCAGAGCTGTCATGATACACTTATATACAGAGTGCCTGTCACTTTTGACGGCGATATCGAGCCTCCAGGTAAGGGATGAACGCACCTGGAAATTCCACCAAGCACTGCGCTTGCTAAAATTCGCGGGTCGAAGGATCCGTCTCTTCCACGTCCCCGGCCACCGGGGCGTGGTGGCCAATGAAGTCGCCGACGCGGCCGCGTCGTCAGCGATGAACACCGGTCTCGTTCGGTCTTGTCTCACCTCCATACAATGGGTCAGTAAGACATTATTTAACACCTCATTGCACCAATGGCATTGCTATTGGCAGCGAGAGGGCAGAGAGAGGGCCTTTGTAAATGGGTCAGTAGTGTACATGTAATCCCATCTTGGTTACCCCCGACTCGTCTGTTAACCCATTTTTTCACTGGACATGGCCACTTTCCTTATTACCTCCACTGTTTTCATCTCAGCACCTCCGATCGGTGCGCGCGCGGGGCTCCCAGTGTCGATGAGACACACTACCTGACATCATGCACGTGTTGCGTCGCGGTTGCGAACGCTTTTACAGCTGGATGCTCTTTCACCGGACGTCCATCCCGCACTGATAAAAACAGAACAATCCCGCGCCCTGCTCCTGCAACTAATACACATCATAATCCTTTCCGTTCCTTCCTCTTCCGTTCCTGTCTCTCCAATGTTTCCTGATGCTTACTAGCGCCCTCCTCCTTATCACTCTTGTTTCATCCCTTGATATTACTCTTTCATGATTGTTCTTTGCCATGCGCACTGTATAAGCCAACTATGGCGGGGCTTCCCCGTGCTGGATGGCACTAACCGCATGCTACATTCTCATTCTTCTCCACTTCCTCTTCTTCACTTTCTCTTCCCCTTATGTCCCCTACCATTGTGCAGAATTTTGCAGAACCCTACTCTGACGAACCTCGCCGTCACCATCAAGATGTACTCCACCCTGAATACCGGACCACTCAAGTCGGTTAGACGCGGCAAGAGTCCGGCCAAGAAGAAAGAAGCACCGACGCCTTTGCCCTTTTTTTTTCTTTGCAATTAAACAGCTGCGGGTCTCTGCGCGGGCGTCGGCGGGTTGCCCTGGGGGGCGGTGTGGGCTTGAGTGAGTGTGCTGTTTGCAGAATAATTTATTCGGTGGCAGTTAACCCTCTAGTGCTCTCGTCCTCTTCATCATTAACCTTGTTTTACACTTAATCCTTTTATACGTACAAGCTTGCCTCCGCCTAATTTTTTATCAATCTTTTTTTTTATCTAAAACTATTTTACGCTGCCTTGGCCGCCCCGTTTCATTTACTCTATATTAGATATTGTACCCGTTCTACCTTAAATGTGGTGCGCGCTTGCCCCAACAATATTTTTTTCTTTTTTTAACCAAGGGGCCACACAAAGCAAGTAAGAGAAGTGCTTGAAGACTGCGTTATTGAGCCTTCCAAGAGCTCATGGTCTTCTCCGGTCGTTCTCGTCAAAAAGAAATACGGAACACGTCGACTACCGGAATCTCAACAAAGTATCTAAAAAGGACGTGTACCCACTGCCCCGTATCGACGATTCGTTAGATAGACTGCAGTGCGCCAAGTATTTCTCATCACTCTATTTCAAAAGCGGATACTGGCAGATCGAGGTAGAAGAAAGAGACCGCGAGAAAACTGCCTTTGTGACTCCCAACGGCCTCTATGAATTTCGAATGCTCCCTTTCGGCTTGTGTTCAGTTCCAGCTGCGTTCCAACGAATGATGGACACTGTCTTCGCTGGACTGAAGTGGCAGACTTGTCTCGTGCATCTCGATGACGTAGTAGTATTTTCTGAAACATTTGAGCAAAATTTTCATCGCCTGCGGAATGTGCTAGAAGCGATCCGATCGGCTGATCTCACGCTTAAACCAGAAATGTGCCACTTTGGCTATGAAGAGCTCAAGTTCCTCGGACACGTTGTAAGCGCTAGAGGAGTCGGACCCGATACTGACAGGCTAGCCACGGTAACCGCTTTTCCTCCTCGGGCCGACAAGAAGGCCGTGCGGCGTTTCCTAGGTTTGTGTGCGTATTATCGCCGTTTCATGGAAAATTTCTCGCAGATAGCGGAACCCCTGACTCGCCTTACAAGGGATGACACGCCATTTGCCTGGACAAATGAGCAACAGGTGGCTTTCGCTGAACTACGACAACGTATGCAGTCAGTACCCGTCCTGGCACATTTTGATGACGACGCTGACACCGAGGTTCATAATGACGCCAGTAACATCGGTCTTGGCGCAGTTCAATTCATCATCATCATCATCATCATCATCATCATCCTGTTTTATGTCCCCAGCAGGACGAAGGCCTCTCTTTGCGATCTCCAATTACCCCTGTCCTGCGCCAACCAATTCCAAGTAGCGCCCGCGAATTTCCTAATTTCATCGCTCCACCTAGTCTTCTGTCATCCTCGATTGCGTTTCCCTTCTCTTAGTACCTATTCTGTAACCCTAATCATCATCAGTATCAGCATCATCATCAGCCTACTGACGTCCACTGCAGGACGAAAGCCTCTCCCTGCGATCTCCAATTACCGCTGTCCTGCGCCAACCGATTCTAACTAGCACCCGCAAATTTCCTAATTTCATCGCACCACCTAGTCTTCTGTCGTCCTCTACTGCGCTTCCCTTATCTTGGTACCCATTCGTCACCGTAATGGTCCAACGGTTATCGAACCTGCGCATTACATGACCTCCCAGCGCCATTTTTTTCTCTTAATGCCTATTAGGATATCGTCTATACCCGTTTGCTCTCTCATCCAAATCGCTCTCTTTCTGGCTATTAACTTCATGTCAAGCAATCTTCGTTTCATCGCTCTTTTCGCGGTCCTTAACTTGATCTGAAGCTCCTTTGTCAGTCTCCATGTCTCCGCCCCATATCTCAGCACTGATAAAATGCACTGATTGTACACCTTCCTTTTCAGTGATAATGGTAAGATTCCAGCCAGGAGCTGGCAATGACTGCCGTATGCGATCCAACCCATTTTCACACTCGTTGCTACGCTTCCAGAGTTGAGAGATTAGCCTTTGTTCATTGTGCAGCAGTCGAAATTGTGTCACAATGCATGCGGATGTGGCTTGCGCGAGTAAAAAATCTGGAGAGAGAGACGAAGAAAAGGTTATTCAAGGGGCTTATGTGCGCATGACTTCATGCGCCATCGTGTAAAAAGTGCTGCGCAGGGCTTTCTTTCCTCTTTCTTGCTTTCATTTTTTGTTGTTCTTGTTATTTCAGTATCTTTTCAAGACAATTGCAATAGCTAATAAAGCCATGTTGTTGCAGAATGTTTGTTTATTGCGCTCAGGTTTTGTTCAGTTTAGTGTTACCTTGAACGCTCGGCTGTGATATACTGAAAAACATATTTACACGTTTTGGGGCATAGCTTGTCTCCAAACAGTGATAGTAAACGGTCTCGCTAGAGTACCCTTTCAATAAAACTCTGCGCTCGCTACTTTACTGTCAGAAATGCTATGTCATGCTGATAAATGCGCATGCCGTTTATTACCTGCAAGTAGTGAGCTCGCAGTGTGTGGTAGTTGACTAGCTATCAATTAACATTAATACCAATTAACAGTGCTACACAAATTGACGTTGTGTTCATGGATTTTTCAAAAGCGTCTGACAAAGTTCCTCACAAAACACTACTCTATAAATTGCATAATGTTTTCAAAAATAATCTGCTAACTGAATGGACCACTGCGTGCCTAACCCACAGAAAACAGTTTGTTTCCTTTCGTAACAGCCTATCTGCATCGGTAACGGTGGATTCTGGAGTATCCCGCGGCACGGTGTTGTAAGCCGTGGGATATTGTAAGCCAAGCGAGCTGGCGATCGCTGGGAAACGGTATATAGGCCTAGCTGGCAGGCCGTCGGATCCGAAGCCGACGGCCCCTGCGACCCGTCCGCAGCTGGTAATAAAGCATCTATATTCGTCAACACAACCAACGTCTGCATATTTGTGTTGCTCATAATTGACAATACAATTAGTCTTCCCGATGCCGTTGGTAACGATGAGAAAACTCGTTAGCCATGTGAGCCACTTCGCAGAGACGATTTCAGCGGCGGCTGGGCTGACCGCTTGTGAGTCAAAATCACGCCAACGATTTACTATATCGCGCAACGTTTTATAACATGCGCACTTTTAAGGTCACTTTATGAGTTATTTCGTGTCAGAAACAAGTTTTAGCCGATTCTTGTGTCGCCGTCAGCGGCGAAAAGGTCAGTGTCACGAGCTGGGAGAAAAACAAAGACACCTGGACGATCGGAGCGGCGAGAAACTAGCTCACAGGTCCCGCACCGATGGCAGTGCAACCTCGTGACGTAGCGTTATCTCGGTGGTTTAAATTCCTTTCTTCACGTCGATGTCGCCAGGTGCTGCGTTTAGCGGTTGGCTGCGCGGACATACTTTAAAATTTATTTTAAATATGTTCTAAGCTGTATTCGCCGTTAATATATTGCAGAACGTGTGTGTGTGCCCACATAAATCGATCTCACACGTTAACTCGACTTCGAAATTTTGTGCCAGTAATCCTTTAAAATCGCGGAAACGGGTAACTGCTCGGCGCGGATTCCGGGCAGCAAACACGAGCGCTGAATTCGAAGTGCGTTGAGTTCCTGGACTTTATGACGCGAACGGGGGAACACGAAAGTTTCTGCTGAAAAGAAAGGCAATAAAACATGAAACAAACTGAGGCTCTGCGGATGGAGAATGTGCGCTAGGATTCAATGCCCAAATTAACAGCGGGGTACACGCACAGTTGCACATACCCGTCGACCCAAAGTGAAATCCAAGAGGGTCATGGAAGTGTGGCAGGTGCCTAGTTTCACGTACCCAGTAATCTAAGTTGGTATGAAGGAGGCTCATTGAACGGTGGCACGTAAGTTGTAGCACACGCTAAATAACGTAAGTTGGCGGAAATACGGCACATATGCAATGTCCGATTACTGTGATCCAAGTTGGCCCGACGATCGCTTTCGAATCTGGTTCCCTGATATTACACAGCAGCGGTATGCTGTGAACCACTGGACCATAGACTATCCAGTGATCCAAGTTGGCGGGAAAACGGTAGACACAGACAGAAAAACAGGCAGCCATACATACAGACAGCACGTGGAAAGTGCTTGAAGGGCCTTAAAAATGCTAATCACTGTCAGGCGCAAGTGTACAGGACGCCTTGCAAAGCTCGGATTATTTCTACTACTGCATTCGTGTTGTCAAAATCTACGACGCAATGACGCCAACGACAGGCACATATACCTCCACGGACTATGATGTGATAACCAGCTTCGTGACAAGATGCGATGAACGCTTCTTCTTTCGAATATGGGAGGTGGCGGGTTCAAACACCTTGCGGTGTATATTGTGAGCCCACTACCGGTGAAACCGTGATAACGTGCAGCTGTACTTCGCGTCTCTGAGTGGAGCGCGCAATTAGCCGCACGGCGAACTAGCCCTAGAGGTAGTTGGTTATAGTGGAGGCTGTTCGACACGGTGTCACTTTGATTCCGGCTGCGGAGTCGAATCTCGGCAGATCAACGTGCGTGGCTTTAATATGGGCAGGAGAGACTTGGGGTGGGAAAAGGTGTTAAGGGTTTGGTGCCGCGCAAACGAAAAGCGTCTCTGTTGAGGAAAAACACGCAACAACAAAATAATTTGGCTCGCTGGTTCTCCCAAGCCCCGCCAGCGACACACAGGCCAAGTTTGTACGCTAACATTTCAAACGCAGCCTGTTGTGGTGGTTCAGCAAATGAAGAACTGCACCCTGTTCTTTTAATGCGGTAACATTCTTATAGGGTGCTTACAGGTGCTATGTGTGCATGCGTGCACGCTTGTTACTTTTTTGTTTATTGCACTTCGGAGGCCACGGGCCGGTTTGACTGCGGCACAAAGGCTGGCCCCGCCAAACCGGCCCGTGACCTCCGAAGTGCACAAAACTAAAAAGTTGCAGTACGCGCCTCATTCATAACTTGTTCCAACGATGGCAATGCGTGTTGTCGCTAAAGTAATTCGATATAAACGCATTACCATCAACCGTCATATCACACAGCAGCGGGACGCGGTGAACCACTACACGATAGACTACCCAGTGATCCAAGTTGGCGGGAAGAGGACACATATGCAATGTCAGATACCTGTGATCCAAGTGGGCCAGACGATTGCTTTTGAATCCCATTCCCTCATATCACACAGCAGCGGGATCCTGTGGACCAATAGACCACAGACTTCCCAGTGATCCAAACTTGCAAGCATACCGCTGTACGCCTCATGCGACTACTGGTGTCGCACCCGCTGTTCTTCTTCATGGACGCCTACCTCGAACCAGACTTGACATTGTGCGATTTCCTGACAAATGTTTCAGCGCGGACCCTATATAGGCACTACAGCAGTTGCGAGAGCGCATCAATGACAAAGAAATGAAGTCGATGAGCAACATCGATGCAGAACGCGGTGCCAAGGAACCCAACTTCGTCGTTGGTGATTACTTGCGGGATAAATTACCTGCAGTTCATGGGATCTATCTGCGCAGTTTTCTGCGCCCAAGAAAATTATTGAAAAGCGCGGACCTGCTTTTAACCTCTTGGAAGATGGGCCTCTGTGGAATGCTTCCAAACTAGCGGCCGTTCACCGTGAAGCTATCAGCAAAATGAAATTCCGTACCTTGGCAGTCATGAACTGGTCACCGACATCCGATTATTCAGCTATTGCGGCTGTAAATCATCCGTCACAACCTGACACATCGAGCGTAGATAAATATGAAAATGCACCTGTGAACCCTCAACCAGCTGCTGCAGGGCCCACGCAGTAGGCTTCATTTAATTTGCCAGGATGTGAAGCGCGCGTGAAAAGAAGCGCCCGTAAGAAGAGAACACCGAAGAAGCTGCAGGAATATGTTAGGCAGTAATGGACAACCGTGCCTTTTTTTCCAAGAGGGGATATGCTATATAAGGCGTCGCTGCCTACTGCAACGCCATTAGAAGGCGCGTGTTTAGAGCCGCCTGGAAAGAAGAAAGAGATGATGGAATAAATTATCGGGAGAGCGCTCCATTGATATCGTACTGAGTACTATGCACAGATATAACAAGAACCACACTTAAATCACACGACACTTAAATAACACGAGGTTTCGGTTTGTCCCGGCAAATCTCCCTATGATTAAAGAGCGCTAAGCCGATGCTAAAGGTTTGGAGAGGCTGGACGCCCGTGCGAGAGGAGACGTCTCGACACCAGGCGCCTTTTTCACTAATGGGCATTCGCGTTTTTTAACCGAAGCCCTGCTTCATTTTATTGTGTCCGCGCCTGCCAATTACTGACAAAAAAATCGGGTTCTGGTTCCTTCACATTGCGGCGGCTTGATGGCCTGCGGCCCTCCGCTACTGCGCGATAGCACAAAGTGCTGAACTACTGGCGATTCAGGCGCCCCTTCGTCCCGACCGTCGGCAGCAGAGCAGCCGAACGCGGCACTAGAAATTTATCAAGTATGACAAGTACCAGCGCGAGAGCGAGGGTGCAGAGAAGGTTGACGTCACTAGGGCTGCTCTCGTCGTGTGCGAGCGAAGCGCGATAGCAGCGCCGTGGTGCGGCCCCGCAGTCGCTCCGGCCGCCTTAGCCGTGGTCCATTTTAACGCGACAGCGTTAAGGAGCTCGTGTCGCAAAAAAAAAACCGGTGTCGTCGGCGTAGGTGCCGGCGTTGGCAGTGAGCGAGAAATCCCGGCAGGCACTTCATGAATAAAAAGCAACTTGCAAGATGGGCTGGGTGGGAATCGAACCAGGGTCTCCGGAGCGTGAGACGGACACGCTGCCACGAGTTCGACGCTTCAAAGCGGTACAAAAGCGCCTCTAGTGAATGCGGTGTTGCCTTAGAAACGAGCCGTAGAAAGTTATACTGCGGTGTATATCAGTAATTATGAACATGTAACTTACAGAAGTCGCAGTTACACGAGTAGCGAAGTGCGTTTCCGCTACATTTCTTCTGCGCTTTCCGCACACGCAGAGCCATCTTGCGGCAAGCGCAGAAGACCCCCTCCTCTCGATGTACGGCACTGCCCCGACAGGTCGCGCGCCACGCGCGCATTGGGGCTGTGCGGGGACCGGTGCGAGGCGCGTCGCGGCCCGGACTCCCTCTCCCCTGACGACGCTTCGCCTTGCTCCCTCACGGGTTGCAGAATCAAGCGTCCTTCCTTTCTTTAGATCACTATCTGTCTATCTCTCTGCCCGTGCCGATCACGACGTTTGGCTGGCGTGCATTGTTTACCCCTCCGAGACACCGAGTTCTTTGGTTCGTTCCGCTTGCTCAGGCGCACGTTTCGTTGCCGCGCCGAACGCTGCGTTGCTCGACGCTCACCGCGTCCGATGCGGGGCACCTCGTAAGTGATCGCTGTGCCGTAGCCCATTGTCTTACACCCCTTGGCGGGTCGACGGGAACGCTGTCGCGTTTCACTCTTGAAGGCGAAGCTTAAGCGTCCTCCAATTTTTAATCTTCCCGCGACTGCAAAGGAACATGGCCCTGTCCATGTGTGTGCTCCAGGAGTATCCGCACGTCGTTGCGCCTTGATTGCGCCATGCTTCTCTCTGTAGAGAAAGCTGACAAAGATATGTTACTCCTAATTGTCAACTGTCTGTCTGTTTTTCTGTGCCAAGTCTCACTCTGCAACTTCAGTAACTTTCCCAGCTTTCCAGTCCGCCCTCAGTGCTTTTTCTGAGTGTCACGTTCTACAAACGTCCTAACAGCTGAAAAATTGCCGTTCGTGTTTGTGTATTATCGCAGAAATCGCCCACGGGAAAACCACACGAACAACCTTCATGTGTAGGCATGACACGCTTTTTTTTTCATCTGACGTAAGTGACGTAAGTTTACTGCTAAGCATTGCATTCGGGGTGACCGAAAAGTCGTGTTGTTGGCTTATTTTACCTGGTCTTTGATTGAGGAATAGGCCTTTCCGCGAATGTTGTCCATGTGCTGCTGCAAAAGCTGACTATCTTCTTTTCTCCCTTGCCACCGTTACTCTAGTTGTGGCCAAATGCAAAATAATGTGATAATGTATTTCACTTTTTAGTACAATTTTATTTTTTTCTGCCATGTCTTTTTCATTTTGTTCAGTAGTAATGAACATGTCACGCATTTCATATACTTTTGTGCAAGTTTGTAGGTAAGCTCTTGCTTTTTTTCGGTATAGCTGTCAATCACACAAGCTTAGCATTTTATTCTATTCTTTACGTATTTTGCGTGTCATTGTTTTTGCCATTACCAGTGAATTTTCCCTTTCTTTAGTTGTCATGACTATGTCATACACGTCGTCCAGTTATATTCAATATCTCAGTGAGTATCAGAAGCTCTTCTAATTTTGTCTTTAGGGCATTGTATAAATATCTTTTATATGTTTGTACATAAAACGGCCTTGCGTTTTCTTGGGCTTTATATCTTTTTTGTTATTTCACTGTCTGTGAACTTATGTGTTGTTTGGTAATCATGTACATGTCATGTATTTTTCACCTGTGTTTACTTTCTGAGCGTGTACCATACCAAGTTATGCGAAAATATTTGTTTTCGGAAACGGAAGTCAACAAAACGAGGCCAAAGAACTGTTTTATTGGAAGTAGAATTTATGTATGCTCTAGCATATGCTGGCATACTCAAATTATGGACAAGACTGCGTGCGTGCGTGCGTGTGTGCGTGCGTGCGTGCGTGCGTGCTAACGCATAAAGAACCCACGGCGCACCACGCGCCAGTTCACAAACAATGCCTGGGGTAGCGCACGCACGCGATAAAAAATACGTGCCGCCGACAGGCAAGAAGAAAGCAAAAGTGAAGGCGCACGGGGCATGGGGAAGGGTGGAGAGGGAGCGGGTCGTCATAATAAAAAAGAAAAAAACAAACCGCTAGGCTGAGCAGGTGCCATGCGCCTGCTGTTTCTGTTGCCATGACAACGTAAACAATCGTGTGCGCCGCCATTTTGCCAAAGTATCGCTCTCATGCTAGGGCCATAACTGAAGGGGACCTTAGCGCTAGCGTCGAAAGAGCGTCTGCTCAAAAACAGCCAATGGAAGCCATGAGGAGATTCACCCCTGGGGCTCAGTCTCGCTTTGGATGGCGCGCCGGCTGGGCCATCAGTGCGTCCGCTTCAGCGCAAGCCTCAGATGCTACACGGCAGACTTCGAAACCTCAAGCAAATGCAAAGTTGTCTGCGGAAACACCGGAGCAAAGAGGCCAGATAAGCACCTTATAGAGAATCTTACCAAGCGAGGAAGCACGCCAAGATCGAAGCTACTGCAACCGCCGCCGTCGTTCAGCGACTCGAACAACAAGGACATGAAACCATAGATTCAAGCAACGGCATCCACAACGAACATTTGACGAACCATAACCTTCGGCTCGCGGTAAGCTCGACTGCGACGGCGAGGCTTCATCGCGACTTCACGAACAACCCGTTAGGCAGCGTAACGTGTGTGAAAGACTGGTCTAACCTTAAAGAAGTACTGTGTATAGTTATTGCAAAACCAAGCCAAACAGACCTTTCACTCGTGATAACTAGGTTTACAAGAGTTAAACCTCAGCCATTTTTTTTTCACCTATTAAAGCTAGTCTTCTCAAAAGGTGGTTAAGCTATTCCAAGCCTACAACCTTTTCCTTGGGAAAATGAAACGCATTCGTGACAAAGGATTGTGTCGCTGTCGTATGATAACCACGGGAATTTTTCAAACCAATCCTGCTGGCAGCACCTGTTACTTTTGTTTCTAGGAAATGTGTAGCTTTGAGAAGGAAGCAAGCGAAGGCCGGATGGAACCGACTCGTCCTCATTCGGTTTGCTCCGCGGTGGACTCTCGCCCACAAGCATGTGGGTGCTGCCTGCCTTGCTGAAGTCCACTCTTCCGATTTGGTCAAGTGACCCCGACGTCGAAGGAGTCTCTACGATGAGGCAAAATTAAGCTTTTTTACTTTGGCCTGTGTGTTCATCCCGGCAGATCTGTAATGGCTCGATGCGCATACTGAGAGGCTACCTTTCTTTTAAAGTTGGGAGGCGCACATTATAGACTCAAAACTGAACACAATTGGCCCGCGGAACATTCTGTGGACAATGGCGATGACTGGTTGCAATCGGACTGTAGTTATTACAAGGTCAATGTACATATGGCAGCGAAATCGCCATAGAAGCCCTTACATCCTGCAATGGCGGTTTGTGGAGGCACGCCAGCGACATTTGCATTTCGCGTGGCCAACTGCTCGGTGTCAAAAAATCAACGCTTGCCGTTCGAGGCTCGTTGCGCCAAGTCATCTACTGCGCCAGCTTACATCACATCGCACATACAAAGCACACATCGGTACAAATGAAGGGTAAGTTAGAATATTAGCCACAACATTGCGTAACAATGTAACCTGAATAAGCCAATCTGTATGTATAGGCCTCATTCTATAAAAGCATGCATTACACTGGTGAGCCTTGAGAGCACGAATTCATAGCAATGGGTTCACCCAGATTTTGAACGAAGCTCCATATGCACAAAGCTTTAGTACCAGCACACATCTGTTATTTCGATGTTAAGATAAAATCAACATTACACTGAGATAATTCACAAAAACCACACTTTCATTTTAACACAGCACGCGTGCCACCTGCAGCTTGTTTTCTAGTGCTGAACACATAGCTAAGGCATACTTAGTGAAAAGGTAGTTAAAAATGAAGTTACTGATCATAGCTTATAAGGTTAGCGCCATATATACTGTCAGTATTTTTTATGGTTGCGCATAAGAGTTTTGACAAGATTGCGGCGTTAAATACGGTCATACAGTCTCGGCATCTCCCAGTGCACGTCGCTACGCGCATAGTTCAGAAAGCCTGCACAGTTTAGTACTTATAATTGTACGTGGATGGAAGAAACCAGCCTGTGACCTCAGATTATTCTATTTTAATGGCATTGTCCATACCTTTTCAAGTGTTTCCATTGGTGACGTATCGGATGTATAATTTTCGTCAACTGGTGTTTTGCATTTAGTCGCGCTTCAATCGCACCACCATAATTGATGTCGCTACTCTTTGGTTTAGAACTGCATTTCAGCCTCGCCTTCGCGACCATGTGACCTTGGTCCTTGTCCGTCGGCGATATCTATTGCAGTCGCAAGCTCAGCCAGAGTTGCTGCGAAAGTCAGGAGACAAGTTGCTTCCAATGGCTGTTATTGTAACACAGTTTTATTCGTACGTCCCTCCTCCCTCACCAGCGACCTTCAGTCCTCCCTTTTAATAATAAAGAATTCATTGAGTCATTCGACAAGCCCTAGCGTCACAGCATGTTTCTTGCGTAATATGGCTGTTTTGCTCGGACTGAGACTGAGGAGAAACGCATAAGCGTTTCACATACGGTTCTTTCACATAAGCGTTTTGGTTCTGGCAGAAAAAAACTTCCTATCTTGTGTTGAGAAGCCGGCATCGTGCCGCACATACGACTCGCGTGTGCCACGATCCCTTCGAATCTGAGGCGAAGCAGCGCGGATTCATGGGCTATAAAGCCTGACAGGGCTTTACATAATTTACTGGCAGCCTCAACCGTGTAAAGTCCTTTCAGGTTTTCTAGCCCCTTCTCTCAGATAATGCTGGTGGGTGAAATGGTTAAAAGCTATGACCGGTCTTCCCTCAGGCATGTCGGGGACCAAATTTGACGAGGACGGAATTCGGCGCCGCCAGCCCGGCCAAATCGTCTTCGCACACACCGCGTCGTGCTAGCTATGCTGCCATAAAGATATAACGCGCAAAAGAAAAAAATTGTCTGGTGTTAATACGAAGGCAATTAATTTTTGTAAACCAATCATCGTTAATTTACAAGCAGCCTCAACCATGTAAATATGATCGGTTAACAAAAGTTCATAGTCTTCATGAGCGTTTGCCTAATATTACCACCGAACAACTTTGTCCTGTTGCGCGTTATTTTTTATCAAAGTAAAAATAGCACGATGCGGAGTGTGCGAAGGTGACATGTCCGAGAAGACGGCGCCGAATTTCGTCGGTGCCAAATTTGGTCCCCGACATGCCTGAGGGAAGACCAACCATCCCTATTCGGCCAGTACACCCACCAGCATCATCTGAAACAAGGAGCACATAACGCAAAAGACACGGGGAGGGATGAACTGATGGCCAACATTTTGTTTATTCGACATGCCGGCAACAAACAGTAGGCAGCGCCATGCCAGGCAAGGAGGAGCACTGATGAATAACAGAGGGAGGTCGGGAGCTGAAGCCCCGTAAAAGAAAAAACTCCGGAGGGGCTCGAGCCCCCTTGAACCCCTCCCCCTCCCGGTTCCAGAGTCCCTGCTAACAATTGCTATCATATCAGACGGCGTGGGGCCAGTGTATGTCCTACAGCTCCCACTTTAAACTTATTTTGAAAAGCCAATGAGAAGATGACCGACACGGCCGGTATCATCAAGTACGATACATATAGTGTTACTTATCTCCAAAGAAAAAAATTTACGGCGGCTTAGCTCAGCTAACCCTCGCTATGCAAAGCGAAAGCTTGTTTTAGCCTGGTTAAGTCTTAGTTTTACTTGGTTAACCTTTGACTTAGCTGTAACTATTATACTTAGATATACAATCATCGTCAAGTCAGGTATGAAGGCTGTGCCAAGGCCGGTGGCGAGAGAGACGGGTAGACACGCATCGTTCGACGGTGTGACGCCAGTTGCGCCACAGGGAAAGCGCGAGTGCTAGGCATGCAAAGAGACACCCCCAACGTGCGCAGCGTTAAAGCACAAGCGGACAGGGCGCGAACGCGGTCGATACACTGATCTCGACGGTGCGACGGCTGTTGCACTCCGGACCCTCTCCAATGTAGCAGTTCGCCGGGCGATATCCGCGGGGTGGTCAGACGCCGCGTGACAACGACGGCTCAAAGCTTCCCTCTCCCGCGCAACGCTCAGAGAAGACGGCCCGGCCTCGCTCTCATTCATGGCAAAGCTCGCACTGACTAGGCGAGCGCGGCGCTCCTTTTAGCCAGGCGCGCGGCAAGTCACGTGGTCAGGCGGCGACCCAGCTGCGGATAGCGCAAGCGCCAAGCCAGTGACGGCGGCGGAGCTCGGCGCGGCGAGTCACGTGATGCGTTGCCAAGGCGACGGCGCAGCTGCGGTCAAATGAAGGCTAAATTGCTGGCGACGTCGAAACTTGGCTCGCCATGGTTAGTAAAGTTTAAAAATAAAAATACGCGAATATGCAAGGCTGCACATATGCATTGAAATGCCTCTTCGCGAGCGCGTCTTCAACTCGCTTTCATGCCGTTATCGAAGTCAGTGATTTTAGGAATTTAGAGGAAGGCAGGAATAACAGCGTGTGTGATAATAACGCCTGACATTTGTACGTTTTCACCACAGAGATCGCTTTTTGTGAAAAAAAACACATATTGGAATTGGTCGCCTTGTATTTACAACTGCGTCACCACAATTTCAGCCAAGCCCTTTCTTCACAATATATCTGTTGTGACTGGCCGCAAAAAATGTTTCAAATGGTAAATTACGTAAGCTTCAAAAGCTTCCCCGCACTCAACTGACAGGTGGGTGATGAAGCGCGCCTGTCCACTCTGTGTTGCTTGTGTCATGAAACCTCGAGAGTTCCTGCAAAGAAACGCAAACGAGAACCAAATCAGAACTTACATGGGAAAAACAACCATTCTGTTGGAACTCCAAGTGATTAATACTACGCCTTGTCATTCAGCATACTGCTAAACCTAGTTGGGCTGGCGCAATTCTCGGTTACGCTAAAATTAGTTTGCAGAGTAAAAGAAGTCGCAGTTTCGCCCCGAAGGTGAAGCATCGATTGCGGTAGCAATTAACTAGGCAGCTATACGAAGTAAGAATAGTAGTTTTATCGGTCGTATAAACTTGGAAACATTTGCTGACGAAGTGAGTTAACAAGCATGGTGTCAGCGCGCACAAGCAAACATGAACACGACATTCGACGAGCGTGGACACTCGCTCTCAAAACACTGGTGTAAGCAAGCGCGGCAGCAGCGCGGGCGAAGTGACCTTCGTGCGGTCTATCGCTTCAACGCGAGAGGCGAGAACACAGCGCGCACAGATGTATGAGCCATCTGGAGATCCCATTAAATGTACGGCGGCGCGAAGGCTGCGCAAAGGCTGCGCAAAGTACGCACTTGGCGGAATCGAAGCCGCTCTCTCCCGCGCTGCCTCCCCGCTTTCCTCCGTATATGGCGCGCGAGATTGAGCCGCGATCGTTGGTTCCCCTTGCGCCCGCTCGCATCCAGGCAGTTGCCCACCAGGAATTCGCAAACATGGGTCTTGCACCATCTGCTCGGCCCATCGCCCTGATACCCACCCGGCTTCTTCGACTCCGCCCCGTCCCGCATCTTATTACCCACCATATTATATGACCCATCTGAATGGCGCACTGCTGACGACAAGCCCATTCGTTCTCACTGCCGTCGAATCGGGCACATTTCTCGGCATATCGCAGTAGCTGGAGTTCCCCGACCCAGTCTACTTATACTGCTTACTCTCGCCCCTCAGGTGGCCCTTCTCGTCCCTATGCCGCACGCTCCGATAATGCCGCCACTGATTCTCCTGCGCCGAACTTCACCTATTCTCGTTCACCTTCACCCCAACGACGACAATCTCGCTCTCCCCAGCCCCGTCACTCCTTTTCGCCGACTCCCTTAGGATGCCGCTCCCAACCAGAAAACTAGACGATGCAGCACCTAGAGTTGACGCTGCATTGCTCCCTACGCCGCCAAATCCTCTACTGACGTTGCCCACTCATCTGAACCTTCTTGACGTGCGAGTCGACGGTGTTTCAGTATCTGCTCTTATAGACATTGGGGTGCATTTGTCGGTAATGAGCGCTGGCCTTCGTAACCGCCTGAAGAAAATCATCACGCCCGCCGCGACGCCTGTTGTCCGTGTCGCCGATGGCGGAACAGCCCCCGTAATTGGTATGTGTGCCGCCCGCGTCTCCTCCGCCGATCTCTCCACTACCGTACTGTTCACAGTCATCGCCCACTGTCCCCACGACATCATCCTCGGCTAAGAATTCCTCTCCGCACATTCTGCTCTCATCGATTGTTCCGCCAGTACTCTCCGCCTTGACCTGCCTGTTCTGTAGCCCGCTGAACCACACCCCAGTCGCCTTAGTTCCGTCGACTTCGTTCGCTTGCCACCTTCGGCACTGACTTACGTTGACTTAGTGTCATCCCCACCAGTGCCCGACGGTCACTACATCGCGGCTCCTATGCCAGACGTACTACTTACACACGGGATCACAGTACCTCATACCGTTTTATCTATTACGGCTAATTGCGTCTGCCTGCCAGTGGTCAATTTTGGCTTGACGACACAAGTGCTGCCACGCGGGATGTATCTGGCCCAGCTTTCTTCATTCAAGGATCACTCAGTAGCATCTACTGCAGTAGACGACAATTCAGCCGATCCTCCTCTACCATCGCAGTCGGAACTTGTACCATCGCCGAATTACAGAAAATGATTGCGCCCGACATGCCGTCCGAGCACTCTCGTGAGCTCTACCGCATTCTGTTTTCGTACCACCATATTTTTGACTTTAACGATCTTCCTTTGGCCCAAACTACAGCTATCAAACATCGCATTAATACCGGCGATGCCCCTCCTATTCATCACCGCCCGTATCGAGTGTGTCACCGGCTGAGCGTCAAGTTACTCACGCAGAAGTGCGCAAAATGCTTGCCAAGAACATTATGGAACCGTCATGTAGTCCATGGGCGTCACCTGTTGTACTGGTAAAAAAGAAGGATCGCGCATGGCGCTTTTGCGTGGAATATCGGCACCTTAACAGGTGCCAAAAAGGATGTGTATCCCGTACTTCGGATTGATGACGCCCTTGACTGCCTCCACGGTGCTCGCTACTTCTCCTCTATTGACCTTTGCTCCGGCTACTTGCAGATTGCCGTGGACGATCTCGACCGTGAGAAGACTGCTTTTGTAACACCCGATGGTCTTTATCAATTTAAAGTGATGCCGTTCAGTCTATGTAACGCTTCTGCCACTTTTGAACGCATGATGTACTCCCTTCTTCACGGTTTCAAATGGTCCACATGCCTGTGCTGCTTGAACGACGTTATCGTATTCTCCCCAACGTTCGCTACGCCCCTCGTGCGCCTCTCGGCAGTCCTGGACATTTTTCGTCGAGCCAGTCTGCAACACAACGCATGGAAGTGCCAATTCGGCCTTCGCCAGATTACCGTCCTTGGGCATCTCGTTGAGGCTAACAGAGTACAACCAGACCCAGGCAAGATCCATGCTGTTACGCACTTCCCTGTTCCGAAGTGTGTCAAGGATGTGCGCAGCTTCATCGGCCTTTGTTCGTACTTCCACCGTGTCGTGAAAGATTTCGCGGCCATAGCACGACCCCTAACCGAGCTTCTGAAAAAAGGCGCCCCTTTCTAGTGGGGCGATAACGAGGCCTCTGCATTGTCGCATCTAATCGACCTTCTCACAACGCCTCCCGTTCTGGCCCATTTCGATCCTTCTGCGCCTACCGAAGTCCGTACTGATGCCAGCGGTCACGGAATTGGCGCAGTACTGGCACAACGCCAGCGCGGCAACGACCGTGTTATCGCTTGCGCCAGCAGGCTCCTCTCACCCTCGGAGCTCAGCTATTCCATCACTGAGCGTGAGTTTCTGGCCTAGTTTGGGCGGTTGCGAAGTTCCGCCAATTTTTATATGGCCGACCCTTTTCCTTTGTCACAGACCATCACGCGCTTTGTTGATTATGCTCACTGAAAGATCCTACGGGAAGTCTTGATCGCTGGGCCTTACGCCTCCAAGACTATTCGTGTACTGTCACCTAGAAATGTGGCCGACTACACAAGGACGCTGACTGCCTGTCTAACTACCCGGTAGACGAGCCTGACGACGCCCACAGTAGTACCGCGAACGGCATTTTCTCTGTGTCTGCCTTCGCTAACATCGCCGATGAGCAGTAACGAGACCTATCGCTGAGAGCACTCATCGAGCGCCTGCGCTTTACACCTACTGACGCATCCGTTCGCCGATATATCCTCCGGGGCGGCATTCTGTACCGAAGGAACTTCCTCCCTGACAGATCTGATCTTCTTCTAGTCGTGCCAAAACATCTACGACAGACTGTGCTCTTTGAGATGCATGACACACCCACTGCAGGACATCTTGGGGTAACCCGCACGTGCGACTACGTCCGCCGCCGCTTCTATTGGCCTGGTCTCGCTCGCTCCGTCTGACGCTATGTTGCTGCCTGTGATCCCTGACAGCGTCAGAAAACACCTCAGGTGCTACCTGCCGGTCATCTCCAGCCGATCACCGCCCCTCTGGAACCGTTCTTTCGTGTTGGATTGGACCTCCTTGGTCCCTTTCCCACGTCATCCTCTGGGAACAAATGGGTAGCCGTCGCAACTGATTAAGCCACCCGATACGCTATCACGCGGGCTCTCCCTACCAGTTGCGCCACTGACGTCGCGGACTTTCTCTTGCGTGACATTGTCTTACTTCATGGCGCTCCGCGACAGCTGCTTACTGACCATGGTCGTAACTTCCTCTCGAAAGTTACTGCCGACATTCTGTGTTCCTGCTCCACTCAACACAAGCTGACTACCTCATACCATCCTCAAAACAATGGCCTGACAGAGCGGTTAAACTGTACTTTTACCGATATGCTGTCCAAGTACGTTTCCAAGGGCCACCAGAACTGGGACATTGCCCTTCCTTACGTCACATTTGCGTATAATTCTTCCCGGCACGACACCACCGGATTTTCTTCATTTTATCTACTGTACGGTCGCGAAGCGACCTTGCGCCTAGACACGGCACTTCCTCCTGCTGCGACCTCAACAAGCGATTATGCGCGCGACGCCATCGCCCTCGCCGACCATGCACGCCCGCTTGCCCGTGCTCGGCTGACGGCCTCGCAAACCACTCAGCAGCGTCAGTACAACGCCCGCCACCGTGACGTACACTTTTCGCCTGGTGCGCTCGTGCTCCTGCGGTCGCCCTCTCGTCACGTCGGGCTTTTAGAAAAGCTTCTTCCGCGATACACAGGACCCTACCACGTGCTGTGCCAAGTGACTCCTGTGACGTACGAAATTGCTCCTGTGAGTTCAACCTTGTCCTCTACGCTAGCACCTAGTGATCTCGTGCACGTCAGTAGGCTAAAAGCCTACTGCTGCACTGCTTCCGAGTCGGGCCTTTAGTCGCTCCGGGACGGCGCTTTTGTCGCCGGGCCTAGTGCTACGGGGAACAGTATTTCCAATTACGAAGAGGCGAGCAGTGAGAACACGACGACGACGATTGAAGGTACGCGAGGGCTGTTGCCCCTCGGCCAAGTGCGGCGTATTCCCTTGTAACTATACTTGTATATAGCTTTTTGTCTGCGTCTTCCTACGTAACACTGTATGTATATATATATATATATATATATATATCTATATATATATATATATATATATATATATATATATATATATATATATATATATATATATATATATATAGATATATATATCCATGCTAAATGACCTCATAGGACCAAATCCTACGATCATTTGCCGCTGGTGCATGCGCACCAGTGGAAAATTACACTGCAGGCGATGGGCCTGATCACTGGCGTTCCCATTAAAGAAACAAAGCTTTCGGTATATTAATGCTTATGCACTGTAGCTGATTAGATCTCGAGAAGGTGAGGTTGACACATACGGTACAATTTGTAAGAAGCGAACGTAATTTTATTTTAGATTGGTAGGTATTTCAAGATAGGAACCAAGTTGAAGCCGGACAGCATGGACAGCCTGCTTTTTTGCACAAGAAGGTGTAAATTTTAGCCTTTCGCTGCCATTCGCACAGTCCTATTTTTGTGGCATCGTTTCCGGGCGCAGTATTCTTATGTCACTGCGTGTTATTATTATTTTATTTAACAATACTCTAGGCCTTTGCACAGGCCCAAACAGGAAGTGGATTGTAATATATACACATGAGCATGGGAAAAACAGGAAAAAAAAACATAATATATAAAGCAAAAGAAAAACTGCCATACAACAGCACTGGTATTCAACACAAGACACTTTTTTTGTTTCACATGAATCAGGGAAAAAAACAATTGCAATATTAGTCGTATAATATTCTTGTAGTTATCGTGGATCTATAAAACACCACTATTCAGCACATTGCAATATTTACATTTGAAATCATAAGGCAGCATGCAAACGCACGTGCACTAGTATCCAATCACTCAACCAATGCATTACCTTTGAACTACGCACTCAAATACTTTCATGAACAGCCAAAATATGGCTCCAATTTTGCGACAAAGCCATCCACAGAATCTGATTCTATAATTTCCTGTGGCAACGAATTCCAGATTTCAATTGCCCATGGGAAATATGAATATCTAAACGTGTCGCACTGTGTCGGATACTGCCTGATGTGTTTGTTATGGCAGGTTCTATTAGAGTGTCGGTGTGGTGGTTGCGCGTAATCTCGCTTATCTATATTAATGTTGTCATTACATAGCATAAAAAGAAATTTCATGACAGCCACACGACGCCGACAAACAAGGGTAGGCAGTGCTGCCTGGCTTCTAAGAGCACTTACGCTTTCGTGTCGAGACTATTTATGGTATATAAATCGCAACGCTTTATTTTGAATACTTTCTAATTTCTGTGAGAGTCCTTTCTGGTGTGGGTTCCACACTATGCTACCATACTCAAGAATTGGCCTTACTAAAGTTTTATATGCTGTTAGTTTCACATAGGATGGTGCTGCAGTTAATTTTCTTCGCAAGAAACCGAGTGTTCGGAAGGCCTTCGTGCATGTATTATCCATATGGGTATTCCATTTTAACGCGCTTGTAAAGGTTATGCCTAAATATTTTACTGTGTCAGTTTGTATTAAATCGTTGCCCATTAATGTATTATTGAACCTAAAGATCGACTTTCTATGAGTTATGGTCATATACTGTGTTTTCTTAAGATTAATTTCCATTCCATTTAGAGCATATTTTCCATCTTTTTTTCATAAAAAAGGGAGGAACCTTTTATCTGGGATAGCCTGAAATATGGAGCGTGACCGCTTGATTATATAATTTATTTCGTACGCTGTGATTGCATTTCGTGTCAAAGTCAGAATATCAACTATTTACATTTCATCAGCTTTTGCTTGCTGCTCACAATACATTACTTTAGGCTTTTTTTATCTTCTGTAAGAAATTATTAACCAAGAGCGTGTTTTAAGAATTTGTAACCAATATTGTCTCCAACGTCAAGTGTAGACAAGACCATTAAAGATAATGCCCTGGGTTTGATTCTATCCGCTTCTTCATGTTACCTGTAGGCTTCGTTTTAGAAAGTGTTTGCTATATTTTATTGTCGCAATATTTTTATTGTAATGAGTTTTCATGTACCACATAAGCAACATTTCATTTATATTCTGGCGCATTGAGTGCTAAAACCGCCATATGATTCGAGGCACGCCATATTGGGGACCGGATTAATTTCCGCCACCAGGAGTTCTTTAACGTCCACCTAAATCTAAGTACATGGGTGTTTTTGCATTTGGCCCCCATTGAAATGTGGCCGTTGTGGCTGGTGATCGAACCCGCGTCTTAGAGCTTAGTAGCGCAGCAGCTTAACCGCTGAACTACCCGCATGGGTAAAGCAACATTTCAGTGCAAGTACATACCATATTTCCCGCCTGATCGCCCGCTATAAAGCGCGAGGCACCAATAATATTATTCATCATCAACAAATTCTCTCCAGCGTGCCCGGGCTGGGTCTGATCATGCGCACGCGTGCTTTGGCTAAAGTTAGCAATGTACAACCGGGCCCAGGCCGGGCCCGGGCTTGGCATCATGGACCTGGGCTGCGGCCCCATAAAGCGAGCCCGGGCCGAAAAACCAGCCCATGCAGTGCTCTAATTTTTTAGTGCTCTATATGCTTTACAATTTACAGCTGATCTCAAGGAATGAACCATTGAGAAAACGGGCTAGGTTTACAAACTTCCCAACCAAATCAGCAACAGCAGTAAACGAGTGGCCAATCGACGTGTTTTTTCGTACAGATTCAGTTCATTTGATTACTGTTACAGATTTCAGACCAAGGAAGATTAACTGTATGCCCTGCCATATGGTTCGTACGCTCCCACACGACACGCGTGAAACGGCTAAAATGGCGCTAACCAGTAGGAAAGCACATGACAAAGCACTCACAAGGAGAGTTGCGAACAGAATACTGCGTGTGAAATGTCACCATGCGACGTGGAATGCCACGGGACGGAAAGTATCATTGCAAAGAGCCTCGACAGCTTCAAGACTCCCCCCCCCCCCTCAGCAAAAGCTTACCCCTCACAGAAAGCTTCTTGCAGATGGCCCCACCCGACACGAGGCAAGCAGCCATGGCGCTCACGGGCTCACTCAGTGACGGCGCTGAGCTCCAGCTGCCGTCGCGCGGTGAATACCGCTCCACGTTGGATACAATAGTCTTGCCTGCGATATGAATACCCCCATTCTTAGAGAAGGTGGATGTGCACGTAAACCTTATTCGCGCATTAATTTAAAGAACCCAATGCACCACGGCACGGACTACCTTTAACATCACAATTCCTTCGCTTGGGTCAACCTATTATTTGACGTGCCGTGAAATAGCGCTCATCTATGGCGTTCTAGACTTTATTGCTCTTTCTAGTTTGTTTGTACGTTTGTTTGTGCAAGCTTCTCCGCTGCCAATCTCCGTGTCCTAATGAAAGCATGACTTCAGACTTCTGAAGTTATTTTCGGTCATGTTGCGCTCGTTACTAATACATCCTCATTGTACTGCTATCAAGACTCCTCAAATCGCAAGACGTACTGAAATCGCAGCTCAATACTACTGGATGTGGTGCCCGTGTCGCATCAACAATTCAACCAGGCACCGTTCAGTCCTAAAGGCAGCGCAGGCGCCACAAACGCAAAGCTAGACAAATACACGCAGTTCGTAGATCAGAAGTAAAACATCGTGTAGCCCCTTAGCAGTCAGTCGAACCACAGAAAATGTAAAGGTCATGCGTATACGCACCATCGTGGCCACCGATGACGTACAGCTCATCGTCGAGCTGTGCAAGGGCGAAGGTGCTCCGGGGTTTCTTCAGGTGAGCGATGCTGTACCACTTCAGTGGAAGCAGGGTCAGGCTGCGCACCACTGTGACAACAGTATAAGAACATGGCATGCGAGTTAACTGAGTCATGGGCATGGTCATCCAACTATCTTCAGTTTATTGCCACCCGAGAAGAGTGGCAGATATGGTAAAAAGAAATACTAAACTGGGCTCTCGGCACGCTTTCCAAAATAAAATTTAGATCCGAAAATCCAGGTGGTTTTTGTTCTTTATACTTTGTAGGCCGAAGAGCATTACAGAAAAGCTATACAGAGATTTTGCTTGTACAGCTTTTGCTGCCTGTGCCTTCCGCTTCCTAAAGTGTAAATAAAGTGAGTTCTCCATCGAAATTGATGCACCTAAGCCCGCGCCACCGGCATCTTCGAATGGGCTGTGTGATGTCAAGAAGTGGGCTGATGTTGATGCTCTTGAGTCGGTGCCCTTTTCAACCAGTTTACAAGAGATGTAGCCCGAAGCAAAGTCAAAAACTGAAAAAGAAATCAACAATTTATTTTCCTACTGTATTACAAGAAAGTAAGATAAACAATTATTTCTATTTTTCACTTCTCTTTTTTTTTCAGACCTGACTCCGTCGTAGCGCTCTGTATCCACGAGTGTTCAAAGCGGCGCTTCCTCACGTCGACTATTGAGCCGACTTCGCCTCAGGCTTACCATGCCTGCGCGTTAGCAGCATCCGTGTTACCTTCGTCCAGAAATCCTAGTGCCATCGGCAAGGAGGTGGTCTCAGTGGGAGTGCGTATGCTTGGACTTTCCGTGAGGATGTGTGCTATGGGCTCTTCCTCTGGTGCGCTGCACATGTGCTGCAAAGCGGGCATTGCGTCGAGACA
The DNA here is from genome assembly GCF_050947875.1 of Dermacentor variabilis. Lineage (NCBI taxonomy): Eukaryota > Metazoa > Arthropoda > Arachnida > Ixodida > Ixodidae > Dermacentor > Dermacentor variabilis. The sequence goes on from NC_134569.1 coordinate 181,800,702, forward strand.
CCTGCCATGTAATGACGATGAGCAAAACGAGAACAAGGTGAACGCAGGAGCCAACGTTTCGGCAAGTGGATTTGTCTTCTTCAAGACGACATGTCCACTTGTCGAAACGTTGGCTCCTGCTTCCACCTTGTTCTCGTTTTGCTCATCGTCTTGAATTTCCATATCCCGCCTTCCCCGTGCCCGCCATGTAATGAGTCACTCAAAGCCGAGTGCGTAGTGCCCCACAGCGTGCCTCGCCGATAGGTGGCTGCATGTGGAATTGTCGTAGAATTCTTTGCCGATTTCATTTTGTTTTATGTACACTGCCAGCAAATGCTTCCTTCTCACCGCCTCCATTCATTCTGCCCACTCCCCTCGCGAGACCTGTTTGCCCAGCTCCGTCGCTGTCATTGCGCTTCGAGCGCCAGTCTGCACACCGTCTGCGCAAATAGTGGGGAGGTTGCAACGGCTGCCGAGAGGGCGTGTGTGCTTTGCCCATTTGGCGGGTGTGCTGGAAAACACGATGTGCCCCTCACATACATGACAAGGTTTTTCTCTTCCAGCCCCGCGACCCTCAATTCGTACAGTGTCTTTGCTGGTGCCTCCGGCGCTACGAATGTAAACCATCCCACGTCTTCCTCCATGCCTTCTGTTGTTTTGTACTTATGCACACCCAGAGACATGCCGTTTGCACCTCGTTGGGGCCGTTTCACGAAATCTGTCTTTTCTGAGGAGAAGCAAAGCTCTACATTTCCGAACGTCACGTCCGGCACAACCACCATCTACTAGAGGCCTCTTGCCACCTCGTATCAATTGAAGGCCCACTGGGCATGTCTGCAGAGAACATCTCCGTACAGCGCTGTATTCTTCCTGAGCGCCGCTATGGTCCGGTGTATCTAGGTACAAAATATTCAGATGCAAGTGCTTTTCATGCTGCACCGAATGCGCTCAAATTTTGCTAGCTCGCTGTGAGACGTGTACGATTTACCGTGCAATGCAAAAATTTAATATTGAAAAGCTGGTGTCATGGATTTTTTAAGAGTAATGCGTGCGGGAACTGGTGTGGCTTCCTTCATAAACAGAGCGGCGAACGCCCCCCCCCCCCCGCCCATTTTCTCTGTTATACCGTTCCACAAAAGTAATTTAACTTTCATTTAATCATGAAGATCTTCCCTTTAAGGCTAAAATATATTGCAGCGTCGTTTATTATTATAACGTACGCACGATAGTGTATACCTACGCCTGTATAGTGAAAGATTGATCTCACCATCAAGGCGCTAATGGCGTAGTTTTGTGACACTGCGTTGTGTGATATTGCGCTAGAAATGCTCGCCTCTCACAAATTTAATCATTAGAAAGAAAAGCTAGTTTCTTTTGTCATGACTCCCTCAGTGTCCCATACGTCTCATACGATTGCTCATTGCGATTAGAGTTCTGTGATGAGAGTGCAAGCTTACACGTGCAAGCGAACAAATGAACTGTTTTACATGAAAGCGATCATGAAATGAGTATGAGGCTAGAGTTCTCCTTGGAGGGGGGAAAACATTCCCTAAGTGAAAAATGTTTGCCTCGCTTTCTTTTCTTGGCTTTAACAGTAGCTGTCGAATACGTAATAACGCCATGCGGCCTCAGTTAATCGAATTCACCGGTTCACATTTGCGACCAATTTCATATGAAAAATTCAAAACACTCGCTCTATGACACGCGACATCGGGCGTATTGAGCATGGCTCATTTCCACGTCACGAAAATTTGACGTGTTATCACTGTGGCACACATTCGTGAGCCCAGCCAGCCCAAGCCACATCGTTAATTTGTCCTCTTTTATTTAAATGACGGGATAACGGGAACTACAATGACGCCCTGTGCTTCCCCGCAATATTATTGGCACTTGAGCTTCGGTAGAGCAGTTCACAAACCTAAACTGAATTTTGAACTTCCTTGTTCTTTAGTGTCCTGTTAAGATGGTTTCATTCGGCGGAGATATGCGCTCATTCATTCTCGGAACTCGAATGTAAACGATAAAGCTTGTCCGATCTCGTAAATAACTGACAATGGAGTGAACATTACCCAAGATAAGATGACACCCCAGCTGTCGGAGTGAGTCTGGCTCTATTTCAGGAGTGAGAGTATGCACAGGTGCTTACAAAGGTTTTATGTTCGCCCATATAAGAATAAGTGCTGCAGAGAGCGCCTGAAATGAAAATGATGCCAAGCAAGTGTGACATCTATTACGCACACTGTGTAATGAAACTCGTGTGTAAAGAGATTTTCGTAATTATGGCCCGTTCTGAGCGGAAATTATATCGTATACAATAAAGGTGTGCTGTATCTGCATCATTACGGTCACACCTTCCACATCTTGCATTCGTTTAATTGCTTTCTCACGACAAGGACAAGAAAGATGCCTTAATCAAGCGATCTCCTCGATATTGTGCTAACCACTGCGGCAGACATAAAAGTGATTACGGGTAGCAATTAGACAAGTAGTCATACAAAATAAAATAATGAATCTTCGAATCGAAACACTCGGACAATAGCTTCTAGTACGAGACCTGAAGACCGTCGTGTGAAGTCGTAAAATTTTTCAGCAGTGCAAGAAGCTCGCGCTGTCAACATTATGCCTTTGTATCGAGTGCACCCGTAAATCCGGAAATGTCGCGAGGAACGCAGCTGTAACAACTTTATAGACGTCTATGAGGCACGCTAATTTTGCCACCCATGATGTGGTGAGGGTTAGGCTACTGAGATCTCAGGTTACTAAAGACGCGAACATTTTTGTCCCATCCTGAAGACACCACATCGAGCAGCCACTTTTTCAGTACATAATAACGAGCTATCCGTCAGTTCTATTAGATTTGGCTTGACAGAAAGGCAATTGGACTTCGACCGAACATGTCTAGACCTCCAGCCGTTCATGTTCAGTAATAAAGGCACAAATCAGTAACATTTATCGTCTTCATTTGCCCAAGTAGCATGTTTCACATCTTCATGTTTCATGTATCGTGTTCCATTTTTCATATCAGTTTCATATACTATCGCGGCAGCCAACTCTCGCTATTTTCAGCAACTGCAAGACTTAATTGTTGTATCCGAGCATAAATTTCTTATTTCCGGATTATGTTGCAGTTATAAAACGGTGAGTGTTGCAGGGCTGTGTTTAGGTCTTCCAAACTCAATAAACGCATCCTTGCTGTTGCTATAACACTGGCTGCAGGATTACGCTGCCAGAGCTATGGTCGGTGGCAGCGGCACTTGATTCTGCCGAGTCCGGCGCTATTCGTGGACCCGTCACCTGATGTGAGGCGTCGGCGGCCGTCGAAACCACCTATGACGTAGACATACGCCCCCAGCACGATCATTCGGTGGCTACAGCGAGGGAATGGCAGTGAGTGAACGAGTGACCAGCTGTCCGTCTGCGGCGTGTACACCTCGATGCTCTCAAGGTAGCGGAGGCCGTTGAAGCCACCACTCACGAGAAGGCGACCTGCGTGTGGTGAGTGGAGGGCTTCATAAGAGAGCGCGGAGAACCTCAGAACAGAAACAGTTTTAAAGCGACTGTTTCTAGGTCCTGTCCGGTGCTCTCCAACTAACAAATAAACCCCTATTGGGGACCTAATGGCACACATGTGTAGCGGGGAATTTCGCCCATGTGTTTTGTTGGTCGGGTACCTGTAGTGCACATGCATTTATGCAGTGCTATTCACGCTGCGTTGCATTGTCCGAGTACTAGTGGAACTGCTTTGTTCAATTCTCTATATGTTTTCTATGTCATTGGCCAATAACATTATTTAGGAATGGCATAATGATGTTCCTCGTTCATGGCATCTTTGTTCCTGGATTTGTCACTCGGTCCAGCAATTGAGTTCCTCATGCTGCTATTTGATTTTTTAATCTCCCTTACTCATTGCTTCACCTAGGGGCCTGTAAGGAGCGTTAAATAAGTGAATAAATAAATGAACCAAATCAAACAAATAATTAACTTCATTAAATACGTAACGCGCAGACGTGGGCTGTGCCACAGGCTGTGAATAATGTTTTCCTGACATCTTTGGTGTTCATCCTTTTAGTCGCGACTGTGCATATCGTTGTCGTCTGGCCACGATAACGATTCGTACACGACAATGGCAGTATGAATCGTGCCGTAATGATAAGCTTCATTTAGCCAGGGGCAATTAAGTCTCACAAATTGCGTGACTGTGTTTGCATTGCACTGCCAGTGGTTTAATGGATCGGAAGCGATCCCAATTCCAATATTGTAGTGTTCCCCTATATTTCAAACGAGATATCTCATACAACGCAGTAACTTTTCAAGCGCATTCTTGCCGATAAATATTCGCAGGCGCTCACTTCCCACCGCTGTAAGTCCCTGCATCCTAGGTCACACAATGTTCTCATTGTAATAGGACACGCTATTAGCACAAGTGAAAATGAGCAGTGTGTGTAAATAAATCCTAGCAGACCATATATTTGTCGTTACCACCTGATTCTGCAAGAGCGACCATTTGGGTTCCTTTTATGACACTGAGTTTTCAGCGTACATTGTATTTAGACGCCATATTTCTTTTTTCGAATGATCACGTACAAGAACTGCTGTAACATCTCTATTGCTCTTTTCAGTCTTCGTTCGTTCCCGCTACCTAGTGAATGCTAACTTTACTCAGTGCGTGGGTGCCTGAAGCTACTCGTGTTATTGATTGAGCGAATGTGAAGGCCAAGTGTGAACTGTGTGCGGTGCACATTAAACCACGAGAGCAAATATGTAGTTCTCGGAAATAGCCAAAGTAGAATCACGGTGTTAAGGATGTTATCACACAGTGCATGTCAACAAGTGGTATTCCACATTCCATAGAGAGTGAAAGATTCCATGTAAAAATAAAACGTAATAAAAAGCGCAATGTAGTTTGCTTACGGCAGCGTCATTGGATACTGCTTGCAAAGGAAAACTAACAACCTTACATTTCCTTACGCGGATGTCGTTAAGTAGAATGGTTTGATCAACTAGCCCAACACAATATACTTCGACAGCACTAATACTTCGCGGCGTCATCCTTAGTGCAATTTCAGAGCCTTTCCTATTACTAAACGAACTCGTTCCAACTGGGATTTTTGGGCACATTCTTTATTTATTTATGGCACATTTATTTAGGAGTGGGCGAATACTGAAATTTGGAATACGGATTTACAAGTCACTGCTATAACTTCGCATTCAATTCTTGAAATGATTATTTCAAGTTATGGAATATTCGTTTCTGGATAGCTACACTTATGGCGAGTGTCGAGGGAAGAAACAGAATGCTTGTAGAAATTGATCTAAATTGTTCTGCTGCGCGAAAGCAACAGTTATCGCGGACAGGCACCGCTTTGTAAGTGAACGCGGGGTACAGATAAATTCGATCAAAAAAAAATTTAGCCTTTAGGCAGTCTATATGCACGACTTTGCTATTTCTATTTAAGCAAAACGATATATTACGCGGCCACTATTTATTTATTTACAGAATACCTACATCGCCATAAAGGCATTACGTAGGGGGGAACAAAATATAGGTGGTAAAAACAAAAAAAGTTATCTGCACAAATGTACTCAGACATTCAGAGAAAGGCATATAAGTGAAAACAAGCAGGTTTTTTAGGGGACAGAACCCGTACAATTGTTTTAGAGAAGTGATATCAGAGCATATAATAGAAGAATTGAGAGCGCGCTTATTACCTTTGATGACGCAGGCGGCGGCATCGCTACGCCTCCTGTGCATGCGAGACACCACGGTCCACTGCCTGGTCCGCGGACAGTAGCGCTCTACACTAGGCGTTCGCTCCACACCTGCGTATGCCATTGCGAACCACCGTACGTAAGCGCATCGGCTAAGCATAAAACAGCGTAATGGCAGCTTCCAAAGATTACCGATACTCGCTTTCCTTTCCGCGTATGCAAATTAGGCAGGGTGAATAAATTAGAAAATTTGCAAGCATAAGTTGGAGTCAGCTAACGCAACACAGGTGTAATTGGAGATTTCTGGGAGAGGCGTTCGTTTTGCTGTGGATATCAAAACAGGCGGCGGCGGCTGCTACTGCTGCTGATGCTGCTGCTGCGGCTCCTGCTGTTACTGCTGCTGATGATGATGATGGTTGCAAAAGTGCGTCGAAATTTCTCTTTCCACATACTTTCTTCAACTAGTCTGTTGCGCCATTGGTATAGCTTTAACCTGGAAGGAAACATAATGAAGTTACGTCCGCTCTAGAGCATTCTATAGAAGTCAACCTAGCAAAACTAAGAGTCCCAATTTCTTTTTTTTTTTTTGTCACGTCCGGGATCATGAAGTTTTGTATTAGCGGCACGTATGCGTAGTTTTACGATGGTCGAAAGTACGAAGACGCAAGACGTTGCTGTAGTTCAACGCACCTCCAGCAAAATGAAACAGCGGAACTCAGTGAAGATGCACTTACTCACGGGTGCTGTCTTTTTCCAATATCGAAAGTTCGAACGCATGGTTATACAAGATTTAGTCAAATGTGCCTAAGCCGCGGAAGCTAACATGCTTGGCCAACCAATATAGGCTTACTATACAACATTTGTTTAACGACGCAGAAAGTATAGCACCACACAGCGAACACGAGACACACAACCGCCCTTCCCAACTACTTAATGGTAAGGTGTCAAAAGAACGAATATCTTTCCGCGCATTCTCATACATTGAAATTCCAGACATCATGACGAGCTTTATTGCGACAGTGTCACGATATAAATATTTTCACCATAGTCAGTTCTTGAACGCGGTCAATGCTGACCGATTTAGGAAAGAAAATACGAAGTGCACACTCTCTGTCGCACACACACAAACAATGCTTTATATCGATCCAACTACATATAACTGGTAAAAAATTCTTATGAACCAATGCTAAGTAAGGAGTCTCTAAGTAGTCTGCAAACTACAGAATTAAGGCATGAAGTTCACACATCACAAAATGATTCGCTGTGGGGGCGCGGCCGGAATGGTGCAGACGACGAGTGGGCTGTTGCGGAGGTACCCTAGCTGGGTTTGGGAGGCGAGACTATGTGGAACGACGGGCATGAACGCAAGCCAGGAGGGACGGCCGGGCTGCGAGATGACGTGACACGCCGGGGAAGCCAGGAGAGAAGCTCGGGAGCATAGAAGCTGTGATCGGGGCTCCCCTGGACGCATCGCAGATGAACAGCAGCTTTAGACGTTGAGCCATAGGCTTAGGAACACCAGGCATAGACAAGAGCCCGGACCCATCGTCCCATGGGCTGCTTCTTCGGCCGCTGCTGCTGCCTTCTTCCCTCCGCTTCCTCCCTCACAATGGTGCCGCTCCCGCGTTCCACGCTCGCGCCACGAGGGTCACCGGCAACGCTTTTTAACGCGATAGCGTTAGGAACCTTGTGTCGCAGAAAACCCGGTGTCGTCGGCGTTGGCGGCGTTGGCCGTGCGCGATAAATCCCGGAAGGCACTTCACATATAAAAAACAACTTGCAAGATGGGCTGGGTGTAAATCGAACCAGGGTCTCCGGATTGTGAGACGGAGGCGCCACCACTGAGCCTCGAGTTCGATGATTCAAAGCGGGACAAAAGCGCCTCTAGTGAATGCGGTGTTGCCTTAGAAACGTGCCGTAGAAAATTATACTGCAGCGTATATCGGTAATTATGAGCATGTAAATTACAGAAGTCGCAGTTATACGAGTAGTGAAGTGCGTTTTCGCTACATTTCTTCTGCGCTCTGCGCACACGTACAGCCATCTTGCGACAAACACAGAAGACCCCCTCCTCGCAATGTGCGGCGCTGCCCCGACACGTGGCGCGCCACTCGCCCGCTTCTCCCCTTCGGGCCGTGCGGAGACCGGTGCGAGGATGCCCCAATACCCTTGCGTTTTATGCGTTTTCCCGCTCTCACCCCTTCCAACTTCCAGCGTGCGTCACTCGAACCCTCGCGTTTAGGCGACGCGGCACCTCTTTCCGCTCACAGCGCGATTCCTAGGTGCAGCGTTCGATGCGGGACGCCTCTGACGTGTTCGCTGCGCCGTAGCGCGTCTGATGGGAAAGCGTCCCCTGCGATGTGTGCCGAGCTGCTTCCGAGGAGTCACGCGTCTGCGTGGTGCTCCCAAGCGAGATAGAGGACGATCCCATCGAGGCGTCAGCCCCATAATCGCGTCCGCTTTCATGGCGCGTCGCGGCCCGGCTGTCCGTGCCGATCACGACGTTTGGCTCGCGTAGATCGTTTCTCCCTCCGAGACACAGAGTTCTTTGGTTCGTTCCGCTTGCTCAGGCACACGTTTCGTTGCCGCGCCGAACGCTGCGTTGCTCGGCGCTCACCGCGTGATTGGTGGTGCAAAGACCGATGCGGGGTGCCTCATAAGTAATCGCTGCGCCGACGCGCATTGTCTTACACCCCTTGGCGGGTCGATGGGTGTTACACCCCTTGGCGGTGCGAACGGGGTGCGATAACGCTATCGCGTTCCGCTCTTGAAGGCGAAGTTTAAGCGTCCTCCAATTTTCCATTTCCTTTTTATATCGCTATTGCACGGTCATGCTCGCGCCTTCATCGTCGTCATCGTCGACTTCGCCTTTTGCAACACAGCGCGTGCACCTCATGACAGTGTGATGTTATTGGGTACAGGACCACTCCAGAAACAGACAGAGGCAGCGTGCACGCAGAAGCACAAACACACCTCAGACTTTTATTGGACGTATTGGCCGACAGTTCCCCAATATACATTCTAGAAGACATGCGGCTATATATATATATATATATATATATATATATATATATATATATATATATATATATATATATATATATATATATATATATATATATATATATAGATGAGTCAAACGTAATCTGCCTACAGTTCATGCTGAAGCAGTTGTCGCCATGTCGGAGACGTGGAACCGGCGTCCGACAGCGGTGTCGGACAGCAGTGTCGGACTGCAGTGTCGGACAACAGGGTCGGACGACAGGGTCGGACAGCAGGGTCGGACGGCAGGGTCAGACCGCCTCGTGGAGCTCAGGTGGACCTGCGCCACAGACAATGCACCGGAGCCTCCACGTGCCTGGTTTCCCGCCGGTGGGGTTTGCGCTCGGGAGCACACAGCAGCAGCCACCGGGTCACGTTCACAGCTGGCGGAGTAGCCCTGTGGCAGCTCGCCCGAACGCTCGTTCAGCCAGGCTCAGGACCGCCAGCCCTCCTGGACCAGTTCTCCAGCGGAACAACTGAGCGAGGTAGCCTCTCAGCTGGTGACAGCGTTGATTCGGGTGCAGACATATTGACGCGGGCGGTGATGCTCCTATGGGCCGTACGCCCAGCGAGGAAGCTCTTTGCCCTCGAACGCCGAACCTCGCGCACTGCTCACGCCACGGGCCACACTATCTCGGGCCAGGCTTTTCGAGGTGCCACTGTCGACGCTCAGAAATTGGTGTCGATGATGATGATGAGGGCCCTTTTGCACATACCCGCTCACAGGTATTTGCCAAGAGTCGGTGTCCTCTTCCCCACCACCACGGTGCACTGTCTTCATATGTTTATTTCCCACTTCCGCGTACCATATATTATCACAGACAGATAGCAATCATATGGACACTCCAGGCGAAATTTCACCGTCATCGTGGTATTCCATATGAAGTCGCTGAGCGACAAGATAGCGCTCCCCACGCTGTATGCTGCGGGTGCGAGGGAAAGTGTGAGAGGGTGTGCCAAAGATAATGGCGCCCACTGTTGAAGGTCACGTGATGAACCGCGCGCTAGCTGAGGTATGGCGGCTAGAGGGGGCAGTACAAGCATCGGAGCGCCGGAGAGGCAACATTTGTTTAGGACAAGAATGAACACTACATGACGAGACCTAACGAATTACATATTACTTACTTGTAATCATTTACAATCCTGCCTGATTTTGTAATTTAACGCTCACTTTGTTTGCTCGGTAACACTCACTGTAATTCAATTACTTCTTTCAATAACCGATTACATGTAACCAGTGGACGAGACAAGCTGTGACAGGCGACGCAGCTTTGAGAACCTGAATTTGACGAACACGACGGTAGAACGGCCGAGTTGGTGTTCCGTAGGAGCCCTGGCGGAGGTAGACATGAACACATAGCACTTAATGACTATGGAAAGCAAAGCCGCTGTGAAAACGCCGGCGTTATGAGCCACAAAAGCAAGTGCATTCCCCATTCGTGCTGACTCTCGCTTCAACGCGAATCACGCTTGAGAACAAAGCGCACACGAAGCCATCAGCCATCTCGGGTGGGCTGGCATTCGAAGCCACGGCAGTTTACCTCGAACATAAGACGCGCGCGACCGCGCTCAGCCGCACCATGCGCAGCCGTTGCGGGAGAAGAAACGGCCTGCGCTACCCTGTCCCCCTCCCCCGGTCCTAGCGCGCGCTCACCTCCCCGCTCTCTGCCTTGTACGCGCTGAAAGTAAACATGCAAAGGCTAGGGTGAGCCGAGATGTGGGGCGGATTTATACGCGCTATCTTCCCGCTCGCATAGTGTTGAAGGTCGCATAATCTCGCTTCGAAGACGCGGTATAAAGTGATAAGCAGCACGAAGCTTTCGCGTACGGCTGCCGCCGCTCTTCATCCCATTAGCGTTGTAACAGCGCATGCGCACGGTCATCGAGTGAGATCTAATCATGTTTGCCGGTGGAAGCGCGCCACCACGCTTAGCATAATTTAATTAGTAAGCGAACATTTATTCCAATTTCTACTGCCAATCAAATTACGAACGTTACTTCTTGTAGTTGCCTAATACTTTGCTATTACTACCAATGCTTCGCCTCTCGGTCGGAACTGCAATATTTTTCTCTTTGCTATACTCATCAGGCGTACGCTAGATGTAAGCCTGATGAGCACAGCACAGCAAAACACATCACGATGTCTGGACTATCGGTGTATTGCGCATACGTGAAATAATATTTGCTCTTCTGACGCCTACCTTTCAATAAACAGGCGGCAGTGGTACTTGTGTATGTCGCTCCTGTGCATGGTCCGCTTTTGCTACTGTTACCAAGAACGCATAGCACACAGCACTAACTCGCCCAGCAACATATCCTTTTTTTTTTTTACTACGGCGTCATCTCCGCTTTCCGAGCATGAAATCACAAGCATGCTAACTACATAGGACTAATTCTCTCATAGAGGTGTGCCGCAAGTTAATCAGTTGCAGAGCTCTGAAGCGTCTCTATGTCTTTTTACCCGCCGTGGTTGCTGAGTGGCTAGGTGTTCGGCTGCTGAGCACGAGGTCGCGGGATCGAATCCCGGCCACGGCGACCGCATTTCATTGGGGGCGAAATGCGAAAACACCTGTGTACTTAGATTTAGATGCACGTTAAAGAACCCCAGGTGGTCGAAATTTCCGGAGTCTCCCACTACGGCGTGCCTCATAATCAGAAAGTGCTTTTGGCCCGTAAAACCCCATAATTTAATTTTTTATATCTTTGTTCTTGCCTCATATGTTCACGATTTCTTTACTGTCTAGAGTTCTATGTTGCTTACCAGTATGTCCGCCTATTGCATAGATGTACTCCCCCAGTGCCACGGCTGCAACGTAGGCGCGTGGGACGTTCATGGAGGACTCGCTCTTCCACTCGCACTTGTCCATGTCGTAGCTGATGGTGGAGCGCAAGTAGTTCCGCTCTTGCATGCCGCCCAACACAAAAATACGCCTCTTGTATACGGCCACTGCGTGGTAGGCTCTGAAACAGAGGGTATTTAACCTAAACGCACGCTTAGATTCGAGAAGGGGTGAAGTTGCGGGAAAATGTGTTGCTAGCATTCGTGTGATGGGACTACAACTGTGGAACCTGTCAAAATGCGTTGGATGCACTTGAATAGGGGAATTTATTGCGAGCTATTTCGCAAGCGTACAGCTACATGCCAATTTTCAAGCAAGCTTTCGTGCACGGAAAGATGATCTGTCGCACGACAACAAGATTCGCAGACTTCAAGCCCAGCGAAGCGACGTTCAGCGCAAAGCAGGAAACTGCATGGTTCTCAACATGTCCTCGTACAAACCAGACAAAACTGAGCTTTCGGTCCTCATCCTTGGCCTCAATTTCAACGCCGGAGCTGCAAGGGATAAAAAGAAGTTTGTATGTGCCGTGGAGAACGCCGTTAGTCAAGTTGATCCCGCGCACCGTGATGAGGCCCGCACTCGTGTTGTGTCTGTTCTCTCCAGACTGCGGGGCCCCCTTCTTCGGCCCTATCTTCAGAAGAGCGTCAAGCGGTGAAGAGGCTTAGCGGCAACTGCAAGGTCGTGATCCTTCCCGCAGACAAAGGGAACGCGACTGTTCTGTTGGACAAAGTCGACTACTCCCAGAAGATGTTGACGCTGTTAGAAGACACGAATACGTACGTTCAACTTGACCGGGATCCAACACCCAAGGTGCAAAGAGACTACCAGAAGCTTTTGGCCGATGTCTTTCGTGTGGTCCCCCCTGAACGCAAGTCAATGTATTTCACATTACTTTGTCATAATGGTTCGGCCCCTGCTCTTTATGGCCTCCCCAAGGTACACAAGCTAGGCGTTCCCATGCGTCCAATTGTAGATTTTACGCGTTCGCCCCTGCACAAGCTATCAGGATTTTTACATCATGTCATTTCGCCCCTTGTCGGACAACGTGCCACTCACATACGCAATTCCTACGACTTGATGGACAAAGTCCGTGACGTCGTACTGGATAAAAACGACATCTTGGTCTCTTTTGACGTGGAATCGCTTTTTACTAGTGTGCCAACGGAACTGGCCGTGGATGTATGCAGTACCGCTGTGGAGTCGGATGCAATTCTACCCGAGAGATCGCCCATTGATGCACCGGACCTGGCTCGGCTGTTACAGTTCTGTTTATCAAATACGTACTTTACGTTCCAAAAGTGTTTCTACCAACAGGTCCACGGAACGGCTATGGGAGCTTCTATATCGGTAACCGCCGCTAACTTGACAATAGAAGCACTTGAAAGTCGAGCACTCTCTTCGTTCAGCCCTGCTCCGAAGGCATTCTTTCGCTACGTGGACGACTGTTTTTGCATCATTCACAAAGAAGCAGTTCAGTCGTTCACTTCGCACCTAAACAGCATGGAAGCGGCGATCCAGTTCACGGTAGAAGAGGAAGTCGACGGCAAGCTTCCATTCCTTGATATGCTGATTGAAAGAAAGGGGCCTACTTTGTCGTTCGCAGTTTTCAGAAAGCCAACTCACACAGGACGCTACTTGCATTTCGGCTCCTTGCATCCTGCTTCTCACAAAAGGGCAGTGGTTTCGACGCTTCTACGACGCGCGGAGAAAATCTGCACGAGACAAGAAGACTACGCAGCCGACGTAAGCGTGGTACGGCGGGAACTATCAGCCTGGGGTTACCCGTGCTCTTTCTTGAATGCTGTCGAACGACAAATGGCACGTCCGCAGTTACCCTATGCTGCCTCTAGTCAAAAGCGCGCCGGAATACCATATATCTCGTCCACAAGTGAAGCTCTAAGCCATATTCTGCGTTCATACAATGTTCAAGTGGTACACATTCCAAACCAGAGACTACGGCAATCACTCGTCAATGTTAAGGACAAATTACCAAAAGAGAAATTCCCAGGTGTTGTGTACGTTGTCCCATGCGCGGATTGCGACTACGTGTACATTGGCGAAACTGGTGACTCTGAAAGGCGTCTTAAACAGCACAATTATGACGTCAAAAAAGAAAATGTGAAATACAGTGCTTTGGCTGAGCATGCCACTTCAAGCGGCCACGCAATCGACTTGGGAAGGCACATGTCCTTGCCAGGGAAAAAGGGCTATCTCGACGACGCCTTTATCTTGAGTCCCTCATGATTCAGACTACGCCACACACTCTGAACAGGAGCGATGGCAATCTGCCGTCAGTGTATGCGCGCTGCCTGCGTCACGTGTTCAAGACTATTTAAGCAAGCTGCTCGAGCACCTTTGTTTATTTTACCTGTGAACAAGGCTCCCGGGTGGGAGCCGAAACGTCTTCTTTTCTTTTAAATCTTTATTTGGTCGGCGAAGTGCCCCGGGTTTTTGTTTACCTTTTAATCATGTAATATTCACTATTGCACTACATACGTAAGCGTTTGTCTCACTTATCGACGTTATTAAAGAAGAAATGAAAGTCACAGGCACTCAATGCGCATGTAAGATCTCGCTATTTGTTTTGCTAAGAACTATAACGCAGTTCTTTCTTTCCTTTATCTGGCCACTTATTCAACATCGCCGCACTTACTGATGCAGCCGTTCGCGTGGTCTCAATAAAGCAAACGGCGCGAGACTTGGTTAACAATTGCTTACAAGTAACATAAGTCTCTAAGTTTAGGACCAAAGCTGGTCAGGAATTTTTTGTGAAAACTTTTCAATATGGAACTGCAGTTTTTTGGAATTCTAATGTTTTGTATTCCTACAAAACGATCCCATTCATCTGCAGTGACATAATGGGAACCATAAGTTGCGCATAGCTCCCTGGCCAGCTATCTGACAACTGGGGCGCTATAACGTTAAGCTACTTAAAACTGTTTCTATTTCAATTCTGCAATCAGCCCTCCACGATCGGTCAAACAATTTTTGGGCCAACCTCACTTGGCCTGTCTGTCACGCGACGTCACAAAATCGCGAATACTCACCGCGTCAAAGTGACGTGCACGTGTTAAACATGCTACACTAAGCCGAACAAAACTTAATTTTTCCCGAACAGTCGGAGACTTCCCCGTTCCAAGATGAATAGAAAATGGCTGCCCGCCAATCGCTCGGGCATTTGCTAGTGGAGCGTTCGGGTAGCATGGATTTATATGTACATATTATAAATTTTGCGTGGTAGTGTAACATTATCCAGCCCTTTTGGCACGTGCACGACATCACTCTGTCAGCTCTTCGACGCTGATAATCCGTTCTAGTAGCATTCTTGTGCTTCCGTTGCAATTTTCGACGAGCCACCGCAAGCTAAGAACGGGGAAGCGGACCATTTGCAGATGCCGGCACGTGCATCCTCTTCGTCCGGTTATCTACTTTCACTGAGCTGGCTCGGCCCCGCCGAAACTCTCTCCCATTCTGCGTGTCCCTTGTCTCTTCCCAGGCAATCATACAAGAAACGCCTGTGAAAGTAGGCAATGCCGTTAGCTTTGAAATCAAACAAAAGTTAGCTCCTAAAAATGAGGACGCGTTTGATCGGGCTCTTCAAAGAATGGTGCGGGTTACCGCCCAACGCTTGCGTTGGTGGTTACGTAAACTTGGCGTCAGTAGGTTGGAGTAAAAACAGGTTGGAATCGTATTACGTTATAGGGCCCCTGGCTACACGGTAACGAGGTTGCGCAATAACCAGATGTCGCGTCACTTCTTTTAGTGGTCATGTGACTGCGGCTTCTTGGCTTCTACCTAATGCGGCTTCTACCCTTTGCCCATCTACGTTTTGAGGAGGCCGCCGTCTACAGGTGAGGCACGCGTGTTTAGTGCAGCAGTCTACTAATGATTGCAAAGCACCTCCATGCGCAAGACTTACCAGCCCGGCAACATCACTAGAGTATGTAATGGACCAGCCGAGCCTCCACCTAGTGCAGTCATTATAGCATCAGCATCATTAAAAGGAACGCAATACCCCTTTTCATATGCTCTTTCATGCAGTAAAGCAACAAAGAAAGGCACCACATTCATTACCTGTTTCTTGAAAAATTTTCTGCTCGTTAATTTTGACAGCGCAGGAATGAAACCTTGGTGTACCAAGCGGAAACTTTGTGCCCTACCGGAAAGCTTTTTTGCGACGTAATTGCCTTTCATTGCAGTTCAAATGTTCAATTGTCACATTGACAAATATTTTGCCACTGAAAATGCTTAAATTACTTTCCTGTAATGGAAACAAAAGCAAACTCGTTCACTTAGCTCACGAAACTTAACCACTTACGTTAAGAAAATCTTTACCGTAAAATTTCGTTTTTTCCACGAGTGCGTTTTGCACGGCTGTCTTTATTAGCTCAGGCTTAAAGATTTGAACTACGGGGAGGTCTAACGTGGTGCGGGAAGGCAGCTAGAGCAGTTGGCAGTGTTTTATTTCGGGTTCAGTGTGGCCTTCACTGGCACGGCAGCATTCGCTAAGCGCACCCAGATTACCTTGGCTCGAAGATGGACTCGTTCTTGTGGTAAACCCACCGGTTGGCGCTTGGATCGAAGGCTACGATGTCAGACAACGGCTGCCCCATCCTCCAGCCGCCTACCACGAACAGCATGTTGTGCGGAAAGCGGGGAAGCCAGCGTTCAGGGTTATTCTTGCCGCATTTATTGCACTGGGGTTTCACCACGGGCAGGTCTTCTGCGGAGAGTTGGCGGTCAATTCTAAACGTGAACCAAGAACCATCGATAATGACTTCTATAGATAGTGTTTGCTGCGTTGAAATCAGCCAAGATTTCGCTGAGCAACATCTGATGTAACCTGACTCAACGACAAAACAAGTACAAGCACTCCACAGATCCACGAAAAGAGATGCCTGATACGTAGGCAATCCATCTCGTGACCTACTAGACCGCGGACTGCACTGATTCCAGCATCGACCTACTTTTTATTGCAACATTGGCGATCAGGCAACTTTCCTGTTAGACTACTTCCGTACTTCTCTATCCCACTTGGTGAAAAACCGACGGAGTGACGCGCCAAATAACCGGGAGTAAGGTAAAGAAAACTTAGTTTTAATCAAGAAACTGCTACACTGAAGGCGTAGATTTCTTCCAGTGTTGAAACCCAGCTATTGTTTGTTGTTTCTTTGCGAAATTTTGTACTGTGCAGGTCCGTTCACCGGCTAATTCTTAATAAGCATTTCAAATGGCTATATCGATTCGTTCAACGTGTATACCACATGCAGTTCGTAGTGTTGGTTCTCGGAAACCAACCGACCATCCATGGATTTAAGGATTAGATAGTCGCAAAGAGGGTTATTGTTTAAAAAAATAAATCAATATGGGCCCAGAGGTCGAGTGCATGAAACAGGGCACATGATTGCGCCTGTCATGTGCGCTGTATTTCCCGTCCTCTAATTTTTCTCGCTATACATCTACTTTGTCGTTATTAACCGAGTTGTCCAAGAAAACGTTTTCGCCTGAAAAAGCCTTGACTTCGTAAGGTAGAGGGCATATAATGCTGCTCTAGCGCCGTTGTCTACCCGTTACTTGAACTATGCATAGCAGTGACGAGAATATTGGTTTAGTCCACGGCTCCTGCGAGAAAGGAAAACGACCCGATCACCAAAGGAAGCTCAACGCAAGCGCATGACAGAACCGAGTTGCATTAACGATACCTGATAGACTCGTGTACGGGCCGCTCAATTTTCTTTTTCTTTTTTGCTTTCTTACAATTTTGGTAAGATACGATTCTTGCACGGGATCGAACCTTTTCCCCAAAATTGTGCCGGCGCACTTGTTGCTTGTGCATCCCGTGGATCCCCGGATGGGCCATTGCATCAGAGGTCATCGCGCAGCTCTCGCCATCTAGTAGCGGCATGCGGAAATAGGCAACGAGGGAAAATTCGCCGATGTGCGCGCGGCATCGGGGTGCCGAGCACGATTGCTTCTCCGTTGAAACTCTTTTTCCTTATTTTGGGCTACCAAGAGCGGCCCGTACACAGGTGCGGCCCTTACATGAGTCTATACGGTATACATCCCTGCTGGGACATCGGTCTTCGTCCACAACATCGCAGCTGCTCACCATTGTATTGGCCGTCGATACCATAAGAATGTCGAACGCGTGACAAAAATTATGGGTCGTTAAAAATTCTTTGCCAGCTCTAGTATTTAAAATGCCACTCCAGCACGCGGGACCTAATCTCCCCGGGAAGAACTCACCCATGCTGCGGTTGAAACATGCGGTTTAATATAAAACTTGGGGTGTTTCAGTCCATTCCAAGTAGCTGTGGCATCAATAAATAATTGAACTGGCGAATGCGTTGGCTAATCCGGCTCATTGTGTAAGAAATCTCATTGCTAGGTCCCAGTTCGACATACGGCGCATCTTAAGAAGCCTCAAGAGAGAAGTTTGTCCAACTTATGCAGAGAGAACCCACAGAAATCAACGCTTACATCACTTGACCCATATACTGAGTACCAAGCAAATCCTCAGTTTTCACGAAGCATTGATACCATCTTGCATCGTCTGACACTTCAAACTGCTTACACCAAGCAGCAACGACTATGCGCACGCATACCACACACCTGTCAGCTGTCCCGCACACACTATGCTTAGACAGTGCCCTAAACAAAACTCAGTATGCTTTATTCAAATCAGCTTCCACTTTGAAATGGGCTCGGTACATCCCGTTAAACTGCAGTGCGTCTCAAAGCTTTGAGCTCCTTCAACGCTCTTTAGAATATAGCTGTATGTGTGATGAGTACTGACTTGGCATCACTATGGGCGCATAAGGGCAATTTGTGTCTGCGTGAAAATACGTGTTTACGTCTGACATCCATGGATATTGTTTATACTGTAACTTGATACGAAGTGCTTTCTCCCTTGTGTCACTACGCATTTTCTTGTGTTTTCTTTAAGTATCATCTATCGCAGATATTTTATAATATATTTATATATATATGAGCGAAAAGGAGCAGCCGTCGACAGCATCCAACAACAAACACTGTTGTTGCTTTTTTTTTCATTTCGATAATACACTCTTCGATTCTGTCTTGGCCAGGAGGCTCTTTAGACTGACCCAAGTATTTCTGCGTCCAATTTTCCCCACGTCGTGCGTGGGGAAACTTCGAACACATGGACCGCAATCTACTTTCGCACTATCTGGAAGGGTGGGCACCTTCCGAACACTATGTTAGGTTTCCGGCCTAACCTCTCTACCCAGGACATTTTACTTCAGCTAAAACAGGTAGTCACTGACGGCCTCATCACAAGCGACAAGAGTGTCACTCTAGCACACGACGTTAAGGGGGCGTTCGACAAGGTTTCCAACGAAGCAGTGCTAAGCAGCCTACAACGTACCAACTGTGGACGGCGCAAGTGCGACTACGTCCGGGACTTCCTGACAGGTTGAACAGCGACCAACCCGGGGGACCTCAAGGCTGACAAGATCCAAATACTGCAGAAAGGAACATCCCAGGCATGGGTGATTTGATCTCCCAGTTGCTCTTCAATATAGCGATGAGGAGATTGCCGAACCTCGTCAGCGGTATCCGTCACGCAATCTACGCGGACGACTTGACCATGTGGGCGTGCACGAGATCGATGGGTGAACAACGAGACGACCTACAGGAAGCCATCGCCAGGATCGAGTGTTATCTACACCACTGTGGCCTCTCATGCGCCCCGGAAAAGTCGAAGCTCCTAATCCTCAAAAAGAGGACGAGAAGGCGGCCTGGCCAGGAGACACCAGACCCAACATTGACCCTGCAAAGAGTCAACATACCGAAGGTGGACATACTTTGTATCCTGGGCCTCACTTTCCAGAAGGACGGTGCCGGTCTCGCCGCCGTTAAAAAGCTGCAAGCGACCGTTACCCAAGTCGCGCGACTGGTTCGAAGACACGGCCTGAAAGAGGAGGACGCGATAAAATTTAATACAAACTCCGATAATAAGCAGATTCACTTACGGCACCCCGTACCTGGGCCCCAATAACAGCGAGAGGTACAAACTGAACACGCTCATACGAAAGACCTACAAACTGGTATTGGGGCTTCCCCCGACGACGTCGACGGAGTAGCTACTCAGCCTGGGCATCTATAATACCTGGGAAGAACTAGCAGAGGTCTACAAGACGAGTCAGATAGAGCGACTTAAGTTCACCAGCACGAGCAGGAACAGGCTAAGATTGGGCTACCCAGTTGAATACAAATCCAGAAAACCGTGGGTGCCTCTACCCCTGAGAGAGAAGATCACGGTAGCCAGCATCCCTAGAAACATGCTCTCGGTACACAACAGAGGAAGGAAACACGCGAGTGTACAATCTATACGTAAGGCCTACAAATGACCAAGAAGTGAAGTCAGATACACCTACGCTGCAAAGCAGAAGAACAGAGCAGCCCGCGCTTCCAGCGTGATCAACGGTCAGGGAGGAGAGGAAGCAGCCGCCTCGGTGGACACTTCAGACAGCGACTCCGCGGAAGAAACGGCGACATCCCTAGGGGCCACGACGGGGAAGTGAGATGAAGATCACATCACAGTCATCATGGACTCACAAACAGTGTGCAGAAATTACCAAAAGGGCCGCATTTCTAAACAAGCCCCGAGCATCCTCCAGAAACTCGAAAATCTTTAATGAATATACGTTGTCTAAGCCCTGGGACACGAGCCCCTGGCGGGTAATTTAGCGGCTCACGCAGCTGCCCGAGATCATATTCTCCGGGCTATCCCGCCGGGTTCACGATCCCCGGTATACCCACACGATGGCGTTTCGAAAATATACAGCGATATCCTGAGCCACTAGAGACTGGGTAGGAGAACCTGCCCACCTACGCATCCCAAGCTGACTAGAGAAGAGGCAGAAACAAACATCTTCAAGCATCTTTTAAACATCTTCTAAACAAGCATCTTCCACAAACAACATGCCGGCACATTGCCAGACGGCACCCTGCTACACGTCGTATATCCTGTGAGCTACACTTACAAAAGCGCCTGGCACAACCCATCGGCAGTGCACATAACTGGAACAACCGTCGAGCAGTGGGAGGCCCAGCTGACAAGCCCGCGCCATGAAGACCAGCATTGTCTGGTGAGCAATACCGATCTATCGGCTCAGGCCCACGGCATGCTGGACTAGGGACGACACTCACCTCGGATGACTCGACCGTCAGTTCATTTTTACAAATAAAGTTTATCTTCCTCCTCAATAGTACGAGATAGGGACGCAGATGAACAAACATGCTTTCTGTACAGATCAAATCCTGGCCTACGCAGTATGACTTAGAATCATCGCATTAGCAGGAATCTGCTGTGCCGTCCGAGATAATGACGGATATTGCTGATATTGCTGGATATATGCTGATCCAAAAGCAGTGCGCGTAACATCACCAGACTAACTAACCATTTGTTTACAAGATTCATTCCAACCTATCACCCCATACGTTACTATGACCTAATTCGTTATCATGACCCCATTATACAGACAGACAGACACACATCACTGCGTGGGCGCTCATGCCGTCCCATTTGTTCTTGTCACTGTTAGATTGCTCTTCGAGACAAATACACTTCAATTATTAAACAGTTCAAACAGTTTCAAGACAATTTTTTCTAAAGGCTATTTCGGCAATCCCCAATGTGGAAGTAAGTTCAAGAAAAGAATCGCGTCGTTCATTTATCCATGAACTCAGAAATGCGCTCGCGAAAAAAAATATGTTCCAAATATCTTCCCTTTCTGCACATCGCAGCATTTGTACTCCGTAGTGTATATGCAGCGCTCACAATGAAGCTATTTCTCGAGGCAAACTTTGATTTCCCTGTGGAAATACTTGTAAAACGCAGAAAAGCTTCTATAGCAAACTAGTTCAAACGACTTGAATGAAATCTGTTTCATTTGAAACAGACAGATAGATTCTAGTGTCTGTAGCAAGCAGAATTTTATTTAGCGCCTGAAATCTTTCAAAAACGTTTTGGAAACTAGGAAGCTTCAAGCATAATGAAGCACGAAGTTTACACCCCCCCCCCAACCGTAACTTCAAACTAAAAGCAGAAATTGCAATTGCATAAACTTCACCTGTTCGATCCGATATAAACTGGACAAAGTTGATATATAAATTACAAGCTAATGAAATTTTACAGTGTGTATGAGGGTTTCATAAAAGTCCTATTCACAATTTAGTGAGTTAATTCAGTAGGCTGTATATTTCATCAAATTTGCCCTTATACATTTATTATTATGCACAGTTTACAGAATTTTCATTTCGTTTAATTTTCTTCCTGATGTACAGAGCTGCAACTTCGTAGTTCAAGTTTTTTTTTTAATTTTGCAATTTTATACAACCTTGTGAGAAATTTGGCTACCCACAGTCACTAGATTGCTCCAGTTATCCGCTTCCTACTGTCACTAGGTTTAAACGCCTTCCTTAAAATTCGAAAAACAATGTGAAACTTGCTGGGGTGGTTGCCAAGAAAAATATTACTTTTAATTTTTTTTGCTTCCATGAATTTAGATAGGAGCTCATATGCTAAATCTTCCTCTTCAGTAGCAAATAAAAATGTCTAAATAACCGTTGAAAGAAGTTCAGATGGCCGAAGGCTGCAACAACCGAGCCGTCCATGCTGTCACAATACTAGTGGGCTCACCGGTGACTCCAACGTCGGCATCATCTTCCTCCATGTCTACGTCTGAGCCAACGTCAGCGGGAGCAGCGGAAGCGTCTGCATCTGCGACGGCAGCTGCGGCATCGTTTCGGACAACAGCTGCGGGGTCAGCGACGATCGGGGCCGCAACTCCGATCGCTGCCGCTTCTGCGACTGGCGCTCCCGGTTCTTGCGCAGAGAATTTTTCGAGCAGGAACGGGATAGGCGAGCACAAGCAGGGGCCACGTTCCAGGGCTTCCAATACGGCCTCACGATAAGCGGGGCTCATGGCCAATGCAGGACAGAAGTTTTGAAATGCTTCCAGGTCACTGGGTGCCAGACGCGACAACACCGTCAGCCTTGCACACAGCTGCTGAAGTCTTTCATTATTAACGATGCGCTCACGCGTATTCGGCAGTGGCACGTCGCATGTTGACACGCATTACCCACACCATTCGATACGGTTTTGTATCTGCTGCGGTAAAACGTTTCGTGCGGAAAGTTTATCACATATAAAAGAAATCGCGCATCGTAGTAATACAACGCGCTCATCAGTGTAGCGGAATAACGAATGTACGAAGAAGCGCACCAACGGGCGCACAGACTGACATATCCGACTCTTCCTGGAGCACTTCAACAATGTTGCAGTAAAGTTTTGTATATAATCCTGCAAGTCACGATTTTACCGCCGTATGTCATGGCAAAGTACCGCAAGACGCCTAGGATTCCAAAACTCAAGGGATTTGCAGGTCCTGTACTTTTTAAACTCTAAGATGTCAGAGCAACTAAAACAGCACAGGACCTCGAATTCGCCGCCATACAACAGGCCTGGTCACGAAACCAGAAGTTTCTGAACGATGGGCAAGAACATCGCGTTTGGAAACGAATACTAATTTCAGTGCAAGGCACACGTACGGAATCCCCCGTAGCTGCAGATAAAAATCCGCGCAATTCCTCGAGTAGTAGTTCCTGAGAAATAACGACCGACGGTTACGTACTTCAAATACTGGGTCTGGCTATGGGCTCAGCAATAAAGGGACGTTCAACTTTTATTATTATTATTATATTTGGAGTTTTACGTGCCAAAACCACTTTCTGATTATGAGGCACGCCGTAGTGGAGGACTCCGGAAATTTTGACCACCTGGGGTTCTTTAACGTGCACCTAAATCTAAGCACACGGGTGTTTTCGCATTTCGCCCCCATCGAAATGCGGCCGCCGTGGCCGGGATTCGATCCCGCGACCTCGTGCTCAGCAGCCCAACACCATAGCCACTGAGCAACCACGGCGGGTGGTTCAACTTTTGACGTGCCTTCGCGTGGAAAGCTTCCGTATTGAACCACACTTAACCGTATCCCCAATCGCTGTATACAAGGACGTCCAGTTATTGTTGACCAGCAATCGTGGCTCAGCGACTAGGGCACTGTGATGCTGAGCACGACGTCACAGGCTCAATTCCCAATCGTAGCGACCACATTTCTGTGAGGACAAAATGCAAGAACTATCGTCGACTTAGATTTGCACGCATCTTGACGAAACCCATGCGGTCAAAATTACTCTGAAGCCCTTCATTTACGGTGGCTCGCTCAGCCTCAGTGTCGCTTTGGAAGCCCCGAACCCCCCCCCCCCCCTCATTAATTAATAAGTATCCTTCCATTCTCAAAACTATCGTATCTCATGCACCCTTCGCAAGAAAAAGCGCACTTTGAATTATCTGTAAACACAATCTAAATACTAAAGGTTTGCTGTTTATTCATTATGAGCAGTTCGCTATTATTATTTGTACGCTATTATTATTTGTACGTGTATAGAATTGCAATACAATATAAATAAATTAAAAATTTAGGGTAAAGCTTCCCGAAGCTGTAGGGCCGGATATATAGAGCGATGTCTCATCACTAAATTGAAATCGGAGCTAACAAAAAATGTGAAGGGGGCGTCTTTAAGTGTACACGCTTGGTTGTGTGTCCGGTAGTTCTCTTAATTACTAAGGTTTCCCCCATAAAATTCTTCTGTCATAATGATATCGTCGGTAGGCTCAGTGTCGTCATCTATTCGTGCTCTTAGGTACGTAAGTACCATGGGTGTTTCTCAGTTATTTTTCGCTCCCACTTTCTTTTCTGATAGCAATGTATAATTACAATGTCAGTTAGGGTTATAGCATTTACCGTATACTATAGGACCGAAATTTGTTTGTTTCCTAGGAGATTCGGAAAATATGTGGCAGACATTCTGCGTTTGCGCGCATTCCTTCCTCCCGCCTCAAACAGGGTTCAGTAAGTTTCGATGCACGTTATGGGCATGGCAATCGTCAGAAAGAAAAAAAAGAAGGAGAAAATACGTCAAAGGCTATAACTCCTGAAAACTACTACAATTTGTGTTTCCTTTTTTTTTAAAGAGGCATTGCTTGTCTTGCGTGTTCTGCGTGTACCAGCCGGGTGGAGAATGGGCCTCCAAGAAAGCTGGGCGGGGGGGGGGGGGGGGGGGTGAGGGGGCATGTTTGCTGCACTTTGCTGTATATCACACGCCACGCAAGCGAATATTATCTGCGTACACAAGGTGTTTCCGCGACCGCTTTCAAAAGTTGTCAAAGGTTGCCTTCAGATAGCACAATTCTAGTTAATGAGGTGGTCTACTCGCAGCGGCGGACAGTAGTTGCGCGAAAAATTGAAATACATAATCGTCTAATTAACGAAAATTCACTAACTAAATTTATCACTAATTATTCTGGGGCCCATATTGGGACTCACAAATTCTAGCCGTGGAGTTCGCAAGGCGGATCCACTTGGAACGAATTCTCAGGATTACACCAGCTTGGAGATATTCCCGAAATTTGCGCAGAAAAGCATTGGCGTCCCAGTTACTTTCTTAACAAAACGTCGCTTTACGCATTCAAGCACAAAAGTAACTGGAAATGACGTGAATCAGCCTTGCGAACTCCATGGTTAGAATTTGTGAATTGCAATATGGCTCATAAGGTAATTAGATTAAAAGGTAATTAGTGAATTATTGTTAATGAGTCAATTAGGCATTTCAATTTTTTGCGCTAGTGTCCGCCACTTTGAGTAGAGCACCTCGTGAACAATAATTCAGCTATCTGCCACCGGCAACATTTAAGAATTTTTGAAAGCATTCGCTGAAACACCCTGTATACGAGAAAGGCATTCTTTACGCGCATCGGACGAGGCATTGCCTCGCGCTTCGATTGTAGTATCAAAGAGCGATCAGCTGTCGGCGCTACTTTTTTTCCGTTCAGCGCACTCAAACATTTTGCCATTTGCTCCTTCACGAAAACGCTCGCGCGGACACTTACGCTGGGCTGCAGAGGCCAACGCGAACGCATTCCAGTAGCTGTCGAAGCCCAGGCCGACGAACGATGAGAAAGTCGCCAACGGCATTCGCCCAGCGTGCAATAGCGTACAGCAAGGTCTGCTCTTGCCGGACGTTGAGCTCCGGCGACTCCAGCACTTCGCAGAGGTGCCGAGCAGGCATTTCTGGAAACTCCCTGCTGACGCGCCATATCTGCAGTCGACGCACATTCGCGCGAACGAAGAGGGATTGCTGCAAAACTGAGACAACTGTGACTGTTTACAGAGCACACCTGCAACATTAACTGCACACTAGCTTGACAACTCTCTCTTATATGTGGTATTATGAATAGGGTATCACGGCGTCCCCATAGTCTCACATTGTGATGATCAGGAATCCAACAGAGCCACAACTCCAAGTTAAGCGACAAGTCATTCCTGGGCTTCTCGCTTTCCTGGGCGAAATTGCGCCCAGGAAAACAAATGACATTTGCCGCCACTATATAGCGCTGAGCACATTCGTTGGTCGTCGAATTGTGTTTCTCAGGATTAACTGCGTCCGCTATTTAGCTGACTCATCGCATAATTTATCTTAATCGCTGGCATTCGTCTACATTTGCGAATATGCAGTGGTTTCTTGGGCACATGCACAATTTGATTAGAAGATTCTTTCTCTCTAGGATAGGCAGCAACATTTGCGAAATGCTAAACGCGGCGGGAGAGTCTTGGAGCGCGTGATAACTGGATGCCAGATGCCACACGAGAAAAAAGAATCACAACCGGTGAACATGAAAACGGTGTTCACATGACATTTTGTTCCAAGTAATTAATACCTATATTCTCACTAATTAGCTGGCCGCAAGAAAATGCGCGGTGCGTTGAGAAGCATGTGTAAAGATATTCTTTGGGTAAAGGCCGGACCATACCTACGTAATTTGATCTGTAAAATTTATTATTACGAAACTATTATGTGCCCCATTGAGCGAGAATTCGTCGTAGTCAGCGTGACCGGAAGATGGTACCAAAAATGGCCAACAGCGTGAAGAGTAAAAGCATGTCAAAAGATGCTTGAATGGACGCGAGGGAGGTTCCTGCAAACAGAGCAAATTAATGGCTTTGAGAAGAAAATGTGGTACATATCGGTCTGGGTGGCAATCGATACCGGGCTTCCTGTGTGCGAGACGAGCACACTTCGCCGACGCCACGGCTGCTCCAACGGGTCTGGCTGACTAAAGGTGTGCCTAGTGCGTGCGCTATTGCACGCGTCACGACGTAGCCATCTGGGTGACTAAACGTGTGGATTGGTGCGCGCGTAATCGGGCACGTGACGGCGCAGCCAATGGGGAGGAGGTGGCGCCGCGTCGTGGCTGTATGAGATGAGCACGTTCATGACGTTCCGAGGTCTACAAACGGTACAAAGCTTTCGCATTCCCACAAGTTAGCCGAATTAATTGTATCGGCCGAATTTTCTTTAATATACAGTTCCACGTAGTCTTTCTTTTCTAATATCCCTTAGAGAAAACATTGCGAATGGTCGGCTGAATTTTGTTATCCTTAGTGCCTCGTGGTTTATGTGCATTTCCTCAAACGAAGCGTTATATTATGGAGTACTATCATGGCCCATTAAGATTACCACGCAAGAAGGCATACGAAAGAGGCAACCGCGGCGCCGTGTATGTGTCTTTCGTGTGCCTTCTGGCGTCCTCGCCTATGTGCACTACAACAGTGCTCCAAGATGGCCCACGAATTTCCAGCGCTAATTATATTATGTATTCGTACATGCTACGCAGATTCTCCCGCGTAACTTGACTGAAGACTTCGAAAACGAAAGGCAATTCGGACTCGAGCCGAACCGAACACCAGCTTGTCAAGTGTCAACAACAGCTTGGAGTAACTCAGGCAGCGCTCGGCCAGTAGCACGCATTGGCGCCGTTATGCGACAAATGCCGGCGGCCCAGGTGCCTACAACCTGCGTACCACCCTGTCACTTCCCCGCGGCCACAATAGGGCTGTGGCCGTGTTTCTTCACCCATTGCACGCTTGAGAGCGCGGCACAGTAGCAGTGCGCAAGCGCCCCAACACGGGGCTTTTTCTTTTGTATTCGCGGGCTTCCTTTGGCACGCGGAAAAATAAGGAACTACGCGAGACACAGCGTGCAGATAATAATTTATTACGCGGTTTCTAAAGGTACTCTACAACTTTGCATATCACACATAAGGGCTTAAGCCACTAAGTAAGAAGTTGTGTACCTAAATATATTTGAACAATTAGTTATAGCAAATACAAAAAATAGCCTCAGCTACTCTAGGCTATTTCCAACGCTACACGTTCTGTTCTGTTCGCGTCCGAAGTGCATTTCATTTTTGAAGTCTTGACTCAAGTGACGAGAGGCATCCTGTATACGTACGCGCTCGTTTCTGCTACAATCTGCACTGTACAGATAAGTATTCTTGCCTGCTTACGCTTATCCGGTGCGATGCTGCGCTTAAGCCGTTTAGCCCGCCCATCCATCCATCCGTCCGTCCATCCGTCTGTCCGTCGTCTATCTATCTATCTATCCATCTATCTATCTATCTATCTATCTATCTATCTATCTATCTATCTATCTATCTATCTATCTATCTATCTATCTATCTATCTATCTATCTATCTATCTATCTATCTATCTATCTATCTATCTAATCTGATGCCCACCCGGCTCAATTTGTCTACCAGCTTGGACCACTAAGTATGCCCCCTTGCAGTGATTGCTTCGTGATCTTTCCATCGTCGTTATGAAAGTTTAATAAACGGAACTTCAGCAATACCGTATGTCGACACATTGCTATAATGCTCATCGCATTACCATCGACAGCCATTTTGAGATGAATTCTGTCGTAATTTTTTTCCCTGGTCCACTTGCAAGTTTGTTGGGGAATACATACAATTCAACTCAATTAAATTTTGTAACCTTCAGACTACTTCCCTCGCCTTCTTTGCGTGGCACTTGTAGAGCGTATAATCACATTTACATACCATCACCTTTCCGCTAGGGTGGGGAGGTCCGTGAAAGGAAAGCTATGTCATCACCGATCATTTCATCCATAGTCCGGGAAATGATTCATCCTTACTGTGATCTTTCTAGAAGAACATTTTATTTTCCATTTATAGGCACCGCCATCTCCAAACTGTTGGATGAATTTTTTACATTCGCGTGTAATTATGTCTGTCGAACATTATCGTCAAAAACCAAAAGAATTCATACTGCCATGTTCACAAACAGAAATTCATTGACCGTGCATTTTGTTGTTAGAGGTAAAAAAAAAAGTAGCGACTTCGTTAAGTGTCCCAAATGGCAGCATCGAAGCGCATCAAAAAAAAAAAAAAGAACTTGGAAGACGCTTAAACTTCACCTTTAAGAGTGGAGCGCGATAGCATTTAAAGAACCCTGACTGCTTCTCACGCTTACCGGCAACTGCAGCTTAAGTAACCATAATGTTTAGCGGTAAAAGCTAGCGGAGAAAGCTATGCGCAAAGGCTAGTTTTCTGGTAGAAACGCGGCCTCTTGCATGGGCCGATTCCGGAGGTAATGCGCAGCCGCGCCAAAAGAACTACATAATTTTCAGGCACCTGTTATTGCTTCGCACGTTTAATATTATAGCCTGAGAAGAATTTACACAAGAGGCATGCGCTGTCGGTGTTTTCTTTCACGACATTCGTTTGTGGGCTGCCCTTCTCAAAATTCAGAAAAATAATTTTATGAGCAACTTTAGTGATACAATGTTGTAGCCATATAACCCGCATATACCGCGTGTCATACATCAAAGCACGGTACATACATGTACCTAAATATATACGAAAATTTTCACTTATGGAACGCTATAGCGTTAAAAAGTCTATAAATTATTTGCCTTTACTTGGGGTATATTTACCCATACAACTTAATTTACAGCTGCTACACAACGATATAATTTTCGCTAACTTTTTTTTTACTACATATTGATCCACATACATTGTTTATTTTTTTTTCTGTAACAATAATTCGCGCCGCCTATCGTCTAACTACACTCACCGAAAAAAAAAGTTTACAGGCTTCTAGGTGTACCCTGTCCTGAAACATTAATCATAATGCGTCTTCTGCCACTTCCTTTCTGGAAAGCTTAGCGCTCCCTGCTGTCCTGTCGGTTATGCTGTGCCAGTCTGATAACGTGCAGCGCGCCGATCCTTACCGAGAATTGCGGGCCACGCAGCATCAAGTAAAAGAAGTGCACCAAAATGGATGACGATTATTCTTTGGGGACCACATGCGCCAGAAAAGGTGCCAACGTTTAGTAGGACGATGTTTAAATGTTATCGCTTCGCGCAAGGTGCTGCTACCTGTATCTGAAATTTCGAGCATGCTGTCACTGATTCTACTGCGAAGGAGTCGTATCTAAAGTTGTGTGCGCGGCATGAGCGGTGGCGTATATATTCTGAAATGAACGAGGCTATGCGCTCCACGGAGCGCGCCCCAGCCGCAAAGGGCTGGTATGGGTGGATGGATGGTTGGATGGATGGATGAATGTTATGAGCGTCCCCTTTAGAACGGGGCGGTGGGTCGCTCCACGAGGTTCTTGTTATTATACTGCCTAATGCCCTACCTAGGTTAAAAAATGAAAAAATGAAGAAACACCCCCCCCCCCCCCACGATGAATTTCCATAATCAAATTTTCTGACCCGCTATTGTGAACTTTGTTTTTGTACGTCTCCGGTTTTTGTCGTTTCCCTACTTTTATTCCACCAATCTTCCTATCGCCTCTTACTAATCTGTATGCGGACATGTTTACTTTCCCCCTGCTTTTGCCGAATCCAAGGGCTTCAAGGAGGCCAGTGGTGCCTAAGTCTACTGCTGGGCAGATATCTTCACGATGATGCAGCGCGCTCTAGAAAATGGCAATTCTCGCACTGGTGAACCTTATTTTCTTTTTCGCGTGTTAACATGGAAATTAAGGTTGGCGCAACGTTATGTTATGTTGAATTAGGTTATGTTAGGGTAAAAACAAGCTGCGGATAATTCGGTTAGAACGAAGCATTACAGAAGCTCCCGGATTGGGTGCGCGAATTGTAAAGGTTTAACATAGACTCGGACATCCCAGCGAGTGTGCGTTTCGATTGGCAAACTACTGTACGGATGCAATGACAAGCGTTACGCAGGATGTGCGTCGTGCACTCTGCCATTTCTAGGAGGGGCGCATTCCTTAGTGCGCATAGCAACGTCATTATGAAATACGCGCGAGCGCCATCGATCACGCTGGAATGTACGATGAGTCACGTATAAACGGCCGGAGCACTTGGCCTGCATATCAGCTTTCGATGACTCAGGACCGTGCTCGCCGCTATCGTTGGACTTTCAGTGTTGCTTGTTTTGCTGGGCACAAATTCGCCCAATAAAGAGCTGAGCTTTAATGCAGTTGTATTAATTTTGTCTTCTATTCTACACCGTTACTGCGATGTGACACATTGGCACCACCTTCACTGCAGCGCGACAATACCTCAGCTTAATAAAAAAGAAATTGTGAAAAAATTGATTGGTGAAAGTACTTTCGCTCTGCTGCTCACCTCATCGAAGTGTTCGAGTATGTATCCCAGCAGGTAGTCGCGAAAAGCTTGCCAGTAGTACTGCTTGCTGACCACGGCCAGGCTAAGGCAGTTCCCGATTTGAACGTTTTGCAGCACCATCTCCATGCATTTCTCTCGGCAGTGCTCTAGCAGCAGCATGTCGGCAGCCGCCATCACCTCCAGCACGTTATCGGTTGTAACGCATAGCTGCGCAGAAATCGCACATCACCGCGCCGTGGAACTGAGTTAAGGCATTTTTTTTCAAAATCTTTGATCACCACGGACTTCTTGACTATCGCTAAGGCCATTCAGACACACTTGAACCATGCTTTTTCTTTCTTTTTTTTTTCGCTATGCAGCGGCAGCTGGCGAAAGCAGTTCGCAAATAGATGTAAACGGTTAAGGACAGGTGACTGCGACAAGAACAAAGGACTTTAAAAAAAAGCTACAGAAATTAGAATTGTCGACTAATGCGTAAGCATTGTCTCGCTCCGCTGTAACTTTGTTTTTTGCTTAGTTTTGCTTACTTGCTTTTCCTAGTTTACGCGCGTCTGCCCATGGCCTTTCATGTGGCAAAGAATGCTTAGGCTTTAGTAGATAATTTTCAGATTTTCCCACCGCCTCCGGCCTCTTCAATGCGATCGTACCAATCGAGCCGGAACGACCGGCTCGAGCACGCCTCGACTGAGGACAGTGGCCGAAAGAGAGCACCCCCTGCCGCAGTATGGCGCAGGAAGCGTTGTGTGAGGAGAGCGCACCGCCGCGATGCCAAGCCTATGTTTTGCGCGCGTTGCTCGTCCGCGCAAGCTTTCGCCTGCCTTCTGAGTGCGCATTGGTAAGTCCCAATGAAAACGTGCCAACCGTCTGACCGCGTACTCTTGCCCGCGAGGTGCTCGTAACTCGAAGGACCCACCCAAATATCTCAAAGTGGCCAACACACAAATTTCAACTTCGCCCACCCTCAAGTTTAAGTTGGCCTACCTCCAAGTTTTAGTTAGTCTGCCCCCAAATTTATGTTGACCCACCCACAAATTTCAAGTTGGCGCACCGTCAAATTTAAAGTTTGCCCACCCACAAATTGCGAGTTGGCCCACCCACAAATTTCACTTGGTCCACCCCTACTATAAGCTTCCCCATGCATATTCTAAGGAGCCCTTTGTATCTCTATCGGTATTCTTGTTATGTTGTTTTACTTTAAATGGTTCCTTATTGCTTAAAAGCTAGCACCCATGTACATTTGCCCTATCATAACGATTATGTGTTTTTTGCAAATCACGCATTTTTGTGCAGATACAAGGCATTACACTTTCCGCGTCACAGAGCTAGGGAGCCCTCCAATGTATGCTTACGCGTTAAAAGAGACAGACGCAAGCGCCGACTCGCAAAGGAAGGTTGTTTTCGAGATATGACGTGAATGTGTTGGTATCCCCGATACTGTAATAAAAGAAAAGAGCACGGCCTTCTATGCCGTTGAAACAAATGCGTGCTGTCTCGTATTTAGGTCTGTCAAGCGTCTGGTATTTCACGTGGTCTTGCTTATTAATTAGTTTAAAATCATTGTGTGACTAACTTTCGTAATATTACATTTATGGAAGACACGTCTACACTATACAAGTTACTGCACATTTGAACACATCAGTTTGAAATGTTTGCGACCCGCTATTCATTCCTTGGCTCATTTTGCCGCGTTTAAAATAAAGTCCACGAAATACTCGTATAGTATACGACGTGTCTACGCGCTCTCGCGCATCGGTGACAGTTTATTCACAACGAGCTCAGTGCGCAGGCATTGCCTCCAGGGCAGCGCGCTCCCGAGCGCATCACGTTTAAGCAACTTGTAAAAAAGGCGGCATGTGTCACTGACGCATGATGTAAAAAAACGAACGCGGCCATGACAAGGGTTAACATGCACCTGAAACCAACTTTAATACCGGGTAGCGTTCTTCATGTTCATTATGTTCATTTACTTATTATGTGGGAATTTCTATTATCTTCCCTGCCGTTGCTGAAGCATGTTTTTTTTTTCGTCAGGGTCGATTTTGTGGTAATTTCACTAAACTTACGTTCGTTTATTTTTTTTTCTGCGACTTTAAATGCGCTTGCAGCGTTATTTCTCGCCCTACTATGGCGGTTCTCCATTTTTATCGCTTTCCGTTTTTACATGCAACTTATCAGTGGCTATGCTAACTCCCATGCAGGTTTCCTTTGTTCACGTAAGAGCAAAATTTATGCGCTCTGTTCAACTCTGCACATGATTGCATTCGCTGCTCTTCAATGAGGCCCCCTTCTCTCCTTGCCCCCGCCCCACATTTATTATGAGCGAACGAGCTCGAGAAACAAAGTGTCAACACCTGATTCGTGTATTCGTGAGCGAGCAAGGCATTGAGCACCGATCCCTTGACTCCTCCCAGCAGCACGTCGGTATGGCCGCCGCATAGCAGGCCTCGGAAGTAGGGGCTGGCCGCGCACAGAAGGGCCCTGTGTGCCCGGAATGCGCCACCGTCCTCGGTGCGCAACACGCAGTCCTCTGTTCCGGGCAGCAGGAAAGGACCCCAGCCCGAGGACATCGCCCCTGCGGACCCGCGAACCCCAGGGTTGGACCGCCGCTCGGGCTCGCGCCGGCGAACGTCGGCGGCGATGACAGTGGTGCTGGCCTCGGTGGCGCTCGTGGTGAAGCGTCGGTATCTTTATGGATTTACAGCTTGCAGGAGGAAAACGAAACACTTCAGAGGCAGACAGAAAAGGGCAGCCCTTGCCCTTGTTTCCCCAACAACGGCTCAAAGCTGCTCCCACGTGCCTCGATCTTATGAGATATGTAGTCAGTTATGGGGCTACAATCTGAATATATAATTATTCGGTTAGAGTCAAGTTTCTTGTCGCTTACGGTTAGCACTTACATTCTACGGCACGAGATTACCTAGTTAACCCTCTATTGCATGACGTCCAATATTTAGCACATACTGGTTGCCATTTTTATTGCGTGTGTGAGATGCCCGGTTGAGAATATGATACCGTCAGAGTAATTCTCATAGTTAATCGCACTTATTATGGGGAAGTGCTGCAATCTCTTGAGCGATACGCAAAACAGAGGTGAAGTAGATTTCGGGAAGTGATGTGAAACTCGGAAGGGGCAAACAAAAGCAATCGGTATTTTTTTCTTTGAACATTTTCACAGCAGAAACATAGAAAAATTATTTTGGCATATTTTATGGTCTCATCAATGCAAGTCCGGTATTAGTTTCCTCAATTTCGTCCGCAACTACAGCAGAGAACCTGAAATCGGTGTGTGCCTTATTTGGCACAGTATGAACCTGAAAGACAAAAAAATGGTAACGTGCTGCCATCTGTTCAATAGCCCGAAGCTGCAGATCACTCTATCACAAGACAGAATTTTGTCGCTCGGTACGGTGAGGACGAATCGTCTGCCAAACTGTCGCCTGAAAAGCGAGAAGGAACTGAAATATAAAGGACGTGGTGCTTCAGAGGAACTCACAAGCACGACAGATGACGTGGCATTATCTATCGTGTGTGCGTTGGTACGATAACCGCGCCGTGACATTTCTGTCGAGCTTTGTTGGGAGAGACCCAGCCCAAAAAAAGAAAAAAAAAGAGAAAAAGCGCTGGTTTGGGTGCGGCAAGGAGTTTCGCGAGATTGATTGCCACAGCGTAGTAAAGGTCTACAACAGACCTCCTGGTGAACTCACTGCTTGGACTTGACCGCATACATATCAGGTCGAAGAAATGGCGCTTTCCAATTTTTACGCATATGCTAGACTTATCGGTAGTAGCAGCATGGCTATTGTACAGGAGCAGCTTGGGAAGAAACAAGCACTACCTCTGGCTCAATTCAAAACAGAAATTGCAGAATGCCTTACCTTGCATGACAAGTGCATACCCAACAAGCGACCAGGAAGGCCTTCTAGTCAAAACATCGGATTCCAGGTTCAAGGCAAAAAAGCACGTGGACCAGCTGCCGCAATGCCACGCAAAGACATCCGATCTGACTAAGTCGGCCACTGGCCAGAATTTGATGAGAGGAAACAAAGATATAAGTGGCCATCTTGCACAAAGAAGTCGTCGGCATGATGCAGGAAGTGCAGCATTCATCTGTGCCTGAACGCAGCAAACAACTGTTTTATTTCATTCCAGACATTGCGCTAAAAAGACCACCATCCGTGAAGCTTTCTTTTTCGCCCATGGCAGCAAGACCTCTCGGCCATCTTCATGGCGTGGCATATTTGGCACAAAGCTGTATCTTTATTAATACAGTCGTTATAACTCTGAAACTTTTTGTATATGTGTTTGTTCATTCAATCAATAATAAAAGCTGAAAAAAAATAATTTTTAGAATGAATTTTTCATAATTCATGCAATAGAGGGTTAACAAACAGTTTTAAAGCGAAGCTTTCTTTGCCACCCATCCTGGGGTTTCGACTAGGGCGGTCGGTCGGTTGTTTGGAAGCTGGTCGGGTTTTCACCGACTAGATTCTTGCACACTATTAAGAGAGAGAGAGAGAGAGAGATTCGTGCTCGGCAGTGCGATTCGAACCTCGTCCCCTAGGCGCAGCATCCCCGTGATCTAACCATTAGGCCGCAATTTTTTTTACGTGGTATTTATCTCAAGCACGCATGAGTGCTGCCGGCAACAAACAGATACATTGGCTAGAAAGCTCTTCTAGCTGCACCGCGACAAAGATAACCTCCCCCCCCCCCATGCACGGAGCGCCATATAGTTTCTCTTCATTTTCGAAACGCGCTGCTCAGGTCGCGCTGCCCATCATCTCTCCTGTCCACGTTGTTGTCTTTCCGTCCTTATACGTCTCAGTGATGCGACAATCTTCACATACCCGCCGCGGTGTTTTAGCAGCTATCGTGTTGCTCTGCTAAGCACGAGGTCAAGGAATCGATTCCCGGCCGTGGAGGACGCATATCGTTGGGGGCGAAATGCAAAAAAGCCCCTGTCCCGTGCAATTAGTTATTTAAGTGTTGCGCTGAAAACGTTTCCCCGTAAGCCTCACATCCACCATGCGTTAACTGACGGCCTTAATACTCTTCGTACTCAAGGTCACTAAGTTATAATTTTCACCAATGCTGCGACTGAGTGCCGCAAAAAAGCGCAGCGAGTGACTACAATTGTTTGCAGCAACGAGGAAAGGACTGCAGGCCGTGAGGTGGACAGCGAGACACGGATGACAGCGTAGTGTTCTATTTATTAACGCGACAGCGTTAAGG
This sequence comes from Dermacentor variabilis, assembly GCF_050947875.1. Lineage (NCBI taxonomy): Eukaryota > Metazoa > Arthropoda > Arachnida > Ixodida > Ixodidae > Dermacentor > Dermacentor variabilis. The sequence continues at coordinate 181,837,052 of NC_134569.1, forward strand.
AGCTCGTGTCGCAGAAAAGCCGGTGTCGTCGGTGTCGGCGTCGGCGGCGTTGGCCATGAGCGATAAATCCCAGCAGGCACTTCATGAATAAAAAACAACTTGCAAGATGGGCTGGGTAGGAATCGAACCAGGGTCTCCGGAGTGTGAGATGGAGACGTTACCACTGAGCCACGAGTTTTTTTTTCTTTATTGCCAACTTGGCACAATACAGTGAAAAAACAACATCATAACATCACATTAAAAATGCTAGCTTGTGTCTGGCTAGCATAAGTGGGTAAAAAAACGCTTTACGGTCAGGAGTTCGTCCAGATAAACACACCAATTTCGATGCTTCAAAGCGGTACAAAAGCGCCTCTAGTGAACGCGGTGTTGCCTTAGAAACGAGCTGTTTCTAAGGCTCAGGCGTGCGTCGCTTGCACAGGCGCACATTTCGTTGTCGCGCCGAACGCTGCGTTGCTCGACGCTCACCGCGTCCGATGCGGGGCGCGTAGTTGCTGCGCCGTAGCCCATTGTCTTACACCCCTTGGCGGGTCGACGGGAACGCTGTCGCGTTCCACTCTTGAAGGCGAAGCTTAAGCGTCCTCCAATTTTCATTCATTCATTCATTCATTCATTCATTCATTCATTCATTCATTCAATAATGCGAACTGTAGTTCTCGAAAGTAGACCGGCTTTTCCGGCCAGGTATCTCACCGCTTTGGTGGCCGATCCCGAAGGCAGCACCATCTAACACACAGTCTCAAATAGTGGCTTATATATAGGACTGCATTTGAAGTGCACAGCAGTTGTCAAACAGCAAGACGGCGCCCAATGTGATCTTCAAACCCGGATAGAGCGCCAAACAAACGATATGCAATCGCGTATTGCTTGAATATCGGCTTTCGGATTTCAGGCATAGCGCCCCTGGGCTCTTCTGCAAGTGCGCATTGACGTCAGCAAATAACGCAAATTGTGATTGCGCCCACCTAACCGATGAATCGACCAGTGAAACCACCAATGATGCCACCCGCCAATGCACGGTCGAATCAGTGAGCCGATGGACAAGGAACAATTACGTCGAGTGATGTACAATATATGATTGTACATGTAAACAATATAACAATAGAAAATTGTAAAATAGCACATAATCACCACCAAAAAATTCAGTGTTATATAAACATTTCATCATCACATGCGGTGCACGTTTCGCTTGAGAAAATTACCACGGCTGGTGAGCAATTCGACTACCAAACAACAATTCTTCGCATCACGTACCTCTGAACGGGAGTTGTGGCTACGAAAATTATTTATTTAGTTATTTTGTTAGTTTTGTACTCTGAAGACACTTAAAGCCTTAGGGAAGGAAGTGGGTACAATGCTGCTAAGTATAATGGAAAAGCAGCAACAATACAAACAAATTTGTCAGTTTCCCCCGAAGGCGAAGTATTGGAAGTGATAGCAAGGTTTATCGTTACGCTAAATGCGTGTCACAACGCTAGCGTGATGAGGAGCTGCCTGCCGTGCTGCTGACCAGAGAGTTTTCTACGATAATTACTAGAGTTTACTGTGGTGCTGCGATCGTTAAGCGACCATGGTTACATTGATTTGTCTTATCTACGTGCTTGTAGCTTCACGCGTTCTCGTGGCTTCGTTTATCACGCTTTATCTGCATTAATTAGCATAAACTTCAAAGCAAATAAATACTTTGTTTTAAAATGCAGAAGGCAATTAGACTCTGCGAACGTGCACAACTGCTTCAAATTGCAATGTTTAAGCTTGTACGCGGGTCCGTGGCGTAATAGTTTCAATGTCGTGCTTCTGTACTGGAGGATGTATGTTCGAATGCTGCCGTGGGAAAATTTTATTAGGGGTTATTTAATTACTTATAATGCACTACTTTGCTGAAAATGATCAGTTTGCAAATTCTGAAGCCGTTTAAAGTCAGAACGACGAAGTTTAGGCAAATCCATTTACTAACCATGATTCTCATGCTGGCAGAGGCTCCCTGCGATCAGCTCCCTGAGGCAGTAGCGCACGCAGTTACATCTGCTGATTGTACGCGACTATGCTCCAGGCATCATGCTTCGGTGACGGACGAGATCAGAAAGAAGGAAAATCCTCGGCATTCGTCAGCGTCCAAAGAAAGCATTGCCAACGTTTAAATCTGACGTCTACTGTACGTTCCCTTTGTATGCACCACGGGGTGGTGTGAACGCCGCTGCCCTGCTCGGCAGCAACACTAAGGTCTGTGCACACGACGCTCCTCCGAGTAGACGAAGCCAGCCAGCTAGCCCGACTCCGGTAGATCCGACTTATCGCAGCCTGACTGTGCGTTCAGTTGGCTTCGTCTCTTTTGGAGCCAAAAGCACTGCGCGCCTCTGGCGGCCATCTTAACCATCACGCATGGGCCGCGCATGCGCCTTCAATAGCACGACAGCCCGACAACACCGATGCAATCGCCGGCGGCGCAAATGCGCCTCGAGCTCCCGCCTAATTGCTGCCGGAAAACTACTACGATACGATTGACAGCCAACCTCTGAATGAATGCTTCCTCCGCATAAATGTGCCTCTAATGAGCACCCTCGCCCTTTGTCAGGCTCCCTTCTCCTGTATGCATTTGTCAAACCCCATTTCCCCCTTCTCCCTTCTTCGCCGCGAGTGTGACGCCGCGGTCAAATGATCAGCGTCAAACTCGGCGGGCAGCGTCGAGGTGAGCGTGGTTACGGTATGAGCTTATCGACCCGGCGGACGGGGAAAGAAGGTGGGGGGAAGAGAGGCCGTAGGCGCGCCCATCGGAACGTGGACCGCCGTTCCAGGAGCCAGGCTTGGCTCACACGCGCGCGTGTCACTCACGGGTGCGGACGTCAGCTGCAGCCCTTCATCGGCCAGCCCGAGCGTCACAACCCACAACGCCTCGGCTTGCCAACACGTCTTTGTGAAAAAAGGTGAGCGGTACGCGAACTTTCGGCAGTGCATTCGGCGCGGCACGCGACTAACGGTTGCTGTCGTCGAAGTTGGTCCTTTTGTCAAAATTTCGCACGTCGGGTGCATTCATGTACACTGCGAGGTGAACGCACGCTGCTTCGATCGGTCGCATTTGTCGAAGCTGTCGGTCTGGCGGCGGGGCTCTGCTGTTACTGGTGGCACGAGGATGCTCCTTTTCCGTAGTATCTTCTACACTGTTTGACTCCCATATTAATGCACAAGTATAATTGCACTTTTCGGTAAAGCCGCGCTCGGTCACATCATTATAGTACAGATTGCCTGGAAGATTGTTGAGAACTTGCCTGTCATTTTATTTCGCGTAAGCAAGTAGAAAGGTCGACACTATTTTCGTGATACGCTGATTCACACCTTATTGGCTATAATTATACCTCTTCGGTAATTTTGGGTAATTCTAATTTGTAATTTCGACCCAGTAGTTTCCTACGAAGAGTGAAAAGATTCGCTACACAACCGATCTGAGAAAATAAAAGACGTATGCTTATCCAACCAACATATTACGATCTGTGTGACGCGAAGCTTTCGTGAAGCCGGTAATTAAATGCTATAGATTTGCCAATTCCATTCCTGCGTCTCTGCTGTAAATTAGCGCGCCATGTTTCTGCTCTCGCGCGCCCGTGCTAAGCAGTGTGACAACTCTTATATTGGCCTATATGTCATCATGTATTATTAGAACTAAATGTACCGGCCATTTTTTGGTCGATCCCTTGTTGTGAGCATGTGTCATACTGTGGAAATCATAATGATTATCAGCACGCAGCGTTCATCCGAAAAAGCTAGTGGGCGTTGGCCGGATATGTACAACCGGCTCCCAATCTCCTGTCGTGGGTATATTTGTTCGCTTGTTTGTTTTTCGCCCCCAAAAGTGGCTCATGCTCGCTATGAGGGATCGGCCAAGAATCGGGTGATTTAGGAAAAAGATTATCCGAGTCTAAGACGCAGTTTTGAATAGCTGAAAAGAATGAAGGCAATCGTCCTGATCCAATTATTCACCTCACAGCAGCTGCGCTAAAATGCCTATGATAATTTCCCAGAGAAGAGGCTCCCAATGAGAGAATATCGGGAATTCTTATATTCCAGCAGCATTAAATTTTCCTTCTAAAGTGTGTTTTCTTAATGACGAAAAACGACGACATGGCAGGAAGAAGTGTTCTATTGTTTCGTCATCAGCACAGTATGAGCACAAGGAAGAGGGCACCAGACCAGATCGATGCAAATAATAGTTTAGGTATTCGACAGCGAAATTTGATAAACATAACTTCAATTTATCTATTACTAAGCAGAAGATTCTGCTTCAGGGGAATAGGAGGTGTCGGTCACCTGTCGCGCCGATCATATCAAAGAGCTAGCTGGCATGTGCACTCTAAAAGCATACGTGCAATTGTGGCCTAATTAATTCTTGAAACATGCTGCTCAGGTCACGGTCGGCAATGAATAGGAACCCTATGGCACTCCGTGTATGTGTCTTCGTCGTCATGCGACTGGAAGAGACTACTCCTTAGCTCGTTTATCTGTCCATGTTTCCCGCAAGAGTCATGTGCGACAACTAAACACCACGCGAGAAAGAAAGAAATTCAGGCTGATGTGTTCAAATAAAAAAAGCATATCAAACAGCTTGTGGAAGACACGCATGTTCAACCGCAATGAATGAATGTATTCTGGGGTTTTCGGTGCCAAAACAACGATTTTATTATGAGGTATGCCGTAGCGCGAGGACTCTGGATTAATTTTGACCACCAGTGGATCTTGCGTCACCAATGCGCGGGGCACGAGCGCTTACACCGAAATAAGGCGCCTGTTGTTTCTTCTAAATTTCAGTTTGTGCAAGTGACTGGTCACTTGAAGGACATGCGCGGCCTCAGAGAGTTTCAGCCAGAATAGTACCACCTCGGTCGCCAATTTCTTTATATCAACGGGAGAAAATATGCTTGTAGTTTTACTGTGTTGCAAAGCGTACAGATTGTGCTTTCTAGACTACGAACATGCGAGAGCGCGACCAGCGGCCGACTGACCGACCAAGGCAAAACTACGCGCTTGTAGACAAATAAAACTTTGCTTTACAACATGTCGTGCTTACACTCGCTAAGCTAGCAGTGTGCGATGTTATGGGACTAATTGTCGGTATAAATTGGTGCGAAATCACCGCATAAGTGTCAATAACACAGGTTAGGCTTGATGAAACAAGTCACAAGTCGTGGTCACGGAAAATATGATGCACTTTGAGCGCTGCCAAAGTGAAACTTTAATATGTTTTACCTGTTTCCAGCTGCAGTTTTTAAATTAGTTTTGAATTCACCTTGACAGCATTATTGAAGACCGCTTTAATGTCAACAAATCCTTACAATTCCATAAATAAAGGCTCCTGCTTTTCCACTTACTTTTCCTTGCACCTACTTTTGTTTGCTTCTTATGGTTGCTACATTATATCGAGCCGCTCGATTGCCAATTTTTCACTCGATCTACACAGGCGCGTGTTAAGACGTGAACGACATTTATTATAACTGGTTAATTTCGAGCTCTAATTACCCACTTTTGGATTAATTATGTCGTTTCCAGAGATTCGGATGAGGTCAATTCTCAATTTGGCCAGAGTCTGGTCCATTGAGTTATATCGATACCATCGCCCAGATTGCATGCAGCCAACAGGCTTTGCTCGTACGGCTGCGAGCTTTGAAACTTGACCTCAACTTATCCTGCATGAGTCTCTGATGCTCAGTCTTCTATCTGAGATTCTACGAGCTGAAGCAACACTTCTTTGTCACCTTTGTCTCGGCTCCACCTTAACGAATGCCCCTTCAATGCGCCATGAAATGGCCAAAAGACCTGCACGTGGCAACTGCGGAGGAGGAGGAGACAATCAGGCATTTAATTTTTGACGTTTCTGATTAAAATGTTCTAAAAATTTCGCAGATTTCGGCTATTCCTCCTACTCTCAACACATTTGCCGTTACAGCTGCAGGCTCTTGCGGTTCAATTTCGCCACAATCTTCTCAATATAGAAGGTCTTTGCGATGCGCAAGACGTGAGCTTCGACTGCGACAGCACCGCCTGCTGTTGCGCTCGAATTACACGCTTAAACACAATGTCCCTCAGAGTCAGTGTGGAACACAAGCACCCTCCAAAATTGACGATTGCGAACGTTGCGAGATAGCGCAGTGGTTGTCACGCCCGACTCTCAAGTATGCACTGCCGTAGGAATATTTGATGGCCAGATTTCGTCGCATCTTGGTATCTAAATATATTGGAAGTAGTGATGAACAGGATACAGGAGCTCCTTCTTTAACTAGCGATGAAGTTAGAAGAGCCTTGCAAGACATGTCCTGGGGAAAATCGGCAGGAGAAGATAGAGTAACAGTCGATTTAATCAAAGATGGTGGAGATATTTTGCTTGAAAAGCTTGCGGACCTTTACAGGCAATGTCTCACGACTTCAAGTATACCAGAGATCTGGAAGAACGCCAACATTGTGCTAATCCACTAGAATGTAGACGATAAAGAATTGAAGAAATATAGCTCCATTAGCTTGCCTTCAGCATACATTGTGTAAACTATTCGCCAAGATAATTTCCGAGAGAATCCGGCAAAATTTGACTTCAATCAAACAACAGAACTGGCCGGCTTCAGGAAGGGATATTCTGTAATGGATCACGTTCATGTCAGGAATCAGGTAACTGAGAAACTTTCGGAGTGCAGTCAACCTCTCTATATAACTTTCATAAATTACGAAAAGACATTTGATTTAGTAGCGATGCCAGCTGTCATGGAGGAATTGCGTTATCAGGGAGTACTGCAGGCATACATGCATATCTTTGGCAAGATTTACGAAGACACCACAGCTATCCGAATTCCCAACACGAAAATCCTGAAAATCTCGTCAAGTCTACACAACCTCATTGCCTGCGTTGCTTAACAATAAATTACTATTTTTGTAATAGGCTATGCTGTATTATTATGCGTTACAGCATCAGTAGCCAAGGAAACGAGCTTTTTTGGCGAAGAACGTTCATAGCATGTATACTAGCGAAGGCAAGTACGTATTCATCGAAGCAAGTTTTTCTTTCTGCAAGAACAGCGCCTATGCCGACGCTACTTGCATCCCTGTGTATTTCTGTCGGTGCGCTTGGGTCAAAACGTCGGGAGGGATGGGGGTTAGGAGGAGGAGGTTAGAAAACAACAGAGCGTCGCGAATGTGGAATCGCAAACTCGCAACCAGGCCAAAAGGTCGTGGTTACCCGCGACAAGCTGCGTCAAAGGCGCTATTATGGTGGCGAAGTTGCGGATAAAACGACGAAATTAATAACATAATCCAAAGAACATGCGGAGTTCTTTTGTGGCCTGCGGTCGCGGAAATTCGGCGGCGGCTTGAAGTTGGGTTGGATCTAGGAGCACACCATCTTTCGAAACAAAGTGGTCAAGGATGACTAGGTGCCGGGCGGCGAAGCGGCACTTCTTTAGGTTGAGCGGGAGTCCAGCATCGGCGAGGCCATTGAGCACGAGTTTGAGTCGAAGCCGGTGAGAAAGAAAGTTCGGGGAAAAGATAAGAATGTCATCGAGATAACCAAGGCATGTCTGCCATTTGAGGCCCCGGAGGATGTTATCGATCATTCTTTCAAACGTGGTAGGCGCGTTACACAGGCCAAAGGACATCACGATTAATTCATATAACCCGTCAGGCGTAACGAACGCCATTTTCGGGCGATCGACCTCAGCAAGCGGGACTTGCCAATAACTGGATCGTACGTCTAAGGACGAAAAGAATTCAGCGCCTTGGAGGCACTCCAGTGCGTCCTTGATACGCGGGAGGAGATAGACATATTTCTGGGTTATCTTCTTGAGTCGTCGATAGTACCAAAAAAACGAATTGCCCTATTTTTTCTTTTTGACCAGCACTTACAGAGAAACCCAGGGACTGTGTGATGGCTGCATCCCGCCACGTTGTAGCATGTCTCCTACGTGCTCATAGATGACACGGCGCTCCGTCGCGGACACACGGTATGGACGTTGGCGCAGAGGTACGTGACTGCCGGTGTCGATGTGATGGATGACTGTGGAGGTACGTCCTAAACATTGTTGTTGGAGGGCAAAAGAAGATCGAAATCGCTTAAGGAGGTCGCCAATCTACGTGGGCTGACACGGACTGATGTTGGGATCAATAGGCAGAGCAAACATTCTATCACATGCAGGCACAGGCGCAGAAACAGGAAGAGCCATGGCGCCAACTTGATGAGGAGTCGAGTCATCAGGCACATCGTAGGCAGAGTTTTTGTCGAATTCGTCAGCAAAACTGAGGCACCCGCCATGATGTAAGCTTCATGGACACGAAAACGGATTCGAAACGTGAAGTGTGCTGGAGCCCTGGCGAAAGGAAAGGAGGGCAAAGGGAAGCAAGAAGTGATGAAGGCGTTAGGCAAGTTGAGTGGGCGTGAAGAGTACTGTGGAATAGTAGGAAGCAGCACAGGAAAGGGGCACAAACGCGGAAGAGAAAGGAGGGATATCAGTGTCGATGGCAACGAACACTCTAGCAGAAGGTAGAGGCAAATCTTCAGAAAGACTACCGCAAAATGGGGTCAGCGCAAGTTCTACACGGGCACAATCAACAACTGCATGATGAGATGAGAGGAAATCCCATCCTAGAATGATGTCACGAGAGCAGCGAGGAAGAACAACAAACTCAATATGGTATAAACGGTCTTGTATGGCGGCACGGACGGTGCATGTTCTCAAAGTCTCAATTGGCTCAGTGCTTGCTGCATGTCGTGAAATGGCAGAAAAAGGCGTCGCGACTTTTCGGAGCGTACGGTGAAGCTGGTCGGCAATCACGGACACTGCGGCATCCGTGTCGACATGCGCGTGAATGGCATTATCTTCTGCATAAACTTCAATAACCGTCGCAGAGAGTAAACGAGGGCTTGAGCAGTTCGAAGAGATCGCAGTTCATGCCTCCGGAACTTCACCTTTTAGTTTTCCTCCACAGCGGGAGGGCGGTGGACGATGGAGGACAGGGAACGTCGACGGGGAGGTGGAGACCGACAATTTTTGAAGCTTTGGGGAACAAAACAACAGGTAGCGAAGAGCGGAACTGGTGGAGCATAGCGGTACCAGGAGTCAGGCACATTCCCTTGTAGTCTCGCAATATCGGGAGGATACCAGCCCCGCCGGAGGCAGAACCGTGCTACGTGGCAAGCAAAGGCACACGCGAAGGAGTTCGGTCAGTTCTCTTGGGCACGCCATGGATTGGGAACAGGAGGCCTAGGTTGGGGTGCCCAATGCTAAGACGGGAGTAGAGGCTGCGGAGGCGCGCAGAAGCCGCTTCTGGGCAAGCAGTTCGCAACTGCAGAAAGCGAGACGTAGAAGCCGCTTGTGGGCGTGTAGTGCGCAACTTCAGGCGCAGGTTTTGGCCTGGCGAAGACGGTAGCGTACGAGAGCGGAAGCGGCGCTGCAGGTGGTTGATTCGCGAGAGGTATTGAGTCGGTGACTTGTTCATGTATGACCCGTTGGAGCTCTGGGGACAAAGAAGACTCAGCCGACTGGGTAGCATGCACCAGTGACCGTTGGCGCGCGACTTCCTCGCGAACGAATTGTTTGATTTGATCGAGGAACGGGGAGTGGGCGTGAGCAGCACTGGAACTGTCGGTTAGGGCCCAAACCGTGTCGTCCGGTGCGGCAGCTCGGCGCGTAGTAAGGCGTTGTTTGTGGAGCTCAGCGTAGCTCTGGCACAGGGTAATGACCTCGTCAACCGTTTGACGATTTTTCGCCAAGAGCATTTGGAAGGCGTCATCCTCTGTGCCCTTCATGAAATTATCTTTTCAGTGTCAGGCATTGTGGGATTAATGCGCTGGCAAAGGTCAACTACGTCTTCAATGTAGCTGGTGAAGTTTTCACTCTTTTGTGGAGCGCGACCACGCAAGCGTTGTTCAGGGCGAAGCTTGCGCACCGCAGTGCGACTGAAGACTTCTTTGAAACAATTCGCAAAAGGATGTCCAGATGGAAATGGTGGATTCATGATTCCGGAACCAGAAATTAGCGACTCCATAAAGATAGAAGATGACCTTACTCAGTTTAGCTGTGTCATTCCATTTGTTATGCGCACTTACGCGGTCGTATCATGAGAGCCAATCCTCGACGTCATAGTCGTCGCTGCCGCTGAAGACTGGAGGATGTCGTTGGCGTAGAGCACCGGAACAGACAATGCTTGGAAACGATCGAGCTGCGCGGTGGCCTGAGGCATAGCAGAAACGGTAGGAAGCGTCCGACTGTGAAGTTCCAGGTTTGTAAAGGGCCCCGCGCCTCCATCATGTTTTTTTTTCTCGCTAACAGATCACAATTTGTTGCTGAAAACGACCATATTTCTTCTTTTTGCGAAGTTCATTCCGGTGTTCCGCAAGGTTGTGTCTTAGGCCACCTGTTGTTTCTCGTTTATATTAATGACCCCTCATGAGTTATATCATCTAACATTTATCTCCTTGCTGATGAATGTGTTATTTTTCGGGAAATTACTAACGATGACGACATTGACGTATTACAATGCGACCGTCAAACTGTATCTAACTGCATGGTGTGCAAAATGATTAATAAACCTCAAATTAAAAAGTGCAAAGTCATGCGTATATCTAGAACTTCCGCTAGCTCACCTCTTTACTGCTTTAATAACATTTCCCTGCATTGTGCTAACTCTTACAATTACCTGGAAGTTCACATCACAGATAATCTAACTTGGTCGCTACGTACCGCGTACATTATTAACAATGCTAACCGTATGTCTGGCTATGGACGTCGTAACTTTTCCAATCTTCTATGTGGCTAAACACTGCAGCTTTATGAGATAGTAATATGCTTTAAACTGGACTATGCTACAGCCATGTGGGACCCCAGCTATGACAACCTAGTAAGTTCAATCGAACTTGTCCAGAGCAATTCCGTTCGTTTTATATTGTCTAATTATAACAGAACTGCGAGCATGTCCACCATGAGAACTTCCCCAGCATTTCCTTCTTTTAACATCTCGCAGAAAAATTTCTCGTTTACCACTGTTTCACAAGTTGCATCACCATTGTTTCCTTCATGACCAAGTACTCCTTCGCCCACAGCACATATCCCGACGCATCGATAATCATCACAATATAGGTATGCCATTATGCGACACAAAGACCTTCTTTAACTCATGTTTGCTTCGTACGACAGAGGAGCGAGATGCACTTCAACTTCACTTTGTTACTATTATTGATAACCACATGTTCCACCATGCATTAGCTAGCATTATATAATTAGGTTATGTGATGTATTAGCTAACATTGTATAATTATGAGCTTTGTTTTGTGTGAATTAACTGTACTGACTCCTTTTTGTTCAATTATTTCTTGTGTAACAATCCACTCCTTTCTGTAATGCCGAAATAAATAAATAAATAAATAAATAAATGCCGAAGATCATCCGCCGTCGGCAACTACGCATCAACATCCTACTCGACGACGTAGCAATGAGTCCCGAATTTGGTAGCCGTGACGTCATTAGATCACGTACGCAGGTTCTTTAGCCACGTGCTTGGTCTTCTAGGATCACGTGTTACATGACGCCATCAGGAAAAGAAAGGATGCTCCACATCCACCCGCCTTGCCTCTGAGTGACGCTGGCTAACTCTCCTAGGGCTAGATCTAGTAAACATAAATACCCAAGTTAGTGGACGGTTTGATGGTCGTTGCCGTAGCACAATTGGTAGTGCAACGCACGCGTAATGCGGAGGTTGTGGGTTCGGTTCCGACCGGCGACATGTTATCTTTTCTTTCATTTTCCCTTCTTTTTCTACATTTTAATTTCAACTACAGCTAGTTTCTCCGGTATTTTCCTTGGCTTCATTGTCTGTTGGCTTTATATGGTGGAAAGCTACAGCTCAAGAACCGACGGAGACAAAGGAGGCGCACAAGTCCACAGATACAGCGCTGACTTTCAACAAAAATGATGATTTTGCCAAGTGTACGTTCGCTTTAAAACTAGCTGCGCACCGGCAAAATAAAAACATTTCTTGAAAGTCAGCGCCGTGTCTGCGTACTTTGTGTACCTCCTCTGTCTCCGTCGTTTCTCGCGCTGTAGCCTTCCACTATGGTCAACCAGCAAGCCTAACTAGTTACTCTGCGACTTTATATGGTCATATCTACCAATACGTAAGATGTATGTGTGTGTCACGCAGCGGGGAAATTCGGCGGGTTGTGTGCTGATGAAACGTAAGACATTGGGTGCAGTCCTAGATAAAGTGATGACATGTAAGCCAGGAAGAAACACTGTGATGCTACAGTCTTTTAATTCATTTGGCGCATGATATTCGTTTATGCATAATGTCATTGCTTAAGTCATTGGGGACTTCAACTGCGTATGCATGGCAAGCGGCCAAACCAGCTCCACCCCTTATGGGGATGCCAGTGTAGTAGGCCTAATTAATCTCATCAGTCAGCATTGTTTGAAAGAAGTTGGTGAATGTTGTGGGTTTGCGACTCATATTCGCGTTACCCATTCTTAAGGCCAAAGGCACGCGCAGTTGGACCGAGCCTATTTTATCTGCAGCTTTAGTACCGTATATCGCAGAATATCTGCTTCAACCACTATATTTTAGCGATCATTGCTTCGTATTATTTCTTGTCGGAAAAAGAAAAGATAAAAGGCGCAGATTTTTTTGCTAAAATTGGCAACTAAACGATAACCTTTTAAATTACTATGTTTTTCAAGCTATGACATAGACGCAATTTCAAAATTTTACAAAGAGTATTATAGAAAGGTTGGGGAACACAGGAAGCTGTTTAAGAAAGAAGACAAAATGAGGGCCATTCAAAAATAAGCTGCCATAAAGCACGAGCAAGGAATTGTACAAAATGCGCTCCAAGCCAACCTAAAAGCTTGCATTTCATGAGTTTAGACACCCTGGAACGTTTAAGCTGCCTTAAGTGAAATTAAAGTGCCTTAATGCAGAAATTAGAAATTTCAGAAAAGGAGAAGTACGAAGGTGCTGTAGTCAGAACTCGGTCCGAGCGCTTCATGGGTAAATAGCTTCCTTCTAAGCGTGGATTAGGATTGGAAAAAAAATTGACGGTAACTTTAGCATACGCCAAAGATGGCGAAGGCGAAAGTGAGCGCGCTCAAGAGAGATTCGTTAAATTGCTCGACATTCTCATTCGAATGCGTTGTTAATTGTTTTCTACCACCGTAGGTCGTGGGTTTGAGTGCCCTAATTGACGCAACATTAATTATCTGTGCATTAATTCACTTCACTCTAATTAACACAGATGATCGTGGTTTCGAGTGTCTTAATTAACTCTATTTTAATTAACTTCGACTTTTTCTGGCATGACAAGCGGCATCGGAGTCAGCTGTGGAATAAAACGATGACCAACCCGTGATCAGTGGCACGAGCGCGTGTATGCGCGAGGCGAGCTCACGTGACTTTCTGTACCGCACGCAGCGTTTACCAAACCATCGGGAAGCCGCCGCGGTTGCTCAGTTGCACGAGGTCGCGGAATCAAATCCAGGCCACGGCGGCCGCTTTTCGATGGAGGCGACATGCGAAAACACCCGTGTACTTAGGTTTAGGTGCACATTAAAGAACCCCAGTTGGTCGAAATTTCTGGAGTCCCCGCCACGGCGTGCGTCATAATCAGAAAGTAGTTTTGGCGCGTAAAACCGCATAATTTAAGACCATCGGCGTTATGAGCCACTTAAGGCTTTCGCCTTAAAGGTCACGCGCACCTGAACGAAATAGCAAAAGTAGAGAGGAGAAACGCTGTTCTTACAGAAAAGTAAGGCATACAAAGAGCGTTTTACGAATACTACAGCGCATTATATTCGTAAACTGAAGTCGGCGTAGACGCTTTCAAAAACAAATGTCTATCTCTAATGCCGCGAATAAGCGTAGAAACAAAAGAAAATTTGAAACTGCCGATCTTAATGGAAGAAATGAAGAAAGCTATTAGTGATCTGAATCCTGGGAAGTATTCGGGCCCAGATGGGCCTACAGCTTCATTCTACAGGGTGTCCCAGCTAAGTTTAGCCAGAAGCCAGAGTTTAAAAATATGCAAATGCCACGTAGCTGGACAGAACAAAGGTAATGTCGCTTGCCGTCGCTTGGACACACTCAAACTATATTTTTTTATTTCGCCTAATTAGATAATTAGTCTAAATCAATTATTCAACTTCTCAAATATTATAATTAGACTAAAAGTGTCAGTGAGAAAATTGCAGAGCGACATGAGAAATCATGAGCCATTCCACTCTGTAAAGGTTGCTAACAAGCGAAGCTCTTTAGCATACGACACGGAGGTGACACATCATCTTGAACAAAGGTACGAGCTCGTTTATTGTGTTGATTTGTGGTCATCGCGAAGAAAGGTACGCCCACTTACTTATTGTCTTGATCAGCGGTCATTACTTCCCTCGTAAGTGCAATCACATTAATCGATGCACGTACGCCGCTGGGTGGCTGGTTGGGCCGGATCGGTGAGGCATCGCAAAGGATGTCTGCAACACGGAACGCGTAAGCTGCTACCTTTTCGGTACCTACACATTCCCATTGAAATCACTGACAGCGACAACAGGGATGGTGTAATCCCGCAGCTAATTCATACAATGAATGAATAAAATTTATTGATAGGAAAGACAGAGAGGTCGACCTGAGCTAGTGCGGTCTAGTCTGAAATACAAAATTCATACAAAGTGAGTAATGAACTTTACGGGACTATGAACCATTGCATTTTTTGCTTCCTTACGGGGGTATGAGCCATTCTCACGGCGGTATGAGCCATTGATGATGACAGTTTTGGACATGCTGTTCTGTATGTTGTATGCGTGATGAGAACGCAGACACCCCATAAATGGACGATATTGTGCGATGCCAAATGAGCGCTACAGGCGCTAAAATACTTTTCAAAGAAAGGACCATACTATCTGCTCGTGCTGGAAATCGTCGAACTTTATCACAGTGCCGAGTTAAGTGGCCACGTGATCACCTTTCAATGGATGCCTAGCCATTGTGGTGTTTTTGATAATGAACTCGCTGACAGTGAGGCAAGATTGGCCTCCTCTTCCTCTTATGAAGTACGGATTGCCTACTCGCGACCTGACACCAACTCCATGATCAAGGCACTCATGCAGGACCTTACAAAGGCTTGCAGAGCCCACTCTGATAACATTCACAGACGTCTACATATGATTGACCCAGGCGGTAAATTCTGTTTGCCCCCGAAGCTTACACGGAGCAAAACATCATTGCTACACAGGATTCGGCTCCGCGTTGCTTTCACCGGTCGCTACGCACACCTCATCGGCCAATCGAACAGCCCTGATTGTGTACACTGCCAGATGCCCGAAACACTGCAACACGTACTGTGCGACTGCCCAGCATATATGCTGGAGCGAAGGACGTTAGACAGTTTCCTAGCCAGCGTTGGCAGACAACTACTGTCGGAGGAAGCTATCCTCGGCCCATGGCCTGACACTGCAATTTCAATGCGTGCAACAAAAGTATTCTTGAAGTTCCTGCAGGACACCAAGCTCGACGAGCGGCTCTAGCGAGGTAACTGTCTCGTGTACAGAAGCAATCACCACTTCTCCTATCATCATCATCCATCCCAATAATTTCACTCCCCTTCCTACTTCCCCAGTGCAGAGTAGCAGACTAGAGCGCACTAGCTCAGGTCGACCTCTCTGTCTTTCCTATCAATAAATTCTATTCATTCATAGAAAGAATTTAAGCACTGATCGCTTCACTTTGCTGAGTGCTTGTAGCCTCTGCCTTAAGTGGCTATAAGCCATTACATTTTTTGCTTGCTTAGGGAGGTATGAGCCTTTGATAATGATAGTTTTTGTTTACGGACAACAAAAATACACGAAACGCTAGCCATATAGAGCTTCACTGTAAAACTTCCCGATACGGCTTTCTGTTCCTCAAGGCGCGCTCCATAAAAGTGTTTTTCTGAGCGTTACAGAAGCCCGCGAATATACGCAAAGTGCCTCGAGCGGCGAGTCGCGCGGCAATTTTGCCTGATTTTACCGGCTTCTTTCACGCTCGGAAAAACTTGTTGTAGCACGTATTTATTTATTTATGTATTTATTTATTTATTTACTTTCAAGGCTCGGGGGCACTATACAGAAAGGAGCGGGGGAAACATAAACAATTTGTGCAAACAACATTGTATTTAAGCAAAGGCATGTTGAATGGCGTTCTTGAATGTAGTAGTGTCC
The DNA here is from genome assembly GCF_050947875.1 of Dermacentor variabilis. Taxonomy (NCBI): domain Eukaryota; kingdom Metazoa; phylum Arthropoda; class Arachnida; order Ixodida; family Ixodidae; genus Dermacentor; species Dermacentor variabilis. The sequence continues at coordinate 181,853,254 of NC_134569.1, forward strand.
GCGATGGCGGTGATGACAATAGAAAGATGGTTCCAATCAGTGCTTGTTTGAGGAATGAAGGAATCACTGTAAGGATTAGTCTTACATGACTGCACGCCTACTTTAAAGCAAGGATCTGAACGAGATGAAACATAAAACGGCTGTGTGAGAAGCTGCTCTTTTAATACAGGGTTGAAGTGGAAAATATTATGAAATAGCGAAAGGCGAGCGCATTTTCTACGGGATAAAAGGTCGGGTAAGTTTAGGGTATTTTTCATTGCTGTAACGCTAGAATGACGCGAGCCATTTGATAAAATGAATCTAGCTTCACGGTTTTGGATTGATTCGAGGAAGAGCTAGAGTGGTTTGAGCGGGATTCCATATGGCGCATGCGTTTTTGAGCTTTGATCGTACCAATGTTCAGTAAAGAATTACTTTAAGTGATGAAGGCGCCGATGCAAAATTGTGACGCAGGTATCCAAGCATGCGGTTAGCATTATTACAGACATACTCAATGTGGGCGTGCCATGACAGGTTATTTGTGATATGAAGGCCGAGATAATTGTATGAGCAACAGAAAGTTCTGTCGGGAGTTTTTCATGTCGCTGTGCAATTTTCTCATTGACGCTTTTCATCTAATTATAATTGAGAAGTTGATTAATTAAGAGTAATTATTTAATTAGGCAGAATGAAAAAAATAGTTTGAGTATGTCCAAACGAACGCAAACAACATTACCTTTGTTTTGTTCAGCTACGTGGCATTTGAATGTTTTAAGCTTTGGCTAAAGTTAGCTGGGATACCCTGTATAAAGCTTTAGAGGATACGGGAGCTGTAGTTTTAGTGTCACTCTTTAACGAGGCTTTTGATGCGTCGTTACATGCGGCATCATTTTTTCGTCAAACACTTTTCTTATAACTAAGGCTAAAGATAAGAATAAGCTCATTCAAGTTACCTCGCATAGGCCGATATTACTCACAAACACCGTGAAAATTCTTGCTAAGAGGCTGCAAACTATAGTACAAGAATACATAAAGCCCTGCCTATTCTGAAGTGTTAAGATACTAACTCTGACAGAATCGCAACGCTACAATTACATCTCCAAAAAGTGTTTGATAGAGTACCTTATGATATATTCTTGGCTATACGTATTAGAATACGTGAACGTAGGATCCGTTTTAAGGTAGCGTGTAGCCATAGGAGTTTTAAAAAACTGCTGCAGTGTAAGTCGCCTACACAGGCCTATGGGATCGGGTGAAGCCAACGGAGGCCATCTTGCGGGAGCAAGAGGCGACCTGCCAGAAGCTTCGCAGCGCTGTTCGCCGACATTTCCAGAGCTTTTTAAATGCTTAACGGATTGTCATGTTCTAATGCAACACTGGACTACGAGGTGAGCCATATCAGAGGTCTCCAGATCGCGTATATCCGAGTAAGGGTGCATTTATTCATTTTATCGGCATCAAGTTGAAGCTGCCGCAAAGTAGGAAAAAATTCGCGCAATAATTAGCGTTTACCTTCATTAATGCAGTGTACAAATTGATCAATTATTGAAGCTGTCAGAACAGGAAAGCAATTAAAAACTGAAAATATAGCACGAGAAATAGCAGTACATGCAACAAACATAAGTACTCATTATTATCTTCATTATCATCAGGTGTTGCCGGTGCTTCAGGTTCCTCATTGCATGGAGGGTCTCGGTGTTTTATTGGCACCTGTTTCCTTTTAGTCTGAAATATGAAATTTTCCTTTATTCTAGAGCAAGGCAATGCCAATCTGCAACGTTATTTAAATGAGAAGGATAACGCTAGCAAGTCAACTGCGTGTAGGTCAACTTTCCTAAAACCACCCGAGCGCGCTAGCACATTTTGGAACCCGCACAGTACAATGCACGGCTGGATACGATGACCTGAAACACATAAGCTGCGGTGACTGGCTTGCTTTTGCTGCCGCAAGATGGTGGTGGGGCGGCTTCACTTGACGGGTGCTCCCTCCACTCCAGCAGTTTTTCTTTAACTTCCTTTGTGTAGCCATGGCGTACAGTAGCGACACGACGCATTTGATAGAAAGTAAATTGGTTGGAGCGCGCATCAAAGTGGAACGCTCAGTGCGCCAGGGTTGCCTTCTGTCGCCATTGCTTTTTTTTTTTTCATGTGCATAGAATCTGTTTGTATCAGCATAATCAATAGTACCACCAAAAGAGGAGTTAGTTTCCATGCAATGGAAGTACGTCTGCTTGCATATGTAAAACACATAGCACTATTTTGTGCTGATCTTGAAAGCATTATTATTGCTGCAAAGGTTGTCAAAGATTTCTGGGGTTAGTGACAGCGCAATCAACTGGGAAAAGTTATTGGGATTTTGGCATTGATACTGGCCACCAGCCATGAGCCTTTTCTGCAGTATAAGGTGGAAAACGACACCAGCGCCTTATTTGGGAGTGCTGTTGGGAAATTCTAAAGATAGTGAGCCTTTGTGGCGGCGGAAAGTCGTCAAAGTGTGCGAAAAGGCTTACAGCCTAAGTGTTTTTATTGGTCAATTTTTGCGAGAACAACGATGTGTATCTTTTTTTTTAACACTCAAATCCTGGTATATAACGCAAGTAACTCATTGTTCTCCTGTGGATGTGCAAAAGTTGCCTAGGGTTTTCGCCGTTTTCATTTGGGTATCTACATGAGAGCGCACACGGCAAACCAACCTATTTCGTTGTGTGCGCTACGGAGCGTTGAGCTTGCGCACCTCGACATATGACAGCCAGTTAGCAGATTCATATTCTTTCGAGGTGTTTCAGACCCGTTTCTGTGGACTGTTTGCCCAGTGACAGTGGAAAGAACGTTGTCCAATTCAATAGCCGCTTTGTAAAGTATGGCAGAAGGCCTCGGTGGATACCTAAAAACGAATACGTGCACCTATCGCGTATTTTCCTGCAGGCTTGTTTTTCATTGGACTACCTTTGGATTTTGTCGCGGAAAAATGTCTTACGATTACGATACTCCCTAATGAGAAATTTAAGCGCAGGTAAATGGGTATTTTCGTTTCGCAATATATTGTGTCAAAGATTCTCACACCGAAATAACCGCACCGACTGGCAGTGGGCCAGTGCCGTCAGCGCCCTCGCAGAGGGATGGGCAGTATATGAGAACGCTGGCATGATGAGCGGCATCGGAGCCAGCTGTGGAAGACGACGACGGGGAGGGCGCGAGTAGTGGCGTGAGCACGTTCGCGCGGAAAAGGGATTTTTGTATCTTGGCGGACTCAGTCATTCATTTGTCAGAAGCCGAAAACGATCGACCATGCTTTTCTAGATTGTTAGCATTTTTCTTCTGTGATATCTTACAACGTACTCTCAAGAACTACCTACCTGTTGGCGGTTTCGGCTTAAGATTTTCGCATGTTCCAAATGCGGATGGAATTCCAATTGACCTCAGTATGCTCTTGAGCTTCCACTGCATTTCACAATCTAGGGTGGCAGTTCGGAACGCTGACAAGGGGATGAAGCTGATAAGGCTATATTTCAAGGAAAGCATCAGTAGAATTATAGCTGTCTGCCACTTTCAAACTCCAGAGACTGAATATGGCTCCCAAGTGTTGAAGAATTGTTAAACATACACGAATATTAACGGTATCGCGCAAAGCCAGCTCATCGAGGCTGTTCCCCCAATGTATGGTTTCCTCTGATTGTGTTTTTGAATGTGGCAATAATGAAAAAAAAAAGCGTTCAGCCCAATGGCTAAGGCACTCGGCTTCTGAGCAAGGCCTTCGAAACTCACCACTACAAACGTTTTTCCTTTCGAATTTATTTTCTTTTATACCGCAATTTCTTTATAGTGATTATCTCACGTGACGGACGGGTTTCCGTGTTAGGGAGGCATAGACTCAGTGCTTACGAATTTAGAAAAACACTACGACTTTTACAGCCTTGTTCACCGTACGCTATATTACGCAAATGAAATTTGACTTACCAAAATCCAGGAAAGCAATTACAGTAGATGCAATTCACTTACTGGAATCTGCGTTAGGTGTAGCTTTCTTGGGCTGTTTGAAAAGAAATACTTTACGCAATAAGACACATTCCGTGCAATCATATTCCATTTCAAACTTTAATGATTCTTTGCACCTCTTAACTAAATTGACATGACCTGAAGGTATGCGACGTAACTGATGTGATGACTTGCGGCCTAGTGCGATGTTTTGTGACTAAAGAAGGGAACAGTGTGAAAGGAGGTATGCTTACGGAGAAGTACGAAACACAGTGATGGAAGTTTAACGCTTCAATGCTTCTAGCGAACACGCGATCACTCAACTGCTTTCACGACGTGATGCATGCAACGCAAGAAATCGAAGGCACCCCGGAGGCTTCATGCTGAGTGTATATCCGGCTAGAAGTCCTTCGTTCTTTGTAAACATCCTTTGTCCATTCAATTTTCTTCGTGTTTTCCCTGCCTTTTCCACGGCTGTGTGAGTGATCCCCCGCTACGTCTACTCGGCGGGACACCGAGGCTCACAAAGGAGCAAGGAACCACTAACAGCTAGGTCAACATGCGTGCACCGGCGCAACTGTAACGCAATAACGCTATCGGTATTATCATAATTGCACTGCCTGCAAGATTGCCTCGCGTTACACACCGCATTAAAACATCTGCAAGGACACACTGTATCTTGCGCGGTTGTAAGGGTTGGCCCACCAAGATCAAGTATGATTACGCAGTGTCCGGACTAGGGCCCAGTTGACTCTTACGCGGTCTCTGAGATCAGCCCAGTTTTATTACACCGTCTCGTGGATCGGCATGGTTTACATTACATGTTGCTACGCGGTAGCAACATTGCCTCAGGGATTGGCCCATTTTCAATTCGGTAAGAATCCGACTGACTGAAAGACAGCACTCAAGGAAGTGGAGGAAGGCGGGAGAGGAGAGAAGAGCTAAGTGTAGGCAAATACAGCTTCGCTTTGAAGAAAGCCTCGTCTTACATGCGGGTTTACACGGTACTTGAGTGCATGCAGTCAGAGTTAAGAGCTGATGCTTATTCCTACTATCGCAACGTCATGAGCAAGCAGGAGCGACCGAGGGAGGCGTCTCTCATATTCCAACAGCCTGCGCATATAAAAGAGGCACCGAATGCAGGTCGTGGGAATGGCCTTCATTGTCGCTTCATTTGCGACGCCGTACTGCCGCAGAAGTGCGAAAACCCTGCCTGCCCACTTCCGGCTCTCATTTCATGCACAACGCGTGCTCGCTGACGACCTGACACAGAGAGACACGTCATTTGTTTTTTGCCCACGATTGGCATATTCGCAAAGACAGACTGTGAAAACCGTAACCCAGTTTCGCCGTCGAAATTAGAATAAAGAGCGGGCGCCAATGATTAACCGGCACGAATATTCAGGACGCTGTTAACGAGGGAATTGGGGAAGCGGGTGAGAGAGTGAGAGAGTAGGATCGGTTTAGGGTGGTATCAAAAGCAAATGTAGAACGGGGCGGGGGCGACCCTTCGACGCCGTTTATAATATCATCACGCCGCGTGCAGTAGCCAGCTCGGTGTCGCCGCTATACACGTCCTGCTAATGCAGGCATGAACGAGCATACGCAAGCCAGCAGAAGCTAGAATAAGGGTCCCGCAACGCGGTTGTGGCACGTCGTCAGTGCGCGCTGCCCCAAGCGGCGAAGTTGCGGAATTCAATCATGGAAATGGACTGGGCGGAGTTGGCGGGGGCAACTTCACCTCGCTACTGCATCTGCTGTTCCATATCGAGAGAGGGAAACGGGCCAGCGTAAATATCGAGGAAAAGGAAGAGTGAGGTCGCCCTCCCCTTTGGTTCGTTTGAAAGCGTGCAAACTGGCGAGAAGGAGGGTTCACCCGACAGGCATCTATAATGGGCCGGCGAAAACAGAGGCCTCTCTTTATGGGTAGCCTCCGGGTCAGCACTTACGCACGTTCTTTCGTTCGCAGTGGTACGTAAGCGAGTTCTTGTTTACGTGTTTATTTATGGGCTATGGGCGGGGATCAGTGTTCTAAGTAAACACACATGCTGTGACCTCATTTTAGGTCTGCCAGAGCCGTACATACACGCGCATGTCCTTCATGAAAAGTTATCGTGGAAATGCATGTGACAAGGACCGTTTTGTGACGCCCCTGACGTTAAATGATAAGGGGCTTGAGAAAGATAACTTTATTTGATAAGTTAAAAGCATGACTTGGTGAGCGAGTTGGCATTCAGTTCCTGAGAGAATACAAAGGAAAACAAAACGAGCGCCGCGCTGACTGTCCATTGCGATTTTTACTGAAATCACGCAAATGTATACCAGGACAAACACGCGGAAATAAAGGCAGAAAGCAAAATGAAAAAAAAAAGAACAGGCCGTAATGGTGTGCATCCAGATACTTCACCTCAAAGGCTTGGAATGCGACAAATGCTCTAGGAACTTGCATTTCACCCGACTTGTTTTATAAAAAGCGCTTGCTCAATTGCACGTTCTGCCCTGTTGTTTGTACCTCAAGAGTAGTCTGGTATCAGAAGACACCGGGAAGCAACTGCATGCTTTACAGTTCAGAAATAGGTTAAATAATGGCTGGTCCTTCAGAGAAGCTTCATGGTCCATTAGCTTATTATTCAAATGGCACCCACTCTGACCCACTTAGCATTTCTCTCATAATAGGGGAATGACGTTCACCACACCTGTCTCCCACGCGACGATTCCTTCGCGGCGCCTAATACTGGACCCATGTGAGCTTTGCGTGCTGCCTTCGGCCTTTCTGTCTACAGCAACGCGTAGGTTACCCAGTTTGATTTTTGCCGAAAATACAACATTGCAGCCGTGTGCCCCCCACAATCTTTTGATGATGTGACACGGTGCAGATGCCGAACGATAACAACCTGCGAATTCCTAGCAATTCTTTCAGGTACTTAGCTCTTATTCCGCTTTTACACTTTGTAGGACCATTTTGCTGACAAAACCTGAATGATATTCAGGATACAGATCGATTTAGTTGCTCTAGGTGCCTGGCGAAGCTATCTTCCATTCGGTATGGTCATGCCACATTCAAGGCGGCATCTAGACAGGAGATGGAAAGGACATTCTTTACTACCTTCGAATTACCCAAGGGGAAGAACAGTCTTCACAGACGGTGGTGCCTACGTTTAGCAAGGGCAACGTCTCCCAAATTGTAAACTCAAGTCTAAAAACTAAACAACCTCACTCGGGACCTCAAACGTCAACATCCGTGGGATCGAATCCCGCGACGGTCGCATTTCGATGGGGGCGAAATGCGAAACGACCCTTGTACTTAGACTTAGGTGCACGTTAAAGAACCCCGGGTGGTTCAAATTTCCAGAGTCCCCCACTACGGCGTGCCTCATAATCAGAAAGTGGTTTTGGCACGTAAAACTCCACAATTTATTTTTTATTTTTATTTATTTTTATTTTCTTGCCGAGGCGTGCGGTTTCAAATCTCCTAGCGCTTGAGGTCAGGAGGCTTTTAGTTGTGATATGATACTACATATCAAGTTGTGCAGGGTGATATGGGCTGGACAAGCTTTGAAGTGGGAGAAACTCACAGTAAAATTGATTATGAAGAATGACTGAGGAGTACGGAAAAAGGTATAAGGGCTGGGAGCGTCTTTAGGTATTATTTGTACAGGAAAAACATTAATTCACAGTGGAGAAAAAGAACTAGGAAACTTACCAGCAAGTATACGATCTGTATGGCGAGCAGTATGGCAACAAAGAGCGTCAAGCAGAAATTCAGAAATGCTGAGGCAATCTCATGGCGGCATAGGAAAGAAACCTGCTATGAGTAACTACTTAAGAGAAAAAAACGTAATCAGGAAAGAGAAAAGTGATGATAACTAAAAGCGAAGCGCAATAATTTTCGAAACGAGATCAAGACGCCTTAAAAAACGCACCTATAAAACTAGATATAAGAAGGAAGAAGAAGCATGTACTGGCTGCGGCAAAGCTAAGTAATCGACGAAGCATGTTTTATTAGAATGGGAAGAGATCTGCCCAGCGGCCGATTTAGGCACCACTGGCCTCCTTGAAGCCCTTCGGTTCAGCGACAGCAGGGGAAAAGTAAACATGTCCGCAATAGAGATTAATAAGAGGCGATTGGAAGATTTGTGGAAGAAAAGTGGGGAAGCGACAAACAACGGAGGCGTACAAAAACAAAGTTTGCAAGAACGGTTCAGTAACTTGGTTATCGGAATTCATCGTGGGTTTCTTTTTCCTTTCCTTTTTTCTTCTTAAGATAGGTAAGACATTAGGCAATATAATAACAAGAGCTTGGCGGGGCAACCTACCGCCCCGTTCCAAAGTGGACGCTCATAGCAACCACCATCCATAGCGGGGCCGCCTTTTCTGCGAATCCGCGACGCTCAGTTTCGATATTCTCTGGATTCACCATTGAAATTTGATGATAACTATATCTAATTAGGTGCGAGTTTCAAGTTGTTTAAAAAGATGGTGTAGTATTAAAGTGTACCATATTCACATTCGCCATTTAAACAACTCTCCCTAAGGCACTAATAAAAAATTAAAGTAAATTTTTTTTGTTAATTAGTCTTTTGGCACTCAACTCCTCTTCAAAAATTCCCCTTTTAACGCGACACCGTTAATGGGCCAGTGTTGCAGAAAATGCGGTGTTTGCGTCGGCGGCGTTGTGCGTTAGAGAAAAATCCCGGGCTGACCATGCTATAATGACGAAGTGTTGCATACGTGTTTCCTCAAGATCTGCACTTTTTGCGGGGATAGCAATTATATGGACACTAAGGCGAATTTTTACCATCGTTGTCGGTGTCGCCGTCGGCGCTGCCATGCAGCTGCACATATATTTGGGTATATGAATGCTATTTGTTTATGAATGCCGTATGGGCCGTGCATGAATATTATACTATCCAACCAACAAATTTCTCAAACCAGGTCCTACGTTATTGACTGAGTTATTCCTAAGAATTTTCAGGATGGCAGCCCGCAAACAAATGTCATCAAACATAACATTGGTCTCAAATCTTCTCGGACTGATAAATGTACTTAAAGTGCAAACAATAACAAACTAGTAAATGTCATTTGACTGGCGCGGTTTTTTACGGGAAGCGTATAGTGCGGCCTGTGTGATGTAATTGCAGGGCCTAAATGGCACGTTAAAGCTTTTAAGGGTGTCAGAAATGCTGACGCACCAGCGTATGTCGCGCAAGCGTTAATCTGACCTAATGATCCTAGATACGTCCTTTTTTTTCTTTTTTGCAAAAGAAACAGAAAAAGTTCATCGGCGATTATGATACTCCTTAATGCGAAATTTTAGCGCAGCTTCGTGTGTGTTTTCATTTCGCGATATATTGAGCCAAAGAATTTGAGAGAGACTTGTAGCAGAGTCGGCAATCGTCGAAAATCTGATCTGCTGGCCAAGTGCGTCGGCATTTTTACATGACTCATCAAATGTTTCAGTGTAATCGCCGATGCCACTTGGCTCCCAGAAAGTACTACAAGAGTCGCGTTGCGCGTACAATCAGATCATAAAACAGTTGCAAATAATGACAATGGAAACAAGCGCGAACGAGACCAAACCACGAAAGCCAAACGAGCGCGAGCGAGAGCTGGCACGGGCGGTCTGGCTGAGAACAGGTACGTGTGCGGATCGTGTGGCCGGGCTGGTCTGCACAAAAACAGTTGCGCGCGCGCACGTCACTGAAGAGGCCGCCATAGGTCGCTCGCAGGGGTATCCATCGCCTGCGGCTCGGGTCATTCATCTGCCGCCCCCTGTTTACTGTTTCATCTTTCTCTCTTGTGCTTGTTAGCTCGGTTATGCAACCACCGCCGCCGTCGACGCTAAATGCAGGAATAGGCCATTAAGAGCTGCGCTCTAAAATATCTAGACCCCTTAATCCGACACGAGTATAGTAGACCACCACCAGAGGAGTTCAAACGCAACGCTAAAGCTTTCGATCACCGTCAGCGCTGCTCCTTTCGGGTGGAACCACCTTTTTATAGCTAACCTGTCTACAGCTAGGATCTGGCGGATCGCATCCGCACATAGACCAACAAGTACTCGCTACACGTGAGCCGACACCGAAGATGGTGCAATGCCGACCCGCACGTGGCGGAGCTGAAGCAGGCGTTCAGCACTACCCATACGTGGGCCGATCCCCAAGGTAGAGCAATTCAGGGCCAACCCGCGGCAGAGGTGAAGCAGTTGTTAAGCCCTACCCATACGTGGGCCGACACTGCAGCTAGTGTGATGCGGGGCCGACCCGCGGCGGAGGTGAATCAGGCGTTAAGGAGCTCCCCATACGTGGGCCGATCCCCAATATAGAGAAATGCCGGGCGAAGCCGTGGCGGAGGTGAAGCAGGCGTTAAGCCCTACCCATACGTGGGCCGACGCTGAAGCTAGTGCAATGCCGGGCCGACCCACGGCGGAGTTGAAGCAGGCGTTAAGCGCTCCCCACACGTGAGCCGACACCGAAGATAGTGCAATGCCGGACCGATCCACGGCGGAGGTGAAGCAGACGTTAAGCTCTAGCCATACGTGGGCCGACACTGAAGCTAGTGCGATGCCGGGTCAAGCCGCGGCGGAGGTGAAGCAGACGTTAAGCCCTACCCATAAGTGGGCCGACACTGAAGCTAATGTAATGCCGGGCCGACCCGCAGGGAAGGTGAAGCGGGCGTGAAGCGCTCCCCATAAGGAGGTCCATCCCCAAGATAGAGCAATGCCGGGCCAACCCGCGGTGGAGGTGAAGCAGACGTTAAGCCCTACAGATACGTGGGCCGACACTGAAGCTAGTGCAATGCCGGGCCGACCCACGGCGGAGGTTAAGCAGGCGTTAAGCACTCCCCATACGTGGGCAGATACCTAAAATAGAGCAGTGCAGGGCCTACTCGCGGCGGAGGTGAAGCAGACGTTAAGCACTCCTCACACGCGGGCCGACACTGAAGATAGTGCAATTCCGGGCAGATCCGTGGCAGAGGTGCAGCAGGCATTAAGCACTCCCCACACGCGCGGCGACGCTGAACCTAATGCAATGCCAAGCCGACCCACGGCGGAGGTTAAGCAGGTGTTAAGCGCCCCCATACGTGGGCGGAACCCCAAGATAGAGGAATGTGGGACCGATCCGCGGAGGAGGTGCAGCAGGCGTTAAGCCTTACCCATACGTGGGGCCACACTGAAGTTAGTGCAATTCAGGCCCGACCTGCGGCGGAGGTGAAGCAGGCGTTAAGCACTCCCCATACGTGGGCCGACACTGAAGCTAGTGCAATGCCGGGCCGACCCGCGGCGGAGGTGAAGCAGGCGTTAGGTGCTCCCCATGCGTGGGCCGATCCTCAAGATAGAGGAATGCCGGGCTAAGCCGCGGCGGTGAAGCAGATGCTAAGCCCTACCCATACGTGGGCCGCCAGTGAAGCTAGCGCAATGCCGGGCCAACCCGCGGCGGAGGTGAAGAAGGCGTTAAGCACTCCCCCCATACGCGGGCCGATCCCCAAGATAGAGCAATGCAGGGCCAACCCGCGGCGGTGGTGATGCAGACGTTAAGCCCTACCCGCACGCGGACCGACACTGAAGCTAGTGCATTGCCGGGGCCATCCGCGGCGGAGGTGAAGCAGACGTTAAGCAATCCCCATATGTGGACCGGCACAGAAGATAGTGCAATGCTGGACCGACCCGCGGCGGAGGTGGAGTTCGCCATTAAGGGGCCCACATATATAGCTAACTTCGCTGGTTAGCTTGCTTCACAGAGTGGAAGGGCATTGAGTTTTTTTGTCTTCTTTTTTTTTTGTTATGACGAGAAACGAAGCATCCCTGTCTTCTGTGCGTAGCGTGTAAACAGAATAACTCTGTTAGTGCTCAAAGTCTGAGAATTCGCACTACGAGGGACAAATTCGGTGATGTACAAACAGGCTCATAGTCGCCAATGGTCAGGAATGCCATTTTTGGTTAATATTAAAAACGCTGAAAACCTGAAATCAGTTATGTAGCCACATCCTCAACTGGAAGAGACAAAGACAAATGTACTTTTTATAAGTTTCTAGCTCTGTTCAATAAGTAGCTGTGTAATATGGTTATGAAGCTAAGCCTATCTGAAGCCTATATGAAGTATTTTCTGGCAGCAAAATTGAAAAACACTTTTCTGAAGGATATTACCTTCAGTACTGGGAAATTGTCCTAGGTCTCCATATTCCGACAACCAGTGAGTGCATAACAAAACTAAAGGTGGAGGCGCGGAATAATATCAAAATCGTAAGCAGCGTAGCTCCCTTCCAGTAAGCAGAGCACGTACACTGGATGAACATCTAATGGATTTGCTATAGCTTCGAACTGTTCGCAAATCTGATCATTTAGTTCTTCTTCTCAAATGTTGACGTAAGGAAACTATGTACCCTCACATGCGTGACGGCGGTGCGATCAGCCTTGACCTGCCTGGTCTACTGATAACTTTTTTTGTTCTTTTTGGCGTTCAATTCCGTCCTCGTATCATGCACTACGTCGCAAGCAAACGGGGCTAGAGGTACGCTCTCTTCACGCGTCATTTATGCGCCCCCGGTGACACGATGAAGCCCCGACAGAGCGTGCGCACGGGCCACCGTATCGGCACGTGGGTGGAGCAGAACGACGTGACCCCGGGCGCAGGCGTGGTCTCACTCAAATTGCGTGCAGCACTTTACCTACGCAACTGGGCTAGTGGTACGCAGCGAGGAAAAATCTTTAAGCCTAAATCACGCTGCTCCCGCGAGGGCCTCGCGAAAGTGCATCGCCGTTCGTCTTCCTTCATTGCTCTTTCCGGTTTCTGAGTGGCCGAGCTTTTTCGACAAGTTTATTTTCTTTAAGGCGACCCACCTTTTACTGTTCCTTTCGCTAATAGATATTTTAACGCCTCCAGTACTATCTTGCCTTTCTTTTTCTTCCTCTGTCGGCCTAGTTTCCGCTTGAGGCCTCTTTATCTAAGTGGTAATCTTATCAGTGTTCTTTAGCAGGTGCAACAAAAATATCCCAACCCTGTTACCAATTCGTGCAACGCTAACTACTCCGCCAATAAGGTTTGTTTGAGCTATCTAACAACATTTGTCACTCCCACCCAGTATTCTGATCCTGACTGTTTTCAATTTTGTTAGTGCTCCTCCGTTGAGGTTTTGCTAAGACAAAAGGAAAGCACACCCTCGTTCCTACTCCCTTGTGTGAACTCTTCAATGGAAAAACTTAAATGCTGCCGCTCTTTTCCAAAACAGTGCGCACTCAAGGCTGAAGTGTCAGTGGTAGGGCCTTAAGAAAGAAGTCTGTCGGCGTTTTCTACCTGTTTCCCCGCAGTCGTCCAGTAAATTCAAAAAAAAAGAAAGAAACAACAGGTATAAACAACCGCATGCGCTCTTTTTCGAGCGAAACTGATTGCCTTAGGACATGCTGCGTTTTCCACAGGGTGCGCTGTCCATAATAACCGTAACCTTTTGTTTGACCATAATGTGTAAAATGAAGGCCTACCTAAATAAGACAAGGGCTATGGCTCCAGTGCACAGCAGACGACGGTATGCACAAAACGTACATAGGACAAATTCAAGACCCGGGGAACTAATCTGTTGTCCATGAAGTACTTAAAAACAATGCTTCGGTAATTTCGAGACTGAGAAATGACCGCCTTCTAAGAGCCAGACAAACTTATAACTATAAGTTCTAACACGTTATTCATAACGTCTAATTTACAGATGCGACGCTACAACGCATTTGGGAAGGCAAATGTCTCTCTCACACAGGAAAAAAAATAAGTGAGCAATCAAGGGGGGGGGGGGGGATTTTCAGCAAAAGAGCTAACCTCAAAAGAGCTCTGTTTGCTTCGTTTTATTAGTCATACTTGGGCTGTCCTTGAGCACTTCCAGCCGCCGACTTCTTTCTGACGTTCAGCTGGGCTCCGAACAATCACCCCCCTTAGCAGAACCTCAGTGAGGCGCAAGTTGCTAGCGTTCAATTGTCACGGCGTTGGTCCACAGACTACCTGAATGCTAAGTATTTGTAATCAACCATGCATTATTTAACTGTTCATGCAGATGGTATGCTACATAAAAAGGCATGTCTTCGTTTCGTTGTTTCTTTGCTTTGCAAGCATGCAACGTGACCTTCTCATTCCAAAGCCCGTAATGTAGCTAGCCACAATACGCGCGCTCTGTCGTGTTCGCACCGCCCTATTACCTATTCTCGAGGAGCGGATTCACGTTGCGGCCTATGGGGAAAAAAAAAGAGAGAAAGACAACGTACCCACCCAGCGTTCTTACTAATCGATTGGCTATTTGCAAAATTGAAAATATGCGTATCGTACCGAACGCTTTTCCTCGCACATTTCCCTTCAATCATCGAAAAACGAACCGTCTGCATAACGAGCCTTACCTGCATTGGCTGTCCCTTGTCCTGAGGCATTAGGTCACGCTTGTGCACAATGGACCGTAACCTCGCGCGTCCTAATTTGCGTAACCTGATTACAGAAACGATTAATCCAGCTTGACCTCTTTCACTTGCTCTTTACTTTTTTTCGCTCGGAATAACGATCGACAGGGCGTGCCTCGTCTTCCCGATTGTCTCACTCAGTTTTAACGCAGTCTCATTTCAGCTGACCTTCTCTCTGGAAGTACTGAAAGAAACTGAAAACGATTGCTGGTGAAGTCAGGCACGGTAAAAATAGTCGCCTGCGCGAATTAATATTCCTGTAGAGCTAGGAAAGAATACTTCGCATAATTGCTTTCAGGCCTATAACTAACCTAAAACATTTTCTTTGAGAAATGACATGCACTTACTTCCCTACGCACTCTAGAGCCACTACTTTCGTGAACAATACTTTCCTCTCTGCCTCCCTCATACTTGTTCACTAAATGCTGTGGAGCAGGAGAAAACGAAATGCGTCGCAGGACCATAAAACGCTTGCTTTTTCTATGTGGGAAAAGTGTGGCCGTTATGAGGGGGCCAGAAGCACGTTCCTGGTCGAGAACAGTCGTGCACGGTAGGATTCGCGTAAGCTAATTGTTCGTAGGAGCTGCACTAAAAGTGCGCCATCTTCAATTTTTTTTTCTTTTCTTCGTTTACGCGTTTTGCAGTTGGTGAAATGGAGGGTTGAGCGGGGTTGAGCGCCATATCGGATGAAAACAAAAAAATGAAGAAAAAGATGCATGTAGTTTTAGAAAGACGGCGGGCAGGCTTAAATCAAGAAAGAAAATATCTACAGCAATAAAATTTGCAGTGCCTGGTTTTTTTTTTCTTTAGGCCCGAGCGGGCTGCCAGAATGTATAAATGTACCGAATCGAATACCAGAATGAAGCTTGTGTTATCTGCATAAAACAAATCCGCAGGTGAGTCGGTAAATAACTAGTATTCACTCAGCCAGAACCGGTAATTAACGCCTACCTTCTAGGGGCACTTGGACTTAAAGCGGATGGGAACGATAACTTGTCAGCGATTGAGATATGCAAGACACTTTTGTGGAATCGGTGGAAAAAAGCATGGAAATGATAGGGGTGGAATATTCAGAGGCATACGTAAATTTACTAGTAAAGGCAGGTAATTAGAAAGCTAGTTACGATGTGGTATCACGTAAATACATTAGAAATGCTACGTGAATATTTGTCGTCGCTCCTATGTTTAAGCAGAATGCCATTAAAACTATCATAACCAGCTCTCGTGTTCTAGATTCTCGGTTTTTTTTTTCCTCGGCGATACGAAAACGCTTCACCTGTAATCGTCCCGTATCCTACCGAGTTTACGTCTATTTGTAGCCTGTTCTTGTGGTGCGACTTCTTGCTAATTTCGGTGGTCTCACGTGAGAAATGGGAAGACCCCAATTAAATTCGCAGGGAGCGCTTACCTCGCAAAATAGTGAGTCATTTCCTGTTGCAGCCTTAAAAATGTGCAAGTGTTATTCGCCTTTAGTGTGTGACAAGAGACGTCTCTTTAGAAAATGGGTTATAGAAGCTCATCATGTATGTCGTCGAAACTTCGACGTAAAGCCATCTGATAAGCTATAATCATTGCTACAGAAGAGAATCAGGTCACTGACCATGGCCGAATGAAATTGTTTTAAAACTGTGAATACGGGATCCGTACAGGTGCCGCTAAGTAATTTTGTTCTGAATTTGTGGTCAGAGACTTGCATGTTTCCTTAAAGAAGAACTTCATGTACGCATTTCATCGAAAAGGGGTATGCCATGTTCGGAGACTGGTGACATTAAGAATAACACCCACACGGGCGATGACTGCCTAGCAGGCGATTTTTACACGCATCTTTCCTGAGCCATGTTGTGGTGGGTTGCTTTGCGCATCGACAAAGGCGGCGAGAATGGTTTTGGCTGGTCCGCTGTGCTCGTGCTAACCTTAGCCTTGATTGCAGACCTATGCCATCTTGCCAGTGTTTCTCAATCTGTGACGAAGAAGTGTCTTTCAGCCAGAACGCCGGGTCTCCCAGCTCTACTCATTTTGTGAATTTCTTAGAGTTTACCAGCGAACTTCTATTTCCTCCTGAACTGCGATGGAGATGGAGTCTCACGCACATCCGCCGGACTCGGCAGTGCCCGCGGCGGCTGCCTGCAGGAAGCGCAACGGCACCGAGAGCGACACTGACAGCGACGACACCATGCAGTACTATGTCAGCAGTGAAGATTCTTGTGACGACGCCTTCGAGCTGGTGCGGAGTCGTAAAGCAAAGCGAAGATTTATCAGCGCATCATCGAATTCGAGTGAGTCCACCA
The DNA here is from genome assembly GCF_050947875.1 of Dermacentor variabilis. Lineage (NCBI taxonomy): Eukaryota > Metazoa > Arthropoda > Arachnida > Ixodida > Ixodidae > Dermacentor > Dermacentor variabilis. The sequence goes on from NC_134569.1 coordinate 181,869,928, forward strand.
TGAGATCTTCGCGGGATACCGAGGAGCTCACCATCCTGTTCTCGCCAGTTCTCGCCACTGACAACCTGAGACGCATCAACAGGCAAGCCGTGTCTTCACATCTAGAGGCGCTGGTTCCAAACGAAATCAGACATCAGAGTGAACACCCGTAAGAACGTGCTAGCGATTGACGTAGAACACGCGGCTGCGTAGGATTCTTTGCGCAAGGTCACGGAACTTGGCGGGATGAAAGTCGGCCGTCATATTCCGCTGGGCAAACAAGTCCGTACTGGCATAATTTACGATGTTGACGAGACCATTGTCGACTCTGATCTGTCAATCTTAATCAAGCCAGCTACGGAAAACACCATCATCACAAACGCGTTTCGTCTCGGCACGTCACGATGTGTGAAGATCATATTTAAGGGTGAATCCCTCCCATCGCATGTAAAAGTGGGCCACTTCCGACACGCAGTTCGCTCGTTTATACCAAAACCGCTGCAGTGCTGGAAGTGCATGAAGCTTGGCCATGTGAGTAGTGTGTGCAATAACACTACCGTCTGTTCTCGCTGCACTGGGCCCCACACCACAAACACGTGCGAGGCCAGTGTGCTGAAGTGCACAAACTGCATCGGCCCTCACGATGTATTTTCGAAGGAATGCCCTTTGGTTCGAAAGGAAATACAAATATTGAAGAAAATGGTTAGAGACCACTCGTCTCACCGAGAAGCAGCAACATCTATTAAGCGACGACGATCACGTCGCCGACGTTGATCAAGGGCCTCCAAAGCCTCTGCAGAACGCCACACACGTATATTACCACCTACTCTTCCGCCCAGGCCAAACGCAGTCAGCTCAAAGGACAAAGGTGCATCGAACAGCACGGCTGCTGACGCATGGCCTGCACTCCCGAAGTTACATGCCCCTACTGAGTAAAATGATACTTCTGCAGCAGGGGACACTTCGTCTCTTCCTGATCAATTGGCGGACCAAGATCAACAAATTGTTGTTATGATAAGCTCTCTGGTGAGTGCTATTCGTGTTCTCCTGGACAAGCTACAGACGCCAACAGCTGGAAGTGCATTGCAAGTGCTGGATGCCATCAGTCCGATGCTGGCGAGCCTTCAGAAGTCCAGTGCTTGAGAACTTCTACAGCAGAACCATGTCTCTTCGACAACAACAACGATCGTTCCGGGATGATGTCAGAACTGCCTCCATATTCCAATGGAATGCGAGAAGCCTGAGGTCACATATTTCAGATTTTCGACAGTTCGTATTTGAAAACCACTTTCCTATACTGGTCATCTGTGAACCGAACTTATCAGCCTCCATAAGACTATCAGGATATGAATCTTTTGTTTCAAACACGTGTGTCCGTAGTAGTAAGGTTCTGGTTTACATTCGCAAGGACCTTACGTATTTTTCCCAACACGTAGGGCCACACGACGGTAACCAATACGTCTGTGCTACTGTGAAAAAGAAGAAGCTGTCTTTTACTCATATTGGCGTCTACCTTTCCCCAACAAGTCAGTTTGATAGAAAAAGACTGGAAGATATTATGGCTGCTACTCCCGGTCCTTGGATAATAACAGGGGACTTCAATGCTCACCACCATATATGGGGAAGCTCCAGGATAAATTCTAGGGGCAAGTCACTAATATCCTTTGCATCAGGTCACAACCTGTGTCTTCTAAATGACGGAAGCCCGACATTTCTGCGAGGAACTACGTACAGCAGCTGCCTTGACTTGACTTTGGTGTCACGTTGCCTGACTTTGAGCTTGCAGTGGTTCACTGATATTGAAACCCATGGAAGTGATCATATACCGACCTATGTGAGAATCGATGGTCTAGACGCCGCATTACCGGTTTTATCTCGCCAAATCGACTGGTCAGTCTTTCAAGATCGTGTAGAAGACACATGCAAGAAATATCGCACGCAGATTAGAAGACATATTTGCAGACGCTATGCAAGACTGTACACGCTGCTTCACACATTCATCAAAGCGTACAAAGAATGACATTGAATTGGAAAGGCTTCGTGCACTACGTCGCCGAGCTGAAAGGAGGTACAGGCGCACGAAGTCAATTCTTGACCTCAGAGAAGCTCGGCGCATGCAAAAGAATATCAAACGCCGAATGGATAAGCTAGCGGATCAAAGATGGAAATGCTTTTGCGACTCACTGGACCCCCGCAAGCCATTGTCCCGTGTGTGGCGTACCCTACGGGGTCTTTGCTCAAGTCCCCAGCAACGACACCCTTTCAACGCCCTTGCTCTCCATCAAAACCGCCGTGAGATAGACGTCGCAGAGGAATTTTGTACGAAAGTCGCCGGCGGCACATTTTTGGTCCCTGACATGACTTTAGGCAACATCCCGGGCCCACGAGATGCAAGTATGGACGCTCCATTCTCTATGGAAGAGTTAGAAGCTGCTATGGCGCTCTGCAGGTGTTCGTCTTCACCAGGGCCCGATGGCATAACATATACTGCTTTGCGCCACCTAGGTCGAGAAGCACGAAGAGAAATTCTCAGCCTTTTCAATAGTTCATGGCAAGATGGTGTCGTCCCACAGGAATGGAAACGCAGCCGCCTGGTACCGCTTCTAAAAGCAGGAAAGTCGCCACTCGAACTGGCATCGTATCGGCCTATAGCTCTTGCCAGCTGCGTCGGGAAGCTCATGGAACGTATGATCCTCATGCGTCTCGAATGGTACCTTGAACACCACAAAATTTACCCTGACTCTATGGCGGGATTTCGACGTGGTCGTTCATCGATTGACAGTGTCATCGATCTAGTATCATCTGTAGAACAACAAAAATCTCGGAAGCGATTTTCAGTAGCACTCCTTATTGACGTGAAAGGCGCTTACGACAACGTTTCCCATCAAACCATTCTAGACGCATTTTTGACAATTGAACTAGGCGGGCGAGTATATCAATGGATCAGAAACTACTTGACACAAAGGTCCTTGTTCGTAAGTACGGGAGATGGTCCCACTACCGACCACTACACATGCCGAGGCCTTCCCCAAGGCGGTGTTCTGAGCCCAATTGTTTTCAACCTCGCGCTTCTTCGGCTGGCCGAACCCCTACCGGAAACAGTGAGTGTCTCAATCTACGCCGACGACATCTGCATCTGGACATCAGCGGTCACTCGCCTGCAGGTTCGCGCACGGCTGCAGAAAGCAGCAACACAGGCATCTGACTGCCTTCACACACAAGGCCTTACCATTTCAACAGTGGCTTTTACGCAAAAAGCGATGACTCGTTATCCAGTATGCATCAATGGTCAGCCTATCTCCTACAAGAGAAATCACCGGTTTTTGGGCGTCACTGTAGACCGGAACCTCACTTGGAGCCTTCAGGTTGCTCACTTAAAGAAGAAGCTCACATCTATTGTTCACGTCTTCAAGTTCATCGCCGGCAAAACATGGGGATCGTCAGTGGGCTCCATCCTACAGTTATACTGAGCACTTTTCATCGGATTCCAACGCTATAGCTCTCCCGTGCTTGATAAAACATGCAAGTCAAATCTTCGAGAACTTCAGAGCGTGCACGCGCAGGCACTACGTGTTTGCCTAGGCCTTCCGCGGAGCGCCTCAACAGCAGGAACCATAATAATAGCTCAAGACCATCCGATCACGACTTACTTCAGCACCGAAACGCTTAGAGCTCATATTCGTCATGTTTCACGGATGCAGTCAAGCTCTCTTGCGTGCCTGCCAGAACGACGACCACAGGCGTCCTTCTCCAACAAGGTCAGCATCCATCATGCCTCCTTACCATCGGGCTTCACACCCTCAGCACGTTCAACCTCAGCTTTGTGGTGTTTAAAACAACCTCAAGTGCGTCTTACGGTTCCAGGGATAAGAAAGAAGACCGACCTGCCTACCTTGGCCTTGAAGCAAGCAGCTGTGGATTGTTTGCACACTTTCTACTTTGATCGAGTCCACATATATACGGATGGTTCTTCCACTCAGACCAGCTCCACCAGCGCAGTGGTTACACCATCACGATCACTAAGCATCCAATACAAGATTTCTCACTTGACAACATCGACCGGTTCGGAGCTTGTTGCCCTCCGAGGTGCCGTTGATTATATTAATAACCAAGCGGCTAATCGGTGGGCAATATTCTGCGATTCAAAGGAGGCCTTACAATGTCTTCTGTCATCTCTTCGTCGCGGGTCATGAGAACAACTCGTGTCGGAGATACGAGAAATGCACCATCACATGATCACGAAAGGACACGAAGTCGTGATTCAGTGGCTGGCTGGTCATTGCGGTATCTCCGGCAACAACCTCCCTGACGAAGCTGCTAGGAAAGCCCACGAAGGAGCAACCCTTGTTTCTATACCTTTATCGCGGACCGACGCAGCCCAACTCTTAGGCAAGCTAGCTCACTCTTTGACATTGGAGAAGTGGCACACACCTGAATTCACTCAACATCGATTGCATTCCCTCGATCCTTCTATGCAACTGCGGCTGTTACCAGGTCTTCCACGAAATGAGGAAACAGTGCTGTGCCGCTTACGTTTGGGCGTCGCATTCACCAATGCATACGCATTTTTGATTGGAATGGCTGATAGCGCTGAGTGCAATGCCTGCGGTGTCAAGGAAACCATAGAGCACCTACTGTGCTACTGCCCATCTTTTAAAGATGAAAGGCAAGACCTCTGCACAGTTCTCAATCAGCTAGATGGAAAGCCGTTCACCTTGAACAAGATCTTGGGACCATGGCCTCGCATATCGCAGCTACAGAAGGCCACAAAAGCGCTGCTGCGATATTTGAAAGATACCGGATTGAGTCAGCATCTGTGATCCGGACTGAGTGACCGGCTGATATCCCCAGTGGACTTTCTCTTCTTTTAATCTTTCCGTCCCCCTTTCCCTTTCCCCAGTGTAGGGTAGCCAACCGGGCTCAGTCCTGGTTAACCTCCCTACCTTTCATTTATCATTTTCTCTCTCTTTCTTCTCAATCTGTTCTCATAAAGATAATATACCCCGTAACATTTTTGGCAGAGGTGTGAGGTTATATCTTTCTTTTTAATCCTCGACGTGAAGGCGCTTTTGTGTTTCTTAAGGACGACGGGTTTGTGCGACCATCTGTGACTTTTAATGCAATTTCTGTAAGACCTCACGCGTCAGTGAACTCGCCGCAATTTCCTTCTTTCCTTCCCTCCTCTCTCTCCCTGTGATCTTTGTTTCCCCTTTCCCATTCCCCCGGTGTAGGGTAGCCGACCGTACGTTATTCTGGTTAACCTCCCTGCCTTCTACTTTTCTCTTCCCTCTTCCTCCTCGACGTGACTGTAGAGAAGAAGTTAACGCTATAAAAAGTGCGTGCTATCTTAGGCTTCATCATAGTGTGGAAAAACTTGCAGCTCTTTATTGCGCAGTGCAATTCGCGTACCTAGTTTTGAACAACAAAAAAAAACGTCGGTACTTTTAAAGCAAACCTTTCCTTGCCTAACCCAACACGGTTTTGCGTCACCCGGTCGGTCGGTCAATCGGTTGGTCAGTCACTGACCATATATACTATATTAATTCAAATACCATTACTACCATTGTCCGACCAGCACACACCTATCCCACTTAAAATGTGGGCCGATTATTCCGAAGGTTTTGCAGTCTCAGAATGTGGGCCGTTTGCTTCGGTATGTGTCACTAGGCATGTGCCACTCCTCAGTGAATCCCTTTGGCACCATATTCGGTATATAAGACTGGGGTAAACCGATTATGTCCCCTCCCCCTCCCTTCAAACTTCTCTACAGCAAGGATACCGGGCATAAAACGGCGTGCGAAAACACCCGCCTCCTCCGCCCTCCCCCCTCCCCTCCTCCCCTTCTTCCCCGAAAGAAATGCCTGGCTACTCCACTGCTGTGCTATTTCCGGGCATAGATTTCGTGATTTCTTTTGCCACTATTTTATGTCGAAAGACAAAGAAATCTGAAAAAGAAGAAGAAATCCTGCAGCAATCGTTAGATTTGTCTTTTTTTGGCTCTGTCTGTCTCTCGCGGGCGCGTGTTTCTTTTTATGTCCTTGCACTGAAAAAAAAGAAAAACTCTCTCTAACTTACGATTGTTATCAAAAGTAAAAATGCAATTATCGCGAGACACAGGCACTGCGTATTGCGTCACTTAGTCAGGTTGAAACCGTGATAACCGCAAGCAGACAGCCATGCAGGCTTGTAATCATAATGAGGACATTCGTGTTCCGCGCCGCATTTAGCAGTTCGTTCTGCCTTCCACCAGAAATCAAAGGAAAAAAAAGCGGCGCCAGACAAAAACGTGCGACCCGCAATCACGCGAATTAACAGAGCGCGAAGCGCCGCAAGAGTGGACGCGACGCGCACCGCGACGCATGCACGCTTGTTGGTTGCCGTTTTAGCTATACGGTGTTCAGTGGTCAGTCGGGTGAGTGAGCCCCGCTGTTTCACTCCCGCAAAACCCTGTCGCTACACAATGAGTTCGGACTCGCGGATAAATCAGCATTTCGGTCCCCGGATATTGCATCATGTGACGCGCTTATTATCAAAAACAATCCGTGACCGGTATTGGCTGAAGTCGCGTTTAATGCGTGACACTTTTTTGGGCTTGACGAGGAAAGCCTTCAGTCTGACAGTTGCTGCTAGCAATGAATATTGAATACTTTGCCTGCAGTATCTTCTGCGGATGGTTGGCTCGAGGGTGCTCCTTCGGCCTTATTCACGTTGCACCCGGTCTGCCAGATTTGTACCAACTAACGCTGCAGCCAAGTGGTCCAACGAAAAAAAAAGAACAAAAATACACCGTGGAAGATCCGATCTCAGGAATTACGTCGTTCGGTCGTAAGGCCTCTGACGACCGCACACCGTAGGCTATATATTTTTATCTTGCACCGTGTTTTTTACATATTTATTTTCTTTTAGATCAGCTGAGCTAACGTCAACAGGGACACACGGTATAGACAGGCGTGTAGACGCTTGATTTCTTTCTTCGCCGATTAGGTTTACTGCTGATACCGCATGGGAGGCCACGTTAAATGGTGGTCTCCTATGTAGGTATTCGTAACCTCTGTGGTTGGGCCTGTGAATGCAGCTCCCACGGGCGATTGACGGTACATAAGGTTTCCATTGAAACCATTGGGCACATCAGACCGCCCGTTTGTAACGGACACGACTGCACTGGAAACACGGAAGAGAGTCAGGTCACAATTCATTCATTCGTTTAGTTATTTGGTCAGCATGCATAACGCTACGACAGAGATAGGTTACGAATGCAACGTGCGAACTCGATTGTTGAGGTGAACCGCAGCATCTAAGATGCTTGTTTAGAAAAGCTATAGGCGTAATATTGGGCGCCCTATCAGTGCCGGTTTGGCATCATGACATATTCCGGTGAGGTCGCCTTGCTACAGAGTGTCTACATTCATGTTAATGGAGGAGAAGAAGTCCAAAGGCGAAAAAAGTGTTCTGAAGAAGTATTGGCGGTGGCACAAAGATAAGCGAACACTAGATAGAGAAATCGGGGCCGCTACTGTATCTTCATTTCTGTATTGCACTTAATAACTCAATAAAAATGACTCTGATTCAACAAAAAGGAAGTGTCTTTCTTACAAAGACACTATAGCCGCACATGGTGAGCGTCAGTTCTACGGAACAACGGTCAATACGTGTTGAGGAGCAGAAGCCTCGAGTAAATGAACGCGTCGTAGCCCTGAATCGTGGAGGGTCCAGTTTGGCCTTTATGCGAAGGAACATTGTATGGTCCTGAAAAACGGTCGTTGATCGACCGACGGAGACTAAATGTCCGGAAGGCCGTTGCGTTGGCTGATGCTCTGCTGTGCCGGTGACTGGAGGCACGCGCGCGAGCCTGAGGACGGTATTCTGAACCATCCCGCGCCGTCATTGTGCATCACAGCGTGCCGGTATAGAATCATAGAGTTTCCTGTAAAACTTACCGTGGGAGAGCTCTGGCGCTAATCTTTGCCGCAGCTGCGAATTGTGGTGGCTCAGCCAGCATGGAAACGACGGATGAGTACCTGGAATTTCCGCAACTTGCTTTCTAGCTTTCGTTGGCATTGCGACTTTGCAAATTGACGATTTTGCACCACACCTGGCGATATAACTGCGACAATTCGCAACAATTAAACCATGTGCGCACAGTATCATTCCATTGCTGTGCTTAGGAAACTATATATTGCTGTAAGTTTAATATGTAAAACGCAATGAATACCGTCATTAGAACGTTTGAAGTCACAAGCAAGAAGACTAGACAACTTGATGTAGTAGTCATCATTCGCATAGTGGCTGAAGCGCAGCAGGGCCAGAGTTCCTTGCAGTTATATCTATAGAGTTTTTTCGCTGTGCTTCCGTGGGCGCCGCCATGTTTGATCACGTGGTGATGCGCCCATTGCTTGCCTCAGCCGGCCTTCACTGCCTCTGTTTACAACGGCAGAGCAGGACGCTCGTGCATCGCAGCAAACCGATGTTTCGGCATTTATTGCCGACAATGATTGCGTTAACGACAACGACAGCTTCAGAAAGCTTCAGAAAGCTTCAGAAACCATGTAAATGTAATATATCTATCATACCGATCTCATCACGCCTTGACCAAATGCTACGAGCACTGCCATGTGGTGCGGTTACAAGAAGTCAGGGCTAGAAATTGTTTTCCAGGAAAGAGTGGTACGCATATTCAGCCACTGTTCTCGGACAGGATTATCGTCATTCGCTCATCGCGTTTTCTTCATTAATTGCGAAGGGCTTGGAACCTACATGTTGCCATGTTTTCGGTTCAGTAACGTTTTTGCTAGGACGTTATAAAATTATTAATTTTCTACGTAATCATTCGTGACTGCAATAATTGCGGTAGATTTGTTTGTGCCAGGCTCCGAGTTTAAAGCATCTATGTTTTTGAAGCTGTGTAGCAGCTTTCAGAAACGACGTAATATGCTTCATCACTCACTCACGGTGTGACTCGTTACGAAGTGTTCGGCTTCGAACATTCTTACGTGACCTATGAAACAACTCATTTTTCAGCGTACTCTCTAACAAGTGCATTCGTATCTTATACGTGACTGCGAGCCTCAGTGACTTTCAGTGCCAGAGTTCCCTCTAGTAATTTAAGCAGGAAAACTCTACTGGGCCAAGTGCTTGCTTGCGCATGCAAATGAGACGCGCTGCTCTTTCAACGTGACCACTCGTTGCGGCTTCGCATCATGTTTGTACTCGTCGCGCTCTCGTTGCACATGGCCTTATTTCGGGACAGCCGACTCTGGCATAGCCTACGTTCTCCAGCTTCTACACCTAGATAAATGAAAAATGGCCGCCGAGCGCTGTTGGTCCGCTTATCACTTATGAAGCAGCAAACGATCGCGTTCTGTACTACGCTTCGCAGCGTGACGAAGGCGTTCTTGTTCCTGTCGGCGCCTCTTTCGGGCCTTCGCTTCTTCCACGCTCCACGCACGCTGTGGTCGCCTTCTCTGCTCCTTGTGTTGTGGTGGTTGTCCTTGTTGCTGAACAAATGTACGGCTAACAACTATAATGTTTTCGGGATATTTTCGGGTAAATAAAGAGAATTTAATTTAATTGAATGTGGGATTGGCAAAGAATTATATTGAATAACCCAAATTAAGACTAGAAATTAATTAGCAGGACTGTCATACAGCAAAAGATGCGGAAAGGCGAAATGATATGTTTAAGAAAAACAACAGTAAGGATGAGCATAAATAATAGTCAAAAAATTTACACAATAAGATAAATTTTAATTGAAGGGGGCAATCGGTTAGGCATTAAGACGCTCCCGAACGGTGGGACAATCGCGCATGGCTGAATTCCGGCGTGGAAGCCCCCAAACGAAAGAACAATAGCAACCGTTCAGCTCAGGCCAAGTCTTCGAAAGGAAACATTCTTTTGCCGCCTTATCCATCTTACCTCATCCCTGCGGAGTAGGTAGTGGATAATGAGCTTGTGTTTACTCGGTAACACAGCAGCACCCGCAATGAAGGTGGAAGACTCTAAAAGAAACTCCGCATTAGAAAAATCTTTTCACCCTAATCATGTGAGTGGTACTACGTCCATGGGCCCGCCACGTGGGTTCCAGAAATAGTTACGGCCTCTCAGATAGATAATCCCATTGCGGAGCCTTCCTAAATGCTCATGAGTTCTGAAAACTACATAATAAAACTTAAAGTAATATATAATAATGACATTGTGAAATATAATAAAGTCAGAGTAATCATGCCGAATGCTATATCACACAGGAACGAAGCGGTATACATTAGAAAGTAGAATTCACAGCATGATTTATGTAAGCGCTTGTCTTTGCCTAATAACATGAGTCTTTTAATTATCTGTTTAAATATCAACTGTTATTTTTTACATATTCTTAATTATCTTTAGTAGCTCTTCAACCACTCCCGACCCTCTTTTCCCCGACACACTAAATTCGCTGGCTTCTTGTTCCATGGGCGCTATAACGTAAAACTGTTGCAAACTTTTCTATTCCAATTCTCCAATCAGCCCATCGCAATTGGTCAAAACCTTTTTGGACACCCCCACTTCACCTGTCTGCCACGCGACGTCACGAAAACTGCGGTAGCTCCCCATCTGATATGACGTGTACGAACTGATTATGCGTTATTTGACCGAACAAAACAAAAATAGTTATTTCTGATTCGACGCCTTTTGCCATTAGCCCCCCAACTATTTGTCAAAAGTTCTTGGGTTGCAACCACTTCACCTGCCTGTCAAGCGACGTCACAAAAACACAAAAACTCACATCGTCAAAGTGACGTGTACGCGTTAAAGATGCATTAATATGCCGAACGAAACTGAATTTTATTCTCAATAGCCGCAGGCTGCCCCGTTCCGAAAGGAATAAAATATGGCCGCAGCCGATCGCTCCGGCACTCGCTACTCGCCCCTGCCGGAGAGAAATGGGTTTATTTGCGAGTAATAAAACATTTTGCTTGGCCGTGTAGCGTTTTCGAGAACTTTCGGCAGGTTTACGACCTCGTTCTGCCAACTCTTCTTTGCTGAGGATCCGTTTAAGCGTCATTCTTAAGTTTCCGTTGCATGCCGCCGCAATTTTCAGTGAGCCACCGCAAGCTAAGTAAGAGAAAGCGGACCAATCGCAGACGGCGGCAACACCCTGTTCATCCGGTTATCGATATTCAGGGCAGTGGCTCGGTCCCATCGAATTTTTCTCCACTTGAGCATGCTCCTCGCCTCTTGTGAGCCAATTATATAAGACAAGCCGCTCAGTGCAGGCAATGTTATTCGTTCTTCAAGCAAACAAAAGTGACCTCCTATGAACGAGGGAAGCATTTGATTGGTTTGTTCAGACAACCCTGCAGGTGACCCCCCGATGCTTGCGTCGGTGATTACGCAAATTTGACGTCAGGAGATTGGAATAAAAACATATTGGAATAGTTTTACGTTGTACGGCCGCATGTTTCACGCCGATTCACACAGTGCGTGGAACCTGCGTAATTCTTTTCAGTTTTGTTTACTTTCATGAAAGCATTAGCTTCAATCTGATCCCACGCTTATCCAACTATACTTGCAAAGAAGTCATTTCATTACCCGAGTGCCGAAATTTCGAACCACACTTGTCGGTGTCTTTCCAAACGCAGCGCTACGATGGAAGTCGAGGTGAAGTCCAACCACAGTCCGGTCGCGGGCAAGGCCAGCCGCAAGAAGCGACCTACGAGAAAGACCGCCCGCAAGTCCATCGTGGCAGCCACGGAGGAACATAGGGATGAGGCGACTCCGCCACGCAGCGACCAGACGCCAGACTCGCAGAGCAGCAGGGTAACGGGCCCGCCTATATTTACTTGCAACGCACGGGCATTCCAAAGTTACACATGTATTTCGTTTCACCCTGTATAGACTCCAGTTTGCTGGGACGAAGGGTGGCCTTAGCGCAGATGGCGCGGTTCGGTTGTATACCGTTAAGTAAAAAATTTAACTCGCCAACAGTCAACTTTTGAAACACATCTACTCCCTCGTATACGTCCGCGTCAGACCCGTGCCCTAGTGCATTCGTCACTTTCTCGACAATTTGAAACGTTTTCTACGAGCAGAGGCATTCGTATAGCGACCTGGACGGTTTGCACATATCTAATTTACTGTGCGGACAGGTTGAAGGTGCACTCGTAGATTCGGTGGCCTCATTTTAACGAGCCCGTATAGTAACGCAATTTCATATCGTCTCTTAGGAAGCGACCGCGTGCTGCATAAAAGCGTTTGTGATTTGTAAACATTTCACGGCAGACAGGGGAATCGTGCACCGGGCTGAAATTTTACACATAATATATGCAGGATAACTAATTACTATACGCGATAAAGCTAGGTGTATGCTTCCGTTGAAAATTCAGTGTCGTCTCTAGCCCATGAGTAATGCCGGCCGTTATCGCGTAAATTATTGCTAGTCGTTGCTGGACTAGCTGGTTCATACTTATTGCACTTTGTAGTTACAAGTGGAACAAACTTGGAGAGGAAAGGAGGCTTTTTTCTTGTCCTACTCCAACTTGTTTCGCGTCCTGTTACGCCGCAATACCAGAGGTGAAGTTGAACGAATTCCTGCCCTCGTCCCCACCGCAGGGCAAGCAGCCTGCAGGCGACAGCGGAGCTCCCCTGCAGCCACCACGCAACAAGGCAGCCTCGCTGATGCAGCAGCACCGGTCCGTGTGGCGCAACGAGTTCCAGAAGCTGCACGACGCCGAGGAGAGGCTCAAGAACGACATCGTCGATAAGCTCAGGTAGGCACGACGCCATTGCGCAAAGTGACGACAGGTTTGTTTGGCTCTTGCTCCCGTTTTCGTACCGGTCGCGCTTTCAGCGCCGATACAGAGGCGCCGACGCAAAGGGCCCGTGCTTTCGCGCGACCGAGTTGCGGGGCATGTTCGTAGCGGAATGCCGTGCTCTCGTGCGGGTCTGAAGATTTTAGAGGCTGTAGTGGGGCGCTCGGTGAAGACATGCCTCCTCCTGTTCGGCCATCCCTTCGCTTTGTGGCACCTTGCGGGAAAGGGTGCCGGCGGGTGGCGAGAGAAGAGGATCACAGTCGCCTTGCACATTGGCGCTCACGCCACTGGAAACAGCACACATGCGACTGATCGGCGGTTATGTAGAACTATCTAGGCTACCGCTACATATATGCTGATTAACGGCTCTATTCTCTACGGAATTACGCAATTAAGCAACCAACGCTTGCTCAACATTGTCACAGCAACACATACATGCCTCCGAGCACATCATTAAAATAATAAAACGTGTTCGGCGTTCGCTTACGTTACAATCATCGTCGATGTCTGTTTGATTTTTCTTGTTCTTTTTCCATGCTGGCACAACGGAAGTCTCGGCCTGGCGCCAGAATCTTGACAATGGCGCGTGTGTCTGAGGAAGACTAGTCGTTTTGCCGAAAAGTCGACTCAAGGCTGAAGCGTCCCTCGCTCGCTTGCGGGTAATCACTCTCCATTAGTCATACGAGTTTAAGGACCCGACAACACTATTTCTACGTTGTAAATGATTCATGCTAGACGTAGTGGTCGCTGCCGAGGTTTTCCTGCATGTTCTCCCATTCGACTTGCTTAGCGCCCCTGACAAAGGTTAGGTCGGGACACGTGTCCACGCTTACGCTGTTGCCCTGTCTGGTGGGTTGGCTTTCATCTGTGAGTAGCTCTCAGCCTATGTTTTCTGCAGCTGTGCACATACTGCGCCCTTTCTTGTCTTCGATTCTACTGCCCCACTGCGGACTCTTCGCATTGAAGTCTCCTGCTATTATTAGGGTGTTTTGCCCTGCAAGCTTCTTCGCTTCCGCAAAAAGCTTAATGAAGTTCCCTCTGTTTTTAGGTGGGCTATATAAATTGATTACGAAAGTGCTCTTAGCTTTCTTTTTCTGTTTTGGAATCGCTTCGGTCACTATATGTTCTAGCTGTGTGTCTTCTAGTTCCTTATGTGCTATGGTTGTTATTTTGTTGCTTATTAAAGTCGCTGTTCGTCCATTTTCCTGACATGTATATCCTTTTAGGATTGGGATGCAATTTGTTTCCTGTAGTAGTATTAAATCTGGTGGATTTCCTCTAGTGTTAATGAACTGTTGCAGGAGCCCTTGCTTGCGCTTGTAGCTCCTGCAGTTCCACTGCCAAATCTCTAGTTGGTTTGGTCCTGCCATGTTGATGTATTGGTGTTGTTATTTGTTCCCTGGGATTCTGATCCAAACCTGCGCTCGTTTTAGAGGCCTCTACATCATCAGGGTCAACACAGAGGCAGAAATCATCAGGAGGAAGATTGGCAAGGCAAGTCTAACAGACTGGGATGCCTTTCGAGTCCACTGTAAACAGCTAAAAGGGGACATAATCTCGGCAGAGGATTGGGGCCAACAGCTCAGACAAATAAGAGATTTCTACACAAAAGAAGTGGAACGAACAGAACAAGCACCAGAAGTGGACAAACTACTCCTCAGGCTATGGGAGGCACGACGAGGCCTAACCAAGCGGTGGAAGCATCAGAAGCTAAATAGAAAGCTTAAGAAGAAAATTGCCGAAATAACTCAGCAAGCAGAGGAGTATGCAACGCAGCTGGCAAGGCAAGGGTGGCAGCAGTTTAGTACCTCACTGAATGGCACCCTAAGCACAGCCAGAACATGGCATATCCTCAGAACACTCATGGATCCGAGCAAGAACAAGGCGGAAAGCAGCAAATTCATTCAGAGGTTAATCCACCAGTATGAAGGAACAGAAGAACAACTGCTCCAAGCAGTACGGGAAAAATGCTACGGAAAGATCTCGGTAGAAGGCTACCGAGGCGACTACCAGGGTGAAGAAAATTCAACTACAGACCCACCCATCACAAGACAAGAGGTCGTCGAGGCTGTAAGGGCTACAACAAAGAACACAGCAGCAGGGGCGGACAAAATCCAAAATTCGCTAATTCGAAACCTCAGCGACGAAGCAATTGATCAGCTCACCCTCTACCTCAACAAACTATGGGAGGAAGGCAAAGTACCAGCGGAGTGGAAACACGCCGTAGTGGTGATGATTCCCAAACCCGGCAAAAAACTCCAAATTGAAAATCTCAGACCAATTTCGCTTACATCATGCCTAGGCAAGCTGTACGAAAGAATAGTGACCCGAAGAATCCAAACGCATCTTGAAGACGGAGGATGGTACCCCAACACCATGTTCGGCTTCAGGGCAAACTTGTCTACCCAAGATATCTTGCTACAACTAAAGGAACAGGTACTCGAGACAATGCCGAAAAACGGGGTAAACGTGGTCATGGCCATCGACATCAAGCGAGCCTTTGACAACGTGTCCCACGCCGCCATTATGGAGGGGATTAATACCACTAATTGCGGGAAGAAAGTCCATGACTATATCAGAAGCTTCCTAACCGACAGAACAGCTACAGTAGGCCTGGGAGACCTACGGAGTGACGCCTTTCAAACGCCATGGAAGGGCACTCTGCAGGGCTCAGTAATCTCGCCAGTACTCTTCAACATAGCAATGGTCAACCTTACCTAGAAACTTAGCAAGATCCAAGGAATCAGTCACGCAATGCGCGCGGACGACATAACGATCTGGACTAGTCAAGGCTCACTAGGGGATAAACAAGAGGCACTACAAGAAGCTGCCACTTGCATCGAAGAATACACAAAGCAAAGAGGCCTGAGATGCTCCACGGAGAAATCTGAACTCCTCAGGGTGGGCAGACACCCCACTGATGCCCCGCTCGAAGTAAGGCTAGAAGGACAGAACATCCCGGAACAAAAGATGATTAGAGTCCTCGGCATGTGGCTGCAAGGAAGCCGGAAATGCAGCCACACAATCTGCCTGCTAAACAAAGCAGCAGGACAGGTGGGCAGAATGATTAGCAGAGTGGCACACAAGAGATATGGCATGAAAGAGGAGGACACACTCAGGTTGGTCAGCAGCCTGATAGTCAGCCGGGTCATATACTCACTGCCGTACCATGCAATCACCAAAACCGAAAAAGAGCAAGTGGAGACCATCCTCCGGAAAGCGTATAAAACAGCTCTCCACCTCCCAAGGAACATATCCAACGACAAACTCATGCAACTTGGAATCAGCAACACTTTTGAAGAACTAAGGGAATGCCAGCTCAAGGCACAAGTACGAAGACTCAGCAATACAACAGCGGGAAGGGCGCTCCTGACAAAGCTAGGTCGGGAAGTAGAAAAACCACAAAGTAGTAGGGCCACAATACCAGACCCACTAAGAAAGAAACTACGCATACAACCTATCCCTCGCAACATGGACCCAAACCTCCATGCGAGTAGGAGACAGGCCAGGGCGGAGTATTATGAAAAGAAGATGGGACATCGGGACAATATAGTCTATACCGATGCGTCCCTATACTCACAAGCATACAAAAACAACGCGGCAGCGGTAGTAGTAAATAATCAAGGAGAATTAATCACAGGACTCACGGCCGAGGTGGCTAACATAACTGAGGCAAAGGAAATTGCTGTCGCACTGGCAGCGGAAGAAGGTTATAGAACAGGAATATCCCTCAATATTCTTACAGATTCACAAGAGGCTGTAGGAGCTATATAAGAGGCAGAATTAGTAACACGGCGCTCAAGATCCTCAGCAGAGTTCCAATTGCTGAGGGACAACCCACACATAACATTATCTGGATACCAAGCCACGCAGGGATCAGGGGCAACGAAGGGGCGGACAGCTTAGCTCGAGGGATGACCAGCCGAGCAGGAACGTCAACTGCCCCAGAGGGGCCACAGATCAACTGCGGGAACAGCTATTCAGAGCTATTAAACCTCTATAAGGGGCTAAGATATCAATATCCCCCACCACATAAAGCATTAACAAAGGAGGAGGCCGCAGGATGGCGGAGACTGCAAACGGGCTCCTTCCCAAACTTACACATACTAAGTAGGATGTTCCCCACGCAGTATAGCGCAACCTGTCCGTGGTGTGGAGCTAAACCAACATTATACCACATTACATGGGAGTGTACAAGAAACCAGGCATTCCACAAACACAAAACACCAAGTGCGGAGCAATGGGAGAGCTGGCTCACCAGCCGCGAGCTAGAGGCTCAAAGAGCTCTAATAGCGCACGCGTGCGAGGCGGCCCGGCTCAGTGGAGCGCTGGACTAGGGGCCCATCCATGGCTGAAGAGGACCCAAGCTTCAAGAATGAAGGCTTCGGCCTCGACCTGCTAAAACCTTTAAAAAGTCAATAAAGTTTTCCATTCTATTCCATTCCATGCTAGACGGCAGACAATGCTGCCTTGAAGACCAGAGCCAAATAGTACTCTCTCCCATGCAGCAAAGAGCGCGTAATGTTGCTGTGAATATAGTATGCTTTCCTGCGGTCTACTTCGCCATATTCTGTTTCTTCCTTCGTCTTTCCTTAACTCATCCACTCTTTTTGATCTGCGGAAGAGAGTGTAAAAAAATTCTTCTCTCCTCGGGAGAATAAAAGAAAAACGCAGTTTAGCCCGAAAGGCGAACCATCGATTACGATAGCAAGTTAGTAGACAACCATAATAAGTAAGGATAGTAGCTTTGCAGGCTGTATAAACTTGTAAACACTTGCTTACTAACTAAATTAACAGGCGTGGTGTCAGCGCCCACAGACGAACATGCACACATCACACTCGATGGCCGCGGACACTCGCTGACAAATCGCTGGAATGAGGAAGTGAGGCAGCAGCAGCGAGCGAACTTACCTCCGTGCTATCACTTCAACGCAAACTCAGCGCTCGGCGACAACACAGCACACGCAAAGCTACGAGCCGTGGGCCCACGTATTATCTGGCCCAAAAACAGATCGCTTTCAAGATAAAGGATGCGCGACCACCCGCGGCCGCGCCAACGTAATTGCTGCCGAAGTACAGTTCCCCCTCCCCTCCCCATCTCCCGGTTCCTTGCGCACGATGGAAGATGGCGCGCTTCCTTCCCGCTTTCTTCCCTTGCGCACGCGAGATAGAGCCGCGATTGTCGGCTCACCCACGAACGCTTTCATTCGCACATACAGCACACTTCACGCGACGACGGTGTTATCGTCCTTGGACTTTATACGGAACATCACGGCCACGGCGACGGCAAAAATGCTTCTGAAGTGTACGATTGCTATCACAATAAAAATGGGTTTGTTCGTGATGCAAAAATAGATGTAGACAATTGTAAGGCAACAGAGAGGGGTGGAATCATACTGCGGCGGTTTACAGCAAATTTATTGCAAAGGGCACGCCATTATATACACATCCGTAACCGCCGTCATGCTGAACCTATCATGCGCTCCACAGCACAAGTTGCAGCAGAGCGCGCGTAATGATAAAACATGCACACAGAAACATATATGATCAACTTAGCATATCTTACCGCACAAGTTCTTCCGTCGATCGTTATCGAGGGAATGCTTACACAGGAATATTTTAACTGCGCATTGTACTTGTTTACATGGCTCTGTGCAGGGCCTTTATAAGAGCAAGCTTGAGAGCCTGCTAACTATATTTTGTCCGGTGCACTTGTTTGATGTAGGTTCGTAGCGGTAGCCATCCATATGACAGAGGCTATGGGGGTTGGTTGTGAGGCTGTGCGGGAGGAAGTTAGTGGCCTTGCTAAATACATTAGATATGTTAGATCTTAGATCCCACTGAGAGAAAGGAGGACTCTTGTAAGTGTGGGACCAGGTATGTAGGCGAATATGGGCAGGTGTTAACATTGAGCCTGTTTGTGTCTGTCCAATGAGGACTCTGTGGTGAGCTCATGGTGTTCTTGCAAGGCCCTTCTGATCCCTACATGGATCCTCCATGAGTTCAAGGTGCCGAGCGAGAACAGGTAGTGATTTTCAGCCTCGATATTACTCGCAAGGTGCAACATGTTGTCGGTTGAAGCGGGAAAAACAGAGCCCAATACGCGACTGTCTACTTCGGCGAAGTATCCGGCATGTCACCCGAATTACAATGAAGGAATTGACGATGTATTGCAAATACACTTTCTTAAATACTCCTTTCTATACTATAGTCATTTATTGACACATATTGGTTGAAGCGTGGGCTTCTCGTCTTCAAGCACCGATTTCGACACCAGATGTCAAGCCCAGCTCTCACGCAATCCCCCACTGACAGCCCTTCTTTTAATCGCCTTAAACTCCAATTGCTGATGCACCCGGGTGCATCATCCTGGTTCATTCTCCGATCGGGATGACCTTGTCTTTGAGTGAGCAGTTGCGTGCAGAGTAGTTGGTTCTTTACCGCGGATGCGAAGTTGCGCTGCATTGAACAAGACGTAAGCGAAGAAATACGAACGCCTGCCTTGTCTGTGTCATCATGCTGTGTGCATGCGTTCGTACATCTTCGCTTGCCTTATGTTAGAGCGCTGCAGTGCAACTTCCCATCCTTTCGCATCATGCTCATGCATGAACGCAGAGGTCCATTTCAGGGGCCACACATTTACTCCACGCCACCAAGTGACAGAAAAACTGCAATGCGGATTAGAGAGCAAATTAATGTGGCCGATGTTCTCGTTCACACTAACGAGCAGTTAATCGGCATGCCATGGTGGTTCCAATGCTTGCCTTGAAAACACGAGATCGCTGGTTCGATGTAAGTTTGTTTATTGTTATGTTGCGTCGTGTTGTGCCGCGCCTGAACAAATGCGTGACGGAGGAAGAAACAAACGAATACGATCGCGTCTCCGTTTTGTAGTTCATCGGAAATGTTAGCAGTCAAATTGAAAGCTTTAATCCTCAGCCCCTTGATTACTTTGTTCTGTGTTTCAGCTTTTGTTGTGAAACATTTCTATTGATGTTACAAGATACACCGTTTGTTCAAATGTTGGTATTATCACCAATTCAGGGATAATACTACAGGCACATTTTATACACTATGCTCAAGGATTTCGCAAGAAAAAAACGGCTAGCATTATTATTTTCCATGCACGTACACAATTTATTGCGCGTGCAGCGCACATATGTGATACACGCCGGAAACGAGAAAGCATGCGTGCGCTGTAGCTCTACAGAGGAAAATGTGCCCACTGTGGCTCGTCTCGACTTCGCAGGTACATATCTTCGACGGGCATCTCTAGTGACGATGAGGCCGGCCAGTGCCTTGAGGACTGGATCGACTATGAACTGGGACGCACGAAGTTCCAGGACAGCGCCGACTCTAGAGTCGAGTGGTTCAGGTGAGCAAGCGATGCCACTCCTTCTCTATTTCAAAATTTGTTGACTTGCACAAAAGTGGTCAACAGATATAATGTCTGAGCGTTTGCATCACGTCCACCGACTCTAATCTTTACTTGACGACTTTAAATTCTACGGTCGATCGATTCAATAGGCTGGAGAATCTATAGGCCGGCAAACTCGGCAGATGAACTACAACGCCAATACAAGCACCTACTAAAGTGCTTAAACAAAATCTTTCCAGTATTCGTTCTCGGCAGAAGAATACAATCTGAAGCTCCTTAGCTGCGAGTATTCAGGCCGTTGAGCTGTTTGCAAGCGGGTAACGGAAATTATAACCAAGTCGACGCTTCCTCCCAGACTAGATTCATTCCACAAGAACAAAACCCAGTACACCGTTTTAGAACTCATCCGGAAAGCGCAGCTCCAGAAATACGTTTAGCCCTGACAACACCAACAAAAGCAAAACGTAAGGCCGTGGCGCCGTTGTGGGGCGTAAGGATAGGATAGGAATAACTTTAATAAAGTGCGGGCAAACGACGATTTAACGAGTCATGACGCTGGCCAAGCGTCGACCCGGGGTTATACCCTACTCTGCACTGGCCCAGTTGGGCCCGTTTGTAGTGGGTCATGAGGCTTGTGCTTTTCGAGCGCACCCCGGGCCTGCTGGACGGCCCATAGTTGTGAGTCCTTGTCTGCAGACTGCAGTGCACTTTGAAGTTCTGGCGGGTAAGTCCTGGAGGTAGCTGCCATCGGAAACCTGGTACAGTCCCACATGATGTGCCATTGGTTCGCCGGACCCGCTGCACAAACACCGCACAGCCCACTCGGATAGAGCTCTGGGTGAAGCACGTGCAGCATTGCGGGGGCGAGGAGTGACGCGGTCTGTATTTGTCTTAGGATTACGCCCTCCTCCCGACTGAGTGCCGGGTGGGGAAGCGGCATTGTCCGTCGAGCTAAGCGGTAACACTTGGTTACTTCGGCATAACTAGTCAATCTGTCCTTGGTTTCGAACCACCACACGGAACGGTCACTCTCGGGGGCGCGGAAGGTAAGCGCTCGCGCCGCCGAATGGGCCGTCTCGTTGTGGTTCGGTGAGGATGCACACTCGCCGGCGTGCGCCGGGAACCACTTGATACGGACGGTGCTGCCGCGGTCTTGAAGTTGAAGCTTGCCGATGATGGCGGCCGCCGGCGCGCATATTCGCCCGTTGGCAAAGTTGCGCACGGCATTCCTCGAGTCGCTGAGCACGGTGCGACACTCGGCCTCGGTGATCGCCAGAGCGATGGCAACCTCCTCGGCGTCTGTGGCATTCGTGCACCGCACGCTCGCTGCCGTTGTCTTGATGCCGTTAGCCGCCGCAACGACCACTGCCACGAAGCCTTCCCGCTTTTATTCCGCGGCGTCCACGTACCGGGCGTGCGCGGTACTCGTGCAGCGCTACCCGTACCTCTGATATGGTAATGTCTCGGTCGAGCCACGCGCTGGGCAGCCCCCCATACGGCGGGTGGGTTTCCGTTGGCGTGTCTGGCAGATACTTGGCTGAACACAATAATCGTTGAACACAACGATTATTGTCGTCGTGTTCCCGATACGCTTCGCTCCCACGGCGAGGGGGTTGTGGGGCGTAACAGAGTA
Source organism: Dermacentor variabilis (assembly GCF_050947875.1). NCBI lineage: Eukaryota > Metazoa > Arthropoda > Arachnida > Ixodida > Ixodidae > Dermacentor > Dermacentor variabilis. Next base: position 181,891,703 of record NC_134569.1, read on the forward strand.
ATCGACAATCAACCATCAAGAGCTAGACTATATAGTGCCCGTATGTGAACGAGCAAACCGCGTAGAGGCTTCGTATTAAAAATATAATTAAGTTAATTGCAACGTTGACATCTCGTATGTTCTATTCATTCTCGTTCTCATGGTCAGTTCATGGTGTATGTCTTCAGGAAGTGAGCATTGAGCTCTGATGTGCATTCGAAAGAACTGCCTAAACTGACTCTATTTTGCATGACGTCTTTTGTGAAATTATGCGAAATATACTCGTATAGAATTCAATTATTGATAGTGTATGTGAATGTCATTCAATGATGATCACATTAGGTCTTCCCGTTGAACAGCAAGTCGATACCACAGTGTCATTACATCGTGCATTATCTCTTGTTTCTACCACAGGGAGAGCCGCAAATTATACAGGGAAAAGCACCTTTGTTATTTTTGACTTGAGCAAAATGGTCCGCAGTGAGGCAATTATTAGATTTGTTGTGGAATACTCAGAGCTTTCTTCTGGCCAATGTTAAGTTTCTGAAGATTTGTTTCAGTAGCGGGGGCCCAAATCAAGTGGGCAGTACCAAAAGTGTGACACGTATTTATGACTTGAACAAAAACTTTAGTTGAAAGAATGAAATTATTTCGATGCATAAGCCTAACGAGTGCAGCAACCTCAAGTCTATAATAATTAACGTGCCTGCCTAGCGTCAGATCTATAAACCACTGACCCAAACTTTTAAAAGCTAATGAAAGAAACATCATTGCAATTCAGTGATTGTTTTAGCATGGAACTCAGTTCCTGCGAAAGCAGCAGACTTTCACAGCGGACACAGGTTAATTGCGGCATTTCTTCAACATTACTTATGCAAGCACTAGGGGCCGTTAGCGGCATGCTTTACGAGCCGCGTAGAATGTTTGCCCCCACGATCGCAGGAAAAATGAATTTGGTGTTAAGTTCTCCCTTGGTTTAAATGTGGGGCAGCGCAGGGGCTTACGTTATGTGCAACGTGCACGCAAAGTTTAAAGTCTGTGGGTTAATTGCGGGCATTGCAGTAAATTACTATAGAAGCGCTCGGAAGCTTTACACGCGTGTTTACCGAACGGCGTAGACCGTTTAGCTGCTGTCCTGGGCGAACAAAATTTTGCAGCATATCCATATTTAGTATCAATCGCGAAGGGGATGGGGGGAGGGTACGAGGGAGTACATTACGCCTGAAGCGCGCGCAAAAATTTAAGTATGCTAATTGTTCGTGGTGCTTGCAATAAATTGCTTATTTCAGCACCCTAAAGCGTTGCACGAGCATTATACGCAAGTTTTCTCGTTTTCTCTGACCTGGGAAAACTGAACGTAGTAGCGTCGGAGGGAATGAGGGCCTTGTTGCGGGCCATGTGCGGGCATAGTTTAAAGTATGTTCTTTACAATTAAGGGATTCAATATTATTAATACAACTACTCACAAGAAGCATAGCCGTGATTGTGTGTTGTCGCGCAAGCGTCCTATCTGTGTTCTTCTTTGCGTTACGTCGTTCCGTGCCAGAATCAAACGCTAAGAACAAACACGACCGACCAATAGCAAAGCTCGCGACACCCGTTCACAGTAAGGCCTGTCTAATCGCACGGGCGACGGTATACGCCGGGGAGGGCTCGGTTGTTCAGTGCGCCGTGTTGTGAACCGCGGCACTGAGCCTGGTGTCCGTTCACGCACGGCAGGTGGCCGTTTCGCCCACCACCAGGCGCATCCTGGCCTGCCGGCTCGGCTTCATGGACGACCAGGAAGGCGAGGAAGAGGGCGCGCAGCCCTCGGCGAACAGCGAGGCCCAGATGGTGGCCGACCTGCGGGAAGCCCAGCGGGAGACGCGGCAGCTCACCGCCACGCTGGAGCAGCAGTTCAGGGAGGCCGACGAGCAGGTGGTGCGAGCGTTCGAGTCGTCGCCCCTCAGCAACACACGGTGGGCCAACACCCAACTTCCTCTGCGAAGTCCTTAGCCGAGATCTCTTAGCCACGACACCGCGCACGACAATGCAAAACCTGATACCCAGTGTATAAATATGTGATATTTTTTCAAAGATTTCCGATTACTACATTGTTTAATGTAGTTATTGAGTTTGTGCGGCTATCCAATGTGTCTCGCCCCTTATTCTACACTGTGAAATCTACTAATTTATGTTTAACAGCTAGCATAGCGGTCATTGTGTTGCCTATTTATCCCCGAGTTTTTGTCACGTCATCGCTTTATACGCTAAAAAATATGCAGATACAATGCATATGTTGCAATCTATGTAAAGCGAAGCTTTAGTAAGTGGGTAAGTAAAGCTTCACAGCTAACGGCGATGCGTACAATTTTGTTTACTTCCATCCTATGCAAGGTGTAATATATTGCAATGTTTATGTTTATCCGCCACAAAGTGACAACCTTATTCTCAGCCAATATTTGTGTTTAAGCACTACATGGCTCGCAAGCTGTGGCAAAATGCAAACTCCCATTCAGGCGCACGCACAGTGTGAGACGTCCGCACATCGACGTCACGAGGACGAAGGCCATGTGTGATGCTTGTCTATACGGAAGAATATCAATGACAGGCGTGTGCACAGAAAAGTACGACACGTATCAAATAACACTCAGAGATTTTATACCTCTTGTCTCACAGTGGGAAATACCCATTCTGAAGCGTTGGCCAAGAACAGGCACTCTTCAAGTGGCACATACCGAATGGCTAAACAAAAATATGCAGTAAATCGAAACATTCCGTAAAAATTGACACGTCAGCTCTATGTAGACGACAAAGGACAACGACGACAGTTTTGGTGGACTCCTTCTCGTAATGTGAAAGATCCGAAGACGAAGAAGAAAACGCTGCGCTTTATCTCCTAAACAGGCTGTTTTGTAACACGCCTCCTCGTTTCCAGTTTTCTGTGTGCAACATGACGATATAATTTACCATTCAATTATCAAGTCGGTGGGTTAGCACACACCTGTGAGCCGACATTGTATGTTAAGGTTCTGTGTAAGAATGTATTTGCTTTTTGTCATGCAGAACAGAGGTGATCATATTTGCACTTCACATTAGCGCGTTCGATCGTGCGTTAGTTCGGTGCATATATAATGTTTGTATATATATCCAAAAATATGGCACCTGAGATACTGAGTGACCCAGCCAGCAGCCACGACAAACCAGGAAGTGTAGGCGAATTTAATACATTTGACTGCATTGCCCAATGTTCTGAAATGTTCCTTGTATCCTGTCTCACATTATATGTCACTGTTTGATTACTGATTTCGACCGATTGGTCTCTTATTTTTAATAAAACTGTTCTCACATTATGTGCCATGTTCTTGCTCACATGTGACATAGTGGCCCTGTTCTCTGTAATGCGCAAGCCCTGATGAAAGGTTAAGTAAATACATGGTTAAGTAATATTGCGCAGAAAACCGCAATGACAGCAAGAAGCTAACAGGGCGAATCGGGAGTCGATTTCACGAAGAGTACTGTTTGTCGTTGGCGGACCCACTCCGCTATTATTATGTTCAACAACAATATTGCTTGGAATTTGCTCTTACTAAAAAGATAATGCGTAAGTACTATTCTCTGATTACGGGCCCACATTATTCCCAAGGCGCAACGAAAGCTTCCGCCAAAGTTAATGACCAAGGCTTATGCCGGACTCACGCAGAACGAACACTCTGGAGAACAATGAACGTTCTCGAACTGCAGGAAAAGAACAAGCACAAACGATGAGAGCAGTAGTGCCGTGACCCCTTGTTATTATGGCGTTGTCCTGTAATAACCGCTGTCACCTCTAGTACTGAAATGCACACAATAGTAGCCGTTTGAAGTCAACCATTGCAAGTTCTTCTTCTTGGTTATTATATTCCGTGCGCGGGGGAAACGAACTTTGTTTTTCGTATGCATATATTGCCCCGTTTAGGATGCTGAATGATTATCTCCGGTACGTGCGTTCGTCTCACGAGTACCAAACCATCGATATGGGTGCTGACGTCGTGAACGCTGGACATTCTTTTCATGGGCAAGCCTCCTTCGTTTTCCCCCCTTCGGATTCGGAGTGTGATGCTCAAAACGAATGTGCAATTGCGACATCCGAGCTTTGTCCGTTAAGTGTGCGTGTGCCTCTATAGCTACCCGACAGATTCAAACATCCGTGAAAAAGTGAAATAAGAGGTCATTGAAACGCCCAGTGGAAAAGCGCTATACACAGCGTCAGAAGAAAACAACCAGAGGAGTCGAAAGCGAGGTGGTAGACTGAGTATATATAACCCGACAGCAGGGCACGGATGCGAGCGACATACATTATGCTTTGAAAAGCCTCTCCAAAAATGCACTGTGTTTCCGAAGTGTCCAGTCTTTAATACTTCGAAGGAAGTGCATTGATGGAGCATGCCTCGTCCACATAGCCAACGTACAGCGTGCGATCGGCGTGAGTTCAAGGACCACTGGTCCGAGGCGCACCATCGGCAAGAGCAATAATCGAAGTTTGGGAAAAAGAACGCGACTGCCAAGTGATACAGCGTGGTGCTCGGAACGAAGAGTTTCACCTGGCAGAAGTTGCTGCTTAATGGAACGAAATTATAAGCAGGACTGCTAGAGTTTGGAAGGTTGATATTGATGCGCGGCGAAAAAAAATCGGGATGCAAATCTAGGGTGTCATTCGCGCAAACCAGGCTTCCACAGGTCGCATCTTCGTAGCTCTATTGCAACGTCGTCCATTTATTTATTTATTTATTTACTGTATTGTGAATGTTGGAAACATTCGTCACCATGCGTTTCCAAAACGCTTTATTACCTCGTTTAAATGAATATGTGGAAACGACATGGAAAAGTTAGCGAATAAGAAGATACATACAGGCCGTGATGGGCCCAATGCGTCAGCGCACTTTTATTGATGAGCAATATAGTGGGCGCTCTTCCTTCTACAACGTATCAGCCATAGTAGCTGCAACGACAGTACGCAGACACCGCCAACAAAAGAAACCAAAGAAGCTTGCGCCAGAATTTTCGACATGCTCGCAAAGAGAGCTAATAATTGAATGATGGCTCGAGCCCTGTTCGGGGTAGTGTGTAACGAGGAGAGTGGTCTAAGTGTTGCTCACTTATTGAATCTTCACAAGCGAAGCTCCGCAGTGAGTTGGGTCTATTTAACGTCAGTTCATGGCCCTTTGTGCACTAGAGCAGTTCCTAAAGATAGGCGCCATCGAATCGTGATGTACGTACACATTATTTGCGAAGGCTGTAGGCCAGTGGCAAATGGTTTTTACAAACGAGAAACACTATAAATCTCGCCTACGATTGTTTCAATGCCGTTAGCAATTCGTGAGCATAAGAATCACGAGATGCCGTTTCAAGCGCAGCAAAGGCATCGCGTGCTCTAGGCTGTACTTTCTAGTACGCTCGCTCGCTTTATGCTGTCTTTTTTTGCTTTTCATTGAAGGTGCACCAGCTCGCACAACTGTCCAATAAATAGAAAACTAGCGACGGTATCGGGCCGGCGCTGTCGTTCTTTTTCTTTTAGGCGCACGTACGTGCACGACATTAATCTTTCCGCGGCTCTTGCGCAGCGTAAATTGTTTTAGTTGCACCGTACGCTTCACGAGGCGTATCGGGTGAGATATCTATTCCTTTTGCGCAATTTATTTTTACCCTGATCATTGTTCCACAATGAAACATATCTTCTTATTTCAATTTTCGAATGACAGAGAAAAACGATATTAATGCACCTCAAAAATACAAAGGCTATTCGTTCTCACCTGACAGCGAAGAAAGAATTATTTCAGGTTTAAGAAACGTCGCGAGTTCACTAAAGCCAGCACAAAGATAGTAAGAACCAAAAAAAAACACTAGATGAGGACTCGATGTGGTTCAAAACATGTAGGCTAAATCATGATAATGACAGAGAGGCGTAATCAGAAACGTGCAGATGGATTTAAGGAAAGGCTGACGGCCAGCCACACTAAGCAAAACTCTGCTGAGCAAAAATGTACGCTGCGCTGCCGCTACGAGTAAAATGCTCTTTGACGACACAAGAAGAAATGTAATAGTTGCATTCAACACGTCCTGCGTGCGGCACAGGTTCACCTTCTCACGCAACGTCGAGGACGACTTTCAAGCGTCCTGGAACGGAGACGAGCGGATGCGTCGCCCTCTGCTGGCCGAACTTAAGCAGATCGATCACAAGTTCGAGTCCAAGATCAAGGACATCGACAAGGCGCACAAACTGGAGTGAGTGGCACGGAACAACTTCAGTGGCTGAGTTTTCAATCGATGTTGGCACGTTTGTTGCACGACCTGAGCCAGTCCCTCGTAAACTAAGTCATCCTGCTTTCACTTTACTTCGCACTGTAACCGTGCTCAGGAGAAACCTAAGCTTGTGGGAGCTAGATACCTTCACATTACAAATTGAAACTGCTTCCGAGGACGATTACTGTCACTGAGTTTCAAAAATCTTTTTTAATGAACGACGTCTATTGCGATAGCAAATACGTAGACACTCCATGCGCATTTTCGAATTTTCGCGTGCGTGCGTGCGTAAGTGAGTGCGCGTTTAAACAAATAAACATGAATAAAATTCTCCGACACCTAGATTATAACAAAGTACTTCATCTAGCACAGGCGCCCGGCACTCCAACCATTAGGCCATGGATGTTTTGGCAGGTGAAATAGAACACCCTTAACCTTTTCCCTGCATGCAAGAGACGTTTCGCATCTGCTGATGCGCTGTTCCTAACCCAGCTGGAGTTACGTTGCGTGCTTCCTCGCGCCAACATACTCGCGTACGCGTGTAGTTTAAACACTGGTTCGAGGGGACGGCGTTCTTGCTGCTGCCGTCAAACTTATGGCCCATACTCACTATGTGGGATTGGCCGAGATATAAGCGGAATATTTCAAGTTCTAACCACAATTAAACTTCCAGTACTGCTGCAGAGTAAGTGCTGTTGAAAGGTGAAATCCCATGTTAAAATGAAAGCAATGACAGTGGGAATAATAAGTAATCGATAACTGAAAAGCGCACAAAAAACAAACGTATACAATTCTACAGGTTGTTCCGATGGACTCCGTGAAAAATTACTGGGCTGTGAAGCAAATGTATTTGTAGCTGAATCCCGCAGCAGAGGCCCCTAACAGAAATACTCATAGCGCAACTCTAAACATTGTTACCTCTGGCTGTGCATAGCCCTTCGGGTGAAACTGCGACATTTTTTTTTTTAGCTGACTCGAGATTTTAATGCAAACCTCTCTATAGGAAGCTCTCGGCAAGGACACGCATGACCAATTTCGGTATCTCTGTTCAGCCTAACAAATTAATTTTACGCTTACATATCTGGCAAAATAATGCTACAATCTTAACCTAGACCTAATAGCGTGTATAATAATGAAAAATCAAAAGTATACATGCAGTAGCTAATTATTGAATTTTAAATAAATCTCAATTTCTAGGTTTCGTGAGGAGTGTTAGGTAGTGAGCTAACGTAAGCGTTTGAAAATAACCAATCTGAATTATCTACGCAGCAAGGGTTCGCTTGGGGTGGGTCACGTGACCGTACAATAATTTGGGAGTCCTGGGTCTTTTGGGCACGAAGGCCACACCGCCCGCACCAAAGTCCGGAGCTCTGCGCCCTTCACGAGCTAGCGAACTGGCGCGCACCTGGCGTAGAGGCGCGCGCTCAGTGGTGCAATGATTGGACGCCGCACTGCGCTCGCCACTCTCCGCAGCTGCCCCTGCACTCGCGAGGACTGCAAACATGCATTCACCAGAGAAGGAGGTAAGCGTTGCTTTTACGTCATGCGCCAGAACAGCCGGGGATAGGTATGGCTACCCTAATCTAACGGAAGAAGAGAAGCAGGAGCATTTAGCCCGCAAACGCGCAAACAAGAAGCCACTATACATACGTAAAATGCGTCGCACCACGGCAGTTCCTTTAGGGAAGTTTGTTCCGCGTACTTTTTCAATTTCTCTCTCTCCCTCCCTCCCTCCCTCCTTCGTTTTCTCTTCTTTCTATTTACCCGCTGTGGTGGCGAGTGGCTTCGGCATCGCGCTGCCAAGTCCGAGGTCGCAAGATCGAATCCCGGCCTCGGCTGCCGCGCTTCGATGGGAGCGAAATGCGAAGAAACGCCCGTGTACTGTGCATTAGGTGGACGTCAAAGAACCCCAGGTGGTAAAAATTAATACGGAACGCCCCTGCCCCCCCCCTCCCCTACAGCGTGCCTCATAAGCATATCGTTTGTTTGGCACAAAAAAAACTGCAAAATTTAATGTTACTGTTTTTTTTATCTGCTTCTGCTCGCACTGCGCAGAGAGGAGCCTGCCGACTGGACCGCCGACGACTTTGCGGTTGTGAACCACGTGCTCGAGCAATACCCGAGCAACCTGGGCAACCGGAGGGCGCTTATCATGGACTGGCTGCGCCGCCACTTCAAAAAGCGCTCTATCCTGGACATCGTGAGTCGCAGCTGCTTCTACAACTGGTTCCATGCAGCAAGCCCAACCACATATATGCCCTTGTAGCGAAGTGACAGCCATGCGGTTTTAGAGCAGAGCATTGTTTCGCTCATACGATGCAGTGTTACGATATGTATGTAGGTTCGTGTCTCGCATTATCCTTTATCTCCTGAATAAAAAAAATGCCAGTGGAAAGTTGGCCTAAGATTATCAAAGCACGCGATAACTTCTAAGCGAATTTTTCTGCGTTAACATGGGGCTTCCTTTTACATGCGTAAGCATCTCTGTGCCCACTCAACGAGGAAACCAGTCCGTCAGTCAGGTAATACGAATCGCCATAAAGAAATTAATACATAGAAAACAGAATCAACTGGAAAGGTAAAATATTAGCGACGGTAAATTTCGAACCTGCAGCCCCACGCTCAAAAGCCGAGTGTCTTACGCACTGGGCTAGGCACAAACTCTTGCAGAAGGTGATTATACCTCAACCGTATGAATATGCTGCACTGGCGGTACAAAAGAAATGTCAAAGGAGAACAGTTTCTGTGAAGGTTTTCTTGAAAGATTTGGTGATGGTGGAATAAAATCCATCTCTAGGACCGCATGTAGACCCGACTTGAAGCATGGAATACATTAGGAAAATAGCGAATTTGCGAAACTGTAATGCAAAACACAACATCCGCGATGCGTTTCGGTCGGATGCACCTTCCGTTGGGGCGTTCTTTTACCGACCGATGTGGCGCCAATTTCCGAGGGCTGATGTGCTTTGCGTTGGGCACGCAACACAAATAGATAAGCAGTCAATGAGTTGATAAGGAGTGATAAGGGCTTATATGTCTCACTACGGTTGATAATGGTTCGACGCTAATGGATAAGGAGCAATAAGGGCTTATAATGGTCGGAGCAATTCTGATAAGGTTTAAAGCACAGATTAGGGTTGATAAGGGCCTGATTAAGTATGATAAGGTTCATAAGAACCGATAAGAGTTGATAAGGGTCATATCAAGTACGATAAGTTTGACAAAGACAAATCAGGGTTGATAAGTATCGGTTCGATTGAGATAAGGTTGATAACGACCGATAAGGATTTATCAAGCTCGGATCTATACCGATAAGGTTGATAACAACCGGTAAGAGTTGGTAAGGATTGGATCAAGTTTGATAAGATTGTTATAATGACACTGGCGTGCGTGGAGATGGGCAAATGGTGCAGTGCTCACGCGTACTTGGACTATTCCGTGTTGTTTCTGCCACATTTTTTGTTGTCAAGTGTTCGACGAAAACTTGAAAACACCACCCATATGTTTTGTTCAACCGTAATATGCCATAGTTAACCATCGGAAATCAAGAAAGCTATCGCTGACATTGGCGGCCATCAGCAATGAGTACTACCAGAATTTTCTTCACTCACCGCTTATTGACGATCGCGATAACGATCACTCATCACTTATTGACGCTACTTCTCTTGACTCACGGGGCACTGCCCCTGTTTTTTCAGAGGTTTCCCACAACACTGCTTAACTTAGGCCTTTTTTAGCAAGGTGACGACGAGCTACTTCCGCACGATGATTCTTCTTGTTTTCTATTTCAGCAGGTCTAACTCAGAGTTTAGTGCACATCCTTTGATAGATCATGTCAAGGGCAAACTGACGAATAAGCGCACGACACATCAGGGAAACAGCTGGCGTGATAGGGAGTGACGCACGCGCGGGCGTGCAAAGATAAAGTCGTTGAATATCATGCTCTCTTTTATTGAAATGCTTTCGAGGTGTAAATATTATTATAAAACGACCCTATAGGTACATGTTTTATGTCAGGATTAATGTTTTATTACGCCCAAAAACAGGTGGGCTTACTGGGACTAATTTTGGGTTAATTCCTGACTATGCTTCACGTTGGAATTAGGCTTGACGCCGCCGTTCCCGCCACGTTTGTCCACCTCAAACGCCACGTAAACACGCCCTTACTCCTTCCTGCTATCGATCCTTCTCAGCTCCGTCCTTGTGCTATCCTGCTCTCCTCCCACCCTAGGCTAGCTTCTTCAGATTCCGTCACCCTCTTATCCAATGAAAGGCTCGCGTATGCAATCAGAAGACGAAAGACCACTAAATCACGCGAAATATAGAAAAAGGAAAGAAATACTATCGCTTAAGATGTACTCTGTCCGACGGTAGGATGGAACGTCGGTCTTCCATAACAACAATCCGGTGCTCTAACCACTAGATCACAATATTTCACTTTTCTATCTATTTATTGCATAAAAAATACACTATCGCTGCACGAGAGATCTTGTTCAACTTTCTGCAGCGCGAAGCCCTGAAGTACGCAAAGAAAGGTAAAAAGGGATGAAGGAACGCAAGAGGACAAACACGAGCGCAGGGGCCTTGAAAAGATAGGTTACACATCGCGGAAGGGTCCTCTGTACTAGAAATGCACTGACTGACAATAGCGATGTGGGCCAGTTGCTTTGTGTTCGTGTTTGTCCTCTTGTATTCCTTCTTTCCTTCGTCCTTTTTTTAACTTTCTTTCCGCACTTCAGGGATTAGCGCTGCAGAAATTTTCCATCATGGACTTAAATCAACTCGCCCACATCGCTATGGATATTGTGCAAGCCCAGGCATTGTTAATACGCGGGAAATCAAACAAACAATACCTCCATTTATGCTGCGGCTCTTCAGCCGAGTACACACTACGTACATATGCCACGTAATAACCACACGATCGGTTTGATATGCCTATCAACCTTATTAATTTTAACCACAGCTGGTCACAATTAATCCCCACTACGATGTGCCTTGTAATCGTACCGTGTTCTTTTTTTCATTAAATTAAATCATGGGGTTTTACGCGCCAAAACCACCATCTCATTATCATGCCGTAGTCGGGGAATGCGGAAATTTGGACCACTTGGGGTTCTTTGACGTGCACCTAAATCTAAGCACGCGGCTGTTTTTCGTATTTCCTCCCCATCGAAATGCGGTCGCCGTGGCCGGGATTGGATCCCGCGACCTCGTGCTTAGCAGCCCAACACCACAGCCTCTAAGCAACCACGGCGGGTTTGTGGTTTTGGCAAGTAAAACACCAAAATTCCATATTCTTTAAGCCATTGGTGCGTGCGTCACGTGACACAACATGAGCGAGATTACACGCGTCTGTTCTTATTTCGCTGTGCATTTAGCACTACCGTTGCTAATAGAAGCGAGACTGTTCTAGGCTCTCTCATTCCACCTCGTGACGCTTAGTGTGTTAATGCGCTGTGTTAGACGGCGCACCGCTTTCTGGATTGGCCCGCAATCCCCAGTCCTTTTCTCGTAGCAGCTAACTTATTTTTATTTATTAATGCAAAAAAATTATGTTTTCGGCAGAAATAGAGGCAGAAAGTCCGGCGTGATCAAGCAATTTTACCAGAAATCATCATCAGAGATGTCATCAGCGTCTTGTACGACGTCAGTAGTAATACAAAAGTTAGTAAATGGTATGGGTCTTGTATGACGTCAGCAGTAATACAGAAGATAGTAAATGGTATAGCAACGTCAATTGTTAATAATTATGGGTAATTTATGTGAATTAATGTGAATTAAAGTAAATTAAGGTGAAGTAAGGTCAATTAAAGCTAGAACACGCTAGAGTAAGGTGACTTAAGGTGGAGTAAAGAGATTTAAGGTGAAGTAAACTGGATGAAGGTGAATTAAAGTGGATTAATGTTGGTACAAATTAGAGCAAAGTGGATTAAGGTGCAATGAAATGGATTAAGGCAAATTAAGGTTGGTGCAAATTAGAGCAAGGTAGACTAAGGTTGATTTGAAGTGGATTAAGGTTAATTAACGTTTGTACAAATTAGAGCAAGGTGGATTAAGTTTGGTACAAATTAGAGCAAGGTGGACGAAGGTGGATTAAAGTGGATTAAGGTGAATTAGGGTAGAGTTGTGAAGGACACTTGACAATGTATGACGTCACTTCTCATGGACGTAACCAATTATTTAGAAAAGTCATAATGATTTCACGTTGAAATCACGTAAGGATACTTAAGTGACTCATTTTTTTAATTTCTACATACAACGGCCTAAAGCGGGCCAGAGGAATAAGAGATGCAGCCAAGTAAAATAAAACAAGTTCCATACACTAACATTCAATATATCTTAGAGACTCCAAGCGACAAATCACCAATACTGCCAGGCATCAAATTCCAATTGTTTGTCTATACTGCACGAAAAGAAAACTATTTTTGAATAGTCTGAACAAGGATGAAATTCTTGAATGTTCAGGTAAGGGTAGCATCGTGTTATAATACATTTTGAGAATTCGACATATTCTAGGGAAGAGCAACGTTGAGTTTTCAAAAATGATCAGCATGATATTGTCCTGCCTTCGATATCGGCACAGGTCGTAATCGGACATGTTATAACGTTCCTTCACCGGAACGCGACAAAAAATCATAATTAATGAGTCGTCATGCCGAGGCCATCGTACTGTCACCGTCGCCGTCATCTTGCTACTGTCGTCACACCATCGCAATAGCGTCATCCACACAATTTCTCGCCTTCCGCAACCATGGTGGTCCATTTCGCAACGCTCAAATGATGCTCAATAGCCAGCTAGCTGCAAAACACTTCACACAACATCAATTTGTACAGCGCGTGGGATCGGCATATACTTGTTCACATAAGCAAGGCATTGCATAAATTTACCTGAAAAAGCTGAACAAAACATGTCTTGTTTGATCACACTGCTTCAAAGGCACGCTTTTCGCTTTACAATGGATCATGTGCCGCAAGAAGGTAGTAGAGGACTAACCTGAATACGTTGCGTTGTTCTAGAGCCGACGACGACATGCTGGAGACCTGCAGCTGTTTTTTAAAGTTATACCAAATGCATGCCAAGGCAAAGTGACATGTGCAAAGGGTGGGTCATCCAACCTTATTCTTCAAAGGCCTTCTACTTTTACGTCGATCCTGCCGGAAAAGTTGCGCTGCAGCCCCGACAGCGACGTATACGTATTACAATGGCCCTCGTAAACGCGTACCTTATGACAGGTTCGCCAAACTGTATCCGTTTCTGGCTTGTCTCGCTGCGCAGTCAACTTACATGACGTGGTGCCAAAACCAGCGCTACCACCGGGACAAGGTGCAGTCATGCCTGCAGGAGTGGGAGCGCGCACGCGTTCAGTGGCTTGCCAAGGCGAAGCAGACGACGAGCACGCGGAACGGCCCTGGCACAGGGGCTGCGTCCAGTGGCCCACCACAGAGACGAAGGACCATGCACCACGTTGCACTGCCGCCTGCCCCGTCGCTACAAAGGAAGGTAACCACATCTGAGCGAAAAACCACCCCTGTTCCAAGGTCCTCTCTTTTTCTCTTTTTTTTGGAAAGGAAAGCGTAATTGCGGGGCCTTGACGTCCCTAACCTGCACAGTGCGTCGGGCTTCTTCGTAGAGGGTTCGAGCTTAATGTTGACCAACTGAAGCTTTCTTTAACGTGTGCCCAAAGCACTTTACACGAGAGCTTTCGCATTACGTCCCCCATAGAAATGCGACCTACGAGGCTAGAAATCGAAAAATATCAGTATGGATAAATTTAAATTGAAGAAGTCTCATTGCGAAGGCACACCGGTGTGCCAACTGCTACCTTCCTACCGATAACGCAGTAGCAGTTTATGAGGAGAACCACGGTAACTGACCAAGTCTGATGAAATATCTGACGTTACGGAACCACGTACAGGTTCCTTATTCACTGAAGAAAGAACCCGTACCCGGTTCCAAAACATCATATATTTCATCACACTTGGTCAGTGACCGTGATTCTCCTCATTACAAGATTGGCCAGAGGAACTTTCGCGAACCCTTGATTAAGTAGTAGTTTATGTGGCTTTCTTTTTTGGTGCGCACGCCAGCAACAATTGCCACTAGAAAGAACACTGATAGGAGGAACAGAAGTTTTTGAAACCAATGTTTATTTGCAAACAGGAATCACTCATGTGGGAACACATACTAAAAGTTTGCAAGCATTCACATACATGCCTCAGTGACATGCGTATATATGGCGTCGGTGTACCTATAAAACGTAATTACGACTGATTATGATTGGACGGTAGATCGGGGGGCAGTGACGTTTATATACTTGGTATGAAATATAATAAAGATGTGTGATGTATTGTGATATACTATAGCAGACTTGATATCACCCAAATAGCTTGGTGACTTCGTTGTAAATTGACCGCGGTTTATTTTAACGAAAACATTTCTGAGTGTCCTGTTACAAGCGTTGCAATAAAGTACAAGATGATGTCGAATCTTGCTTCTCCTGCTTAGTGTTCTTCATAGCTGCTTTCCGATCAAGAAAAAGCTCTCTGCATCGTCATAATCGCTCTCGTTACTTGCTGAACTATACGGGCAATGTAGGGGTAAATGGCCTTTATGCTACTCCAGAGATACCGTCCTGGAGCTGTTAATTTGGAAACCTGATAGTAGTATGACTGCTATACCTGATAGTAGTGCTGCTGTACTACTCTGCTTTTACAACATTACCAATGGTGCTTCTATACCCTTAGCGCCTTGTCGTTATGTAGCAAATTGTGATATCAAACGACGACCGACGCCAATTTGAAAGCGTTGTCATGCATTTCTTCTGGCCGCCATCAACATTCAAAGAGAACAACTTTGCGACTTGCTCGGCGCTCCTCATCCATGTTTCTCCCCGCCTTGAACCTTACTTTAACGGGACGTCTCCGCTGCTCGGTTTGTGCAGCCGAACCGTCTGCCGCCGATTGAGCCCGAGCTCAAGGAGCAGAGGGCGCCACGACCGAGGGCCCGTGTTCGCATCGCGCCCAATCCCACCACCATGTCGTCTTCATCTGCGCCGCATCTCGGCGCCGTAGCCGGTCTCGACGGCGTCGCGGCTGCAACTGCGGCTGGCTCGAAGGCCGACCAGCTCCGACAGGCCGAGAGGCAGGCGCTGGAGGAGCGGAACCGCGAGTGGCGGCTGCGCTCGCTGTCCACGGTGCGAGAGATGGAGGTGCTGCGCATGCGCCGCAAGCAGTCCATCGTCGTGGCCGGTGTGGACGACGCGTCCGAAGTTCAGGAACTGGCCAAGGTTCAGCGAAAGCTCAACCTGGAAAGGTACTCTACGTCAGAAATGTTCAGCGGGTGTATACTGATAGCTCCGATAGTCGTCTGGACGCGGTTCCGTATACGATTTAACGAGGCGAGACATGGTGCCCACTAGTGCTAATGCGCTAATTCGCTGGCGTAGTATATTTACGCGTGATCAGAACCGTCAAACGCAGCAGAGATGTTCGATCGAAGAGTAATGTTACTTTGCCTTTGGCGCGTGCTCTGTATTAGAAGTATATCGTTATATATTCTGACTACAGTAAAAATACAAAAAGGTACGCCTTTATCTGCGAATTTCGCTGAGAGAGAAGTATTGAAAGGCAGTAACGGTAGCTAGACCTTATCCGGTTTGCTACTATACATTTTGGCAGTCTGATGGGGGAGTGAAAAAGTGAGAGAAGGCAAAAGTTAACATTAATCGCGTGTATTGGACAAGGCGTAACGTGTCTGCAGCCGGACACTCAAGTCTGTATCTGTCAGGCTCTGTGTGGCTCTTCGGGCTGAAGAGCTGTCAAACCAGGCTTCCAGGACTTTTATTCGGTGAAGCGCCGATCATCCAGTCTGCATAAGGCGCACTGGGCAGCCTGGCGTTGTTCGTCAAAGCGGGAACAGTGGCAGATTAGATGATTGATAGTCTCTTCATACTCCCTTCTCTAGTGACTACACATGTGTGCGTCAGACATTCTAATGCAATAGCTGCATAAACTGGTGAAGGGTATTCGAACACACTGCAACGAATGTTTCGAGGGAAACAATGGAAAAAGTTATGTTAATGCGGCAGCTGTTGGCCTCTGCATATAAACAAGGGTAAACAGCAAGAGCAGCAGAGTACGAGGCACAATTTAACCAAATTCACAAAACAGATCAGCGCACTCAATCCGCACATCCGTAAAGACAATGAAACACTTATATACCTGGTAAATAACTGAACATGGGGATAGTCAAAAAATGCTTTGCAGCTCTTTGAAAGAAACAGCATGAAAACGAATTTGTGTTTTTGTAGCAGATTCGTTTTAGATTACGGGTATAAAGTGACGCCGCATCTGCCGAAATAATTCAGCCAATTGTACACACATTACCTTTTTTCCTGAATCTGACCGAATGCCCCTAAGATGTCAGTTTCTTTTTTCTGCATGGTAGATCACCACTCAGGCGGAAACCTGACACTATTATTCATACAATGTTTTTTTTTTTTTTTAGGACGTCCTAGATTTGTTGTCTGAACTGTAAAAAGCTACCTCCGAAACTTGGAATTGCTCTAGCGACGTTACGCAACTGAACAAGGCTCAGTATTTGTTCTTCAAAAGTAGAACAATGCCATCATTATAAAATGTGATATACTTTGTACTTTGTCTCAAATATCGCATTGTTGTCATTGTTGTTGTCCTGAAGCCTGAACAGAATGCTTGTGACGTTTGCTTTGTTTTCCTTTTTCAAGAGTGAAGTTTCGTCAGGAACTGGCCATGAAGAAACAACGTGACCGTTTACGAGCCGAGCAGAAGAAGCAGGAACAGGCGAGGCTAGAAAAACTCCAATTACAGGCAAGTGGGCAGAGTTCAGCTTGTTTACGCGGCAGTTTATTTTCTGTACGTGTTGTCTGCTTGGCTCATACGGCCAAAGATCACAATGGCCTGCCATTATCGACCACTTCGCGAAGTGCATCCCCAGGCCCTTTCCCGTCAGCAGTTTTTCTTTATGTTACAATTATATCTTGAACTGGAGATTTATTTTCTAAGTAGCGCGGCATCGGCAAAGCAGGGGCGAAAAATAGACACTTATTATTCCTGTAGAGCCGTTTCTAGAAGAACAAAAGAATTGTAAATGCAACAGAGAAAAAAACTTCAGACTACTACTTTAAGGCGTAACTGGCATCGCATGCACGCTGCGTTGGATACACCCAGGTAAAATGCAGAACGCAAGAAGCAGGGAAGCAAAAAATTGTTTCCTACCATTGATTCTCGGATAATATTTTTTGCAACATTCCACACGATCTTGAACTTCACGGAAGTAAGGAAATACCATCTCGATTCCGTCTTAAATAGCTAAACGGCATGTTAATATTTAGCACGCGAAAACTACTCCTCTGTCAGAGCAACGAAGGGCGCACTAGCTTGATCAGTCATCGCCCGATGTGAGCCTGGCATTGTCGCTGTAGGTAACGCAAAAAGGCGAAGACGAGACCGCATCGAAGCGTTTACTAGATTTAAAATACGTTCCTGTTTATTTGTTAGCTGTCCGGGAGCACTGATCAGTGAAAATACACGCACACGCAACACACAGTACCTATTACTTCCTAATGTTCAGCCGGTGCTGTGAAGTGAAGGACTGCGACGTGAAGAACAACCAGAACAATGTGACTTCGGGCTGCACCATGCAGATTGTCATAAGCTGGCAAAGAGTTAGCGAGGTCTTAGCGACACTTACTGTAAGCACTTTTGAAATTCCTTTTTTCTTTTGGGGGGGGGGGTGGGGGGAGGCGGGTAGATGTGGTACAAATTAAATCGTGACACGCATTCGGTAGGCATTGTGACCTAAGTTACTGTTTCCATCTGAATTATTGCTGCTTGAAGAATGTATACGTAAAGTAGACAAGTACATAACTAAAGCACTTTCATGGCGAAATAAGCTCTAGTAGATTCCCGAATGGTAGAACACTGATCGCATGATTTTAACATAAATTCTATAATAATCACCTGAAAAGCGACAATACGTTGGGCTTCAAACTAAGGATGCCTCAAAGGCATAACACTTTTGATAGTTTGGCCAGGTTTTGATTTCAAAGGAGCCTCTTGGGTGGCGCAGGGATGTTCTAAATAGTAACCTTTTAACGCAATTTTGGCTATTCTGTATTCGCCAACATGCAGCTAAGAAAAATGCCATATTATGCAGTGGGGTCCCTCCGAAGCTAGGATTTAGTGTTGCGACATTGTTCTCAGCAAGAACATAGTGCATCCACTGAAACGCTAGAGTGCGCCTGCCTCAAAGCCATTTGAGGGTGACATAGACTGGAGCCTAATTACGTACTGTAGACCTTTCGTGAAAGCGGACATATGACAAAGTAGAAGCAGTGGGCCGACTAGAGTAACGCTTATATGTCATTACCTTACGTTAAACTTTATTGACGTTCCATCACTTCCCAAATCCGGTTCTATCTCTCTCTCACTACGCGGCCTGAATCAAACCTCCTTTCCTCATATTGTTACGGGAAAACATCAGTATTTTTGAATAATTACAGAACTGCTGTAATAATCCACTGCTTCAGTGAACTGCAGCACCAAAGTTAAAGCTAGACGGAGATTTGAGGCATTCATAGAAATATGATTGAATACTTAAATAACCAGTGCACGTCAGTTGACACGGATGTATGCGTTAAGTCTCGAACAATATATTTTCGTTCATTCTTGGCTCACGCAAAGTGACCACCCCAAACTTTACAAAAATGTCAGTGTGCTTAACAATGACAATAGCTAAACTTAATACCAATAGAAAAAAGAGCAGCGTAACCAGAACGTGCACGCTTTTTGTCCCGGGTCACAGATGAGGGCGAGGTCAGAGCGCAGCCTCATACTTAAGGAGCTGAACTCGGTTCGGCATGAGTTGACCGTAGACATGCTGCCACCTCGGTCCAGAGTGAGTCTTCGCACGCACTGAGAGCCCCCGTTTACCCGCCTGTGTGTTGAGCACGGTCGTGTCGCATGGTGTTGTCGGTGGCTTGGCTCCCGTAGCTTGCGTGGCTGCTCTTTGTGTGCCTTCCCCCAGTTTGTGAACAATTCCAGACTGTACCCACGAGAAACGATGCCTGTGTACGCCGGAGGTAAAGCGACGGCAGCGAATATCTTAGAAGATATTCAACAATGGCTGTATGCGAAGGAATGGTAAAATGAGCAGTTTGGAAACGGTTTGCTTTTGTTCGCTGCACAAGAAACATTCGACGAGGTAAATTTTGGTGGGGACAGCAGTGGCCGTCCTGCAGCCACTATTCTGCCGTCCTCGATTCTTCTCGTCAACGTTTCTTTGTGCGTCGAGCGAGATTGATGAGTGCGATGCTATCAGCTGTGCTGAAAATTAATAAAAACATCAACTTTACATTTTCCAAGTTCACTCAATGCGGTATCGAAACCGCTGCTGCAGTGAAATTCTCCTACTCTTCCAGCAAAGCGTACAAAAAACTTTGCATTAGCGAATTGTGCTGTAGAATTCAATTCATGGCGACGCTGAAGCAGCCGTAACTCATGCTCCATCGGGCTTTGTCTTCATCGTCAGTCTATTCAGAAATCACAGTGGAAGTGTAGGGTCATTTGGACTAGGCACACCGTGGGCGAAGCACAAACCGAACAGAAACGCTCAAGAAGAGGCAATAGAGGAAATGCGATGGGCAAAGGTGTCGATCTTGCAGATGTGCGCTGAGCAAAACGAAAGTATCTGTAATGTTATTCTCAGAACACGCCGTAGGTAATTAGATGCGCCTATGTGTGACCTTAGCGCTGTCACGCACACTCGTTAGTCAGATATAGAAGTGATAACGAGCTCTGAAAGAAAAACAGCCCTAGAAAAAGCAATAGGAAATCTCCAGACATCGCGTGTTCCTCGGTTACTGCCCGAACATTTCAATCGAGTCAATGTTGGTTGCATGCAGGAATGAGTTGGCTTTGAAGCAGTCTGCTCTGCTGTTCTATTAGTCGCTCGTTTTAATTTTATTAGCATTCACTGCCTACTGTAGGCGTTTTGAATCTATCTATTTATCTACCTATCTATCTAGCCCCTCACACTTACGAAATGACTCACGTTGTCTGCCAGCTTGGGGAAGTATATGAGCTAGTGGTCATGATGCCGCCGTGGCCGTTGCATCGCCGTCATTCCAGCTTCGTCATCTGACACACGTCATGCCATCGTCGTCACTCCTTCTACGCCGACCCAGAGACCCGAGTTGTCAATAGCGTGGGAAACTATACATGTGTTCCTAGTCTTGATGTCGTCGTAACTGTTGCATTGTCGTCATTCCAGCTTTGCCATCCGGCTATCATCATGCTGTCATCTTCACGCCATCGTCGTCACACAGTCATCACGCATTCGTTGTCGTACCGCCGTCGTGAGGCCGTCGTGGTCGTTCCATCGCCGTGACTCTAGCCTCGTAATTTGACTCTCATCGTACCGCCGCCGTCACGCTATCGTCGTCATGCAGTCTTCATGATACGAGTCCTCGTCACGCCATTGTCGCATACACCCCTCGTCATCCCATTGTCATCTTACCGTTGTCACGACGTTAGCATTACAACCACATTTATTTAGTTTTGATGCAATCGTCGTCATAGAGTCGTCGTCATGTATTCGTTGCCATGCCGTTGTCGTGATGCCATCGGGGTCAATCCATCATTGTTACACAGTCGTCGTCATACCACCTTCGTCGCTTCGTCGACGGCATTCCTCGTTCATCACTCTATCGTAATGATGTTGTCATCATTCAATCGTGATTTTTCCGCCATTGTAAAGCTATTGTCGTCATACGTGTGGTTGCTGTCAACCAGTTGTCGTCACACGATCGTCCTCACGTCATCATCGTCATACGCTCGTCATTCTATTGTCATCAAGTCGTCGTCATCACGCTGTCGTCGTTATAACATCGTCATCATTTGAGAATCATCATGTCATTGTAGTCATAACACCTTTGTCGTCATGACGTCCACTTTTGCAAGCGAGTGTCATAGCCAAGTGCGTATGCTGCATGTAGCTGAAGCAACAAATAAAATCTCAGGATGACCGCTGCAGCTTTTAAATAAACATGGTTTCATTAATACAGCTTGTCCCTAAATTTATTATATATCGCATTAACGCCGACAGTTATCGTAAGATGGGTTCTGGCGTAATTTTTCTTTTTATCGAGCAGTATAAATTACCTCCTGCGAACTGTGGCAGTTCCATACACAGAGATCAGATGAAATGTTAAATCATCCTGCGCGCCCTTGAATAGACCATAGCAGAAGTAAACCAAGCAATATCGATTTTTCCTGTTTGTTTATGCGCGCATTCAGCGGCATCACAACCCTTACAAAGAGCAATGCCTGCAAGCGTTTCGTTCCATCGACATGCTCCTCTCTACCCTGGGTGTCGCATGTGTTATAGTGGCGCTTGTCTTGTGGTGTGTTGTGGCGGCCGATGGGCTTTGTTCTGTGAAGCAGTCTGCGTGACGCATCAAATGCACCCTGAGTATGTAAATAAACTTCCTTGCTTTATACATACTAATGCTACATCCCGCTTTCTCTAAAGCATTGATGCTTGAATGCCTAAAGGAGTGTCACTTGAAATGTGAAGCCTTCTTTGCTATTTTCTTGAAAACTAATTAAATATTCTACATCGGTGGGCCTAAATTTGTAGCAGGCCGCTACAAGATTGAGAAATCCATCGTTTAAAAAAATTACAGCAACAAAAAGACAAAATGGTAGTTATTAGTATACCTAAATACATAGTAATTTCTCACAAAGAAAAGAAGTCAAACCAAAAATTGCTGCATCTTCAAGTTCTTTGTCTGTTTTTAATGCTTATCCCTGTAGAAAGATTGATGTCTGCTACTGACACCGCTCTCCCTTATTATTAAAAAAATATTATTAAGACAAGATAACATGGCAGATGGACCAAACATTCGTCAAACAAATAACAAATCAATACAATTCTGCCAGCAGCAAATTTTTATTGAGCGCCTGAAAAAAAGCTGTCACTAATCAAGCCTAGATGAGTGGCATGTTGTGGTCTTAACAGATACTGCTGAAATACAGCACGGATGTCAACGCGTTCTCCTCTGTTTTCTTCCGCTTTCTTTCCTTCCTCCTTCCCTCTGGTCTATTGTGACCAGAGCGATCCTTCCAGAAAACCAAGAGGATGCAGTGATCTACGACCGTGCAGTGATACGCGTCTCGGCAGTGACCCCACTAGAAATCAGCGGCAGCAGCAGTCCCAGCAACATCACCTGTTGACCGTACCGGTCATTCACAGGCCAGAGAAGAAGCCAAGGCCTGTCAGAGACTTACGAGTGGATCTACGCGGCCGCGTACCACCGGAAGCGGGCTGCAACCACCACCACACCAGGACAACGCTCACAACTAGCATCAGTCCAGTGGAGAACACGCGAACATTGCTCGCCCACGGCATACCCGTCGCGAGCCCCGTGTAGTTATGCTGCAGTGCCTGCATCGAAGCTTTCCTCCCCTGAAAGCGAGCATCTTAACTGAGACAAATGAGGTGGTATGCTTTTGGTTACCATGCACCTTTGCTATGAAAGGGAATAACAGCAGAATTACCGCTTCCCTGCTATGTCAGACTTTAGTTTTTTGTTGAACTATAATCTGTTGTTCATCCAATGGCAAACAAAATGAGATGCCATGCAAGAATGGGTAGGCTTAAACACTAGCCTTTGACCTAAGTTGTTTCGAAGCAACACCTTTGAACACAAAAATGTCGTCTTGTTCCGTGCAATTCATTCTCGCTACAACAGAAGGGTTCACTGCATAATAATATTCTCCTACCACCATATCACACTGCTGAAGGACAGGCTGAGTGGGGAAACCATTATGATGATTGTTTTGCGACTTCATGCTCCGAAAGCTATTGCTGTTTCATGTTACATTCACACTGCAAGATGCCCTTGGGTGCATTGCATGCGTATTAGTACAAGTGCCAACAGGACGGAAGTTGTCATAAAGATAAAATTGTTTTGAACGTAGAAACTATAACAGGCCGTGGATTTCTCCTTTGAATGTACTTTACGCGGTTGCTGAGCTGTGTGGATGTCGTCTGGACAGCTGTGAAACTGATGACTGCGCGAATATATTTGGATCAAAGCCCAAGGTATTGGATGAAGCTATTCGACAAGATACACTGCCCGTGGAGCAAATGATAGTTGTTGACATTGAGATTGTTTGATCTGACTGGCAGAGAGTAACCAATAAAGGTCGGCCATCATTTATCTGCGCACGTGTTGCTTTCACTGGCACGAAAGCAACAGGAGCTGCTTGATCAGTCGCTTATTTATTCGTAGCTCGCTATGTTTATTATGCATTATTGTACTCATCGGACGAGAACAACCAATTCTACCGTTACTATCAACTACATGAAACCAAGCGACAAGGTAAGTATGGCCTTCCAACCGGCAGCTGTTGTCCTACTTTCATTTCTGTTTTCCTAAAGAAAGAACGGTTTATTTCTCCGATGCTCTCTATGCCTACTTTGTATGTTGCCTTCTTGTGGTTGATGTGACGAAACCGTTATTGCTTGGTCCTGAGCGAAGAAGAGAGAGAGAGAGAGATAGCAAAGAGAAGAAAGGCAGGGAGGTCAACCACACGAGCGACCGGTTTGCTACACTACACTGAGGGAAGGGAAAGGGGGAACAGAAAGAGGAAAGCGGGATAGAGAGAACACTGTCTGTGCACGCAGCAAAGCGCCTGAAAATCAGTCAAGTCAAAGCAAGTGCTCCGTCGATACGTTAGGCTGCCGTCATTCTGCTGTCTGAAGGTAATCTTGGTGCTTCATAGCTGGTGATGCACGTTGAAGTCACCAGTGAAGACCTAGGAGCCGGTGGGCGTCAGCAGTATGTTGCAGCGCGTGGCAGTATATTTTTAAGCTAAACCACAGCCTTAGTGCGAATATAATGATGCGGATGAGCCATGATGCTTACTCAAGAGTTGCAAGTACGGAATTGAGAGCATCCAGCACTTACATTGAACTTCGCGCTGACGGAGTGTGCAGGAGAGAGCATTCGAAAAGTATCCATCAGAGACCGGAGCATCATAACCACTTACCGGTCTTCTTCGGGCAATTTGTCAGGAACCCGCGCTGTGCACTCTACAGCCGCGCGCAGCTGTGTTCCTTGAGGTGACTCCAGCTCCGGCTGTGACATCGGCTGTGGCATCGGCTGCGGCATCGCCTCCGGCTGTGGCATCAGCTGTGGCTTCGGCTGTGCCACCGACTGTGGCATCCGCTGTGGCATCATCTGTGGCTTCGGTTGTGACTTCCGCTGTTGTTCTAGCTTTG
Organism: Dermacentor variabilis; assembly: GCF_050947875.1. NCBI lineage: Eukaryota > Metazoa > Arthropoda > Arachnida > Ixodida > Ixodidae > Dermacentor > Dermacentor variabilis. The sequence continues at coordinate 181,916,271 of NC_134569.1, forward strand.
CCTGTTGCTTTAGTAGTGAGGACCAAGTTGTATTGTTCTCCGCCATGACCTTGTCAGATTTATATTGAATGGCCCCAGGCCTAGGGGGCAGAGGAGGAGATGTCGATATGGGGCGTACTCTTCACAGAGGCATCAGCGTTCTTTGAAGTCCGACGGCGCCGGGAGCGTCGCTTTCTAACGGTCGCAACAGCTTCCCGACGAGACGAATGGCCTCTCGCCATCTGCTTCAAGATCGTCTTTTCCTTCTTCATCTTGAGGCAGTCCTTCGAGGAAGCGTCATGGGACTGCGGCTCTTGTACAGCCGCTTTTGCTCACGCTGCAGCGTGAGCAAACTCTCGTGTTCTCGCACACGGCGCTCATGTGTCCCAGTCTTATACAATTGCGGCATTGCAGTGGCCTTGGGATGAATGGTCGCACAGGGTGTCTAAAGTGGCCCACTTTGACGTGTGAAGGGAGAGTCTCGCCCTTGAATATACTTTTCATACAGCGGGATGTGCCGAGGCGATACACATGTGTTATGGCGACGCCATCAACGGCAGGCTTCACTAGAATCGGCAAGTCAGCGCTGGAGATGGAGACGTCCACGTCACAGATGACACCAGTAGTGGAACCATTCTTCAGGGAGATGTATGAGCGGAGTTTAACGCCACCTAGTTCTGTAACTTTAGCCAAATTTCTCAGCGCAGTGTCATGTTTGACGTTGATAGCCAACAGTTTTTTTCGTGTGTTGACTCTAACGTCTGTTATCTGATTTGGCGCCACCGCTTCAAGTTGCACCGATACGGATTGCCTGTTGAGTCGCCTCAGGTTGTCTGTAGCGAGTTCTCGTACAAAGAGAATCGTACGGACTGTGGTATACTGAGTTGGTCCTACCGTCGGCGTGCTCGAAGACATGGATGCCCTGGTGGCAAGTCTTCGTTTCGCCTTGCGGCTCCGCACAAGCTCGAAGTTGTCATCAGAGAAGTCCTCACTGCTGAGCGAGTAAACGCTGGTGTCATCGCCGTCGGTGTCGCTCTGGAGGCCGGTCCGCTTACTAGACGCTGCCGCCGCTGAAGTCTCCATTACCGACAAAGGCATGGGGACGTCAACTTACACCCGCGCCACGAACCAAAGATGTATGAGATGTAAGAGATGAGATGGCTCTCCAAAGATGTACGCAGAAATAAGGAGAAAACAGCTGAGCTATAGAAATAGCGTCCTGGCTCGCAGACACCTCGTCTTAACAAAAGCTTAACAAAAGAGTCACTGAAGATAATATTCCATATAAGGAGGTATTTTGCAGTGGAAAAATTAATGCGCGAATTCCATCTAAGGTGGCAGCTAGGATTATTACGATGTAATTGTGCTATTTTACTGCTATTTGAGGTTATCATTCTTATTTTTAAACATGAAATGCTTTTAGCTACCGTTGTCGGCGACCGTCAAGTGACCTTGAGCCAAAAGCCAGAGCCGTTATCGGGGCACTCATACGAGAACATTGAAGTCAAGGGTATGACAGAATCCCGCCTGGTCGGGTGCTCTAGCCGTCGCAAGACGATGGCTAGAGCCCAATTTTCCTGAAGAATTCTTCCGCATTCAGCTGCACGCAAACTTCCAAGCAGGATTATGATCGCGACAAGCTAAGCTTACTCACGACAACAAACTGGACAGACTGAAAACATGCCGCAAGGACAGGTATTCGGATGGCCCAAACACGTTTGTGCGGAACTTGTCTTGTTATAAACCGAATAAGGCAAAGTTGTCTGCATTATCCTTCGGCCTAAATTTCAACACTGGTCCCGCTTCCGACGAAGGAAGCTCATATGTGCAGCGGAGAATGCTCTGAGCCAGGTCGAGCCGTCGCGCCGAGACAAAGCGCATACACGCGTGGTCAACGTCCTTTCAAAGCTACGTTCGCAGCCTTCTGTTCCCGCACTGACACGCCAAGGCAAAGAAGCTATCACAAGCCTTCGTACTAATCCAGATATTGTGATATTACTGGCCGACAAAGGAAATGCCACGGTGCTTTTGGGCAAGTGCGATTACCAAAACGAAATGTTGGCCCCCTTGGAAGACGGTGACACGTACGCTCGACTCTCCCGTGATCCGACGCCAAAGGTGCGAAGAGAAATGCAAAAACTACTCCCTGACGTGTTTCGTATGGTGCCCCCGCAGCACCAGTCACTGTACTACTACTCGCTGTGCCAACATGGTTCAGCCCCTGTCATCTACGGACTGCCGAAAATTCATAAGCCTGATGTCCCGTTGCGTCCCATAGTCGATTTCAGGCGGCCACCTCTTCAAAATTTGTCGAAGTTTCTGCATCGGGTAATCGCTCCACTCGTCGGAAGGAGCCCTACACACATACGAAATACCCAAGACTTCATCGAAAGAATTCGACACATAGAAATCGACTCAGACGAAGTGATGGTTTCGTTCGATGTAGTATCCCTTTTCACAAGCGTCCCAATTGAACCTGCCATGGAAGTCTGTGCCACCGCCCTTGAGGCCGACCCAACGCCACCCGCAAGAACTCCGATCGACGTGCATGATCTGTCCCGACTTCTTGGTTTCTGCCTATCAAATACCTATTCTACTTTTGAAAATGTCCCATTCAAGTAGATTCACGGAGCGGCTATGGGGGCATTCATTTCCATTACGGTCGTCAACCTACCAATGGAATACATCGAAAACCGCGCACTTATATCATTCAAGCCGGCTCCCAAAGTTTTCCTCAGATACATGGACGACTGCTTTTGTACTGTCAAGACAGACGCACTGCATGACTTTACAATTCACATGAATAGCATGGGGCCTGCCATACAGTTCACCATTGAACAGGAAACTGACGGCCGCCTCTCCTTTCGTGATGTGCTAGTTTCCCGACAATCCTCAAGTCTAAATTTCACCATTTACCGTAAACTCGCGCATACCAAACGTTACCTTCACTTCAGTTCTGTGCATCCTGATGGTCACAAACGCTCGGTTGTTTCTTCACTCCTCCGTCGAAAAAATCTCTATTCCACGCGGGACGATCAGGTGGCTGAAGCTGAGCACGTATGCCGTGATCTGTCCAGCTATGGCTATCCTCATCATCTAATTGAATCCGTAAAACGCCAACTTGACCATCCAAAGTTGCAACCAACACCAGGTACCCGGAAGCAAGCTGCCATTCCATATGTTCCAGGCATCAGTGAAACTCAGGCGCTTGTATTTCGTTCGTATGACGTACAGACCGCACGTGTGCCAGCTCGAAAACTGAAGAATCAGCTAGTCCAAGTCAAGTACCAACTCAAGAAAGAAAAATTTCCTGGTGTGGTGTACTCTATTCCTTGCACCGACTGCCCATCTGTGTATATCGGCCAATCAGGTGACTATGAACGAAGGTTACGCGATCACCAAAGGGACTTCAGAAATCGACAGACGGATCAAATTGCACTTGCTGAGCACTCGATAATTACCGCACACAAAATAAACTGGGCAGAGACACGTGTGATTGCACAAGAAAAGGACAGAAACTCGCGGCTCTATTTCGAATCATTGATCATCCAGACGACAGCACATACGCTTAACCGCAATGACTGAGACTTGCCTCCAATCTATGCAAGATGCCAGGGTCCGCTCATGCGCCGCACTTAAGAGCGACGCAAAATCGTTCTGCCTCATTGTGGACAAGGCTCCCGTGGGGGAGCCGAAACGTGATTCCTTCTTTCCTTTTTTGGTCGGCGCCATCTAATTTCCGTCACATACGAGAACACTCGGGCAACCAGTCAAAGCGTAAGAAAAATCCGGTCACTGTTACTGCCCAAATAAATTACAAGAATACTGATACCGAGTTCTTCCTAATCTTTGATCATATAGTCACTCAAGCTGTAACTTCTATTACGCTGAAGTTTTATTCCTCATTTCCAATAGGCGACGTTCAAAAGGCAAGATACAGTACACTTGATTGTCATCTTTTGGCGCTGAGAGAGGGTTGCCTGTGCTCCTTTGAACGCCAGCGGTCCGTGAGTTCCGAGGCGCGGGTTTTGCGTGTCACCTCGAAAGATGGCGCCACGCTTCAGGCGCTTGTCTTCTTCTAGCTGGCCAGTGCGCTCTTTCACCCAGGCGACTTTCGCTGCCTGTCGTACCACCTTAAGCCGGTTTTATTCTTGCTAGGCAGCGTGCATGTGTACCATTGCACAGCATGGCGTGGTGAAGTGTGGTGGGGTGTGCTCTCGCGAACATGCACTACACCCATTCTAAGACTGTGGCTAGTATAATTTCCAAACACTCTGCAGTGCTGGTTGCCACTTTATGCTTACATCTACTCTCGATTACGGGAAAGCAAGTAATTTTTTTATTCGTGAACATGTCGCTATTTTCCTATTGCAAAACAAACAAGTTCTTTTATATGGAGTGTTCTTTTCCTGTTATCATGTCATGCTAATACCAAAATCACAGCATTGTTCTAACGCGATAGCGTTAAGGGCCCCGTGTAGCAGAAAATCTGGCGTCGGTGTCCCGCGTCCATCGTGGACCATTTTTTCGCGAAAAATCATTCTGAACCACGCATACCCAACCACGCAGGTCCACAGTGTAGCGCAGAGACGTTACTGAATTAACTGAATTTCTCAAAGTAAAATGCCTCAGAAAAATCGTGAAGTACGACTTACACATAACCTACAAACATGATAACATCGGATTGAAACTTCAATATACGAGAAAACGTATACGTGAAAATTCAAACACAAACCTCTTTTCTAGCGTTTCTACCATTCTTAGAGCGGTGTGCCCGGTTCCTTGCAACACCTCCAGATGGCGCTCGCCTTCGCGCATCCGCGGTCCGCACAAAAGGCAGCGTTTCTAACAGAAAGCTCGCCTTCGTGCATAGGGTTCGCCGACAGCGTTTCCCCGCTAACCATTAAGATTATGTAAGCTGCAGTTGCCGGGAAGCGTAAGAAGTAATCAAGGATCTTTGAACCCTATTGCGTTCCACCCCTAAGAGTCCTCCAAATTTTAATTTACGCGGTCCTTTGTGGAAACAATTTTTTAATAAAGAGTTAACCTGAAGCCGGGCTGGCCGGCACGTGATTATGCAAGTACGGCAAGAAAACTGGAAACAAAGAAGCACGAACTGAATGAGTGAAACTGCTGGACTAGCTGATATTTCTTTTATGATCGAAGCTGTTGATGCGGCCAGAAGCCCTCCATCAGGTTATACGCCAGTTTCAAGCCTTCTGTAAAATAAATTACTCACGAATTTTATATTTTCGGCAAGAATGGGGAACTCTAAGGGCAAAACGTAGCCAAATTTTCAAGTGTCTATTTTAATTAGGTGTGGAACGAAAATTTCTGAACCCTCGTTTCCGACCTGTTTATGGGCATTAGATGAAACGCTTACAATGTTTTCTCGCTTCTCTGAAAGACCAAAGACTGCACTAATTTCACATTTCTAGGGAATTAAAGCCATCTTATGGGTGAAGTGTACCGAAAGTATCAAGTGTGTGAGTTATTTATGTGTTTTAAAATAATTGCTCAATTGCCGTTTTAGCGCTATGGCGTTCTGGCGCGCGCAAATCTCAAATGCCAAAAGCGGCGCACCCGGTTCCTTGCAACACCTCCAAATCGCACTCGCCTCCACCTCATGGCGCCCCACGCAAGGTGCCGCGTTTCTACCCGAAAGCTCGTCTTCATGTATAGCCTTCGCCCCCAAGTTTCCCGGTAAACATTACGGTTACATAAGCTGCAGTTGCCGGGAGGCGCGAGAAGCAGTCAGGGATCTTTGAATGCTATTGTATTCTAGTTTTAAAGGCGGAGCTTAAGCGTCCTCCAAATTTTTCTCCCAATTTTCTTGCGTTATACGAGGCGTGTACTTTGTTTTCTCGGTCTAATGTGAGCGACATAATGTGAGCGACCGGGGGCTGCATGGGCCCCTCTGAAAGCAGCCACAGGGAGACGGGGGGAGGGAGGACTTTCTTTGATAGCTGGTTTTCGAGTTTTTATGTGAAAGCTTCTAATGGCTCATTAGAGAGTTTTAGAATAGGGGCCCCAAACGTTTTGGGGCCCCAAAGAAATAGCGTCGAAGCCACTGCGCATGCGCAAGACGCAAACTCCGTTTGGGTTTTGCGTTGGGAACGCTATTTCACCGATTTAGCGGGAGCCCAAATAGCGGCCCCAAAAGCTTTGCGTCGGCAAACATGGCGGCACCCATCGAAGCGACGGCTCTAACCTAGCACAAAACTGGGTTCGATTCGCGGTAACGCGTGAAGTTCGCAAGCTAGGAGAAGTGAGTGCGGTTATCGTTTTCTCTCAACTAGCGTGTGTTATGAAGATTGACTCATTAGACACCGCTGATTTTAAATTCGATTGTGGATTTTATGGTTCGTAGGCCTAACACGGCTAAGCTTGGCTGGTGAAGGCTAGTAAAGTTGGTTTGCTCAAAACTAAGCGCAACTAATTGTTTGCTGCTTACAGAGAATAACCTCTAAATTGTACTTAAACGCGAATACACGCAAGTAAAAATTATTATTCCTATCATAAAATGGTCTATTTTATTTAATTATTTCTAATAGTTTTTCTTTGACGCCGTAGTGGCGCTGTCAGCGCAAGACGCTATCCGCAAACGTCAAACCCTATTCTAAAACTCTTCACTCCTACGTGCCCCAACGCTTACACCCGCAAAGCTCTTTGGGGCCCCAAACTATTGGGGCCCCTATTCTAAAACTCCCTATTAAGCGATAAAGCCGGCGTTCGGCGTCTGTAACAGCGAAAGAACACCTATATACATACCCATAGCTGCGACGTCACGTCACGAGCTCGCCGCGACGGAGCAAAGCGGGCGAAGGGAATCGCCTGCTGTCGCAATAGCGCAGCAGGTGTTACGTGAGGGGAGAGGACATCGCCGCGACGTCAAATCACCCTCGCTATCGCTCTCGGAAGCATGTGTTATCGCGTGTTCCCTGTCCGCGCAAGCTCCCGCCTGCGTCCTAACTGTGCTTCGTTCAGGAGAAATCGAAACGCGCCAAGCATCTCAGCGCGCTCACTTGCCCGCGAGCAGTTGATAACTCGGACTGCTCAGCGGCATTCAACTAGACTATAAGAAGCGCTTAGGTGTAGTCCAATTTTTTTAAGCGAATAGCATTTTTTGACTACTTCGGTCGTTTGAGACTATTATCTATCTATCTATCTATCTATCTATCTATCTATCTATCTATCTATCTATCTATCTATCTATCTAGCTTCTTACGCCGACCCAGTGGCCCAAGTTGCTTACCTGGTTGGGCCACTACGTATGTGTTTCTGGTCGTGATGCCGTTGTGGTCGTTCTATTGTTGACATTCCAGCTTCGCGATATTTTACTCTCGACATGCCGTCGTCGTCATGCCTTCTACACCCACCCAGCGGCCCAAGTTGTCTAATAGCTTGGGACACTGGGTATGGGCACGTGGTAGTGATGACGTCGTGTTCGCTGCACCATCGTCATTCCAGCTTTACCAGCCGACACTCGTCGCGTCTTCGTCGTCACGCCGTCGTCGTCATAAACCATCGTGCGTTCGGTGTCACACCCTCTTAGCGATCCATCGTTCAATGATCGTGGATGGGTGTTCTAGATCGTGAAGCCGTCGTGGTCGTCGCATTGTCGTCATTCCAGCTTTGTCATCCGAGTCTTGTCATGACGTCGCCAAAACGCCATGGTCGTGCCACAGTCGTGGTCATGCTGTAGTCGTCCCGCTGTCCTTTTATTATTGTCATCACTTCAGTAACGTCCTCCCATCTTCGCCATGCCATCGTCGTCATACCACCTTCGTTGTTGTATTGACGTCAATCATTCTTTTTCATTGTAATTATAATTATACCGACGTCATTCAATCATGGTTATGTATTCTTTCTAATCTCGCCATCGTAAGACAGTCGCTATCATGCCTCCATTGTCAGACCTTCGTCGAAACGTCATCGTGATCAGGCAATCATCGTCACTGCAGCTTCGTCATCTGACTCTCGTCATGCCGTCGTCGTCCCGCCATCGTCGTCATACAGGTTTTTTTTGATACAGTCATCCTCACTCAATTTTCATCACACATTCGTCGTCACCCCATTTTTGTCATGCCGTTGTCAAGGCATCATCGTCATACAGTCGTCTTCCCGTATTCATTATCATACTCTCGTTAGGATGCCTTTGCGGTTGTTCCATCGTCATCATTGTAGCTTCGATATCCGACTCTCGTTATGCTCGTTATGCCATCGCCGTCATAACATTATCGCCCCGCCGTCTTCGTCACGCTGTCGTTTCACCATCGTCATAACTTCAGTACCAGCATCCCATTGTCGTCATGTAACTGTCGTCGATCCACCGACATCAGTCTTGTTCGTCATTCTATCGTAATCATGCTTTCGTTATTCAATGGTGATAATACCGCCGTCGCGATGCCATTGTCGTCATTGCGTCGTCGTAACTTAGACTGTCATGCATCCTTTGTCGTACTGTTTTCGCCATGCCGTCTCGATCGTGCCATCATCGTCATTCTCGCTTATTGATACAATTGAACAGCTTGGCTACCGTTAGCTGGGACATTCAGTATTTATACAAGAACAGATGCTTCTACAATCGCGTTGGCTGTGCGATGTTTTCTTTCAGCGGTTGATTTCGCTACGGTTGGCAGCTCGTTTCGTCTCTCCCTCTGTAGTCGGAGAGACACTGCTTCACATAACAGGTATTCGGCATTGTCCGTCAACCAGCACCGTTCGAGCTACTCAGCGGAATCAGAATAAATGCATACAGCCGCTACAAAAGTCACGAAGACACCCGCTAGCAGCTGCGCCGCTTGCTGAGTATATACCCCCTCAACGTTCGCACTCTGAACAACAGTTTACAAAACGACCATGAGAGCACCAAGACGTAGGCGGCTGTTTCATGACCTACATGGCACACATGTCGTGACAGTGATGTCATGACCTATCATTTATGTCCATCATACACTCTTGTTATACTATGCCAATTTGGTACATACGAAGTTAACGAAATGACCATGAGAGTACCAAGACGTAGGCGGTTAGAGAGATAGATACTGTCAAAGTGGTAAATGTTCGCCAAGAAATGCTTCGCATTTAAAAGGGTGATAGGATGGATGGATGGATGGATGGATGGATGGATGGATGGATGGATGGATGGATGGATGGATGGATGGATGGATGGATGTATGGATGGATGGATACAACTTTCTTGTACGTCCGGCAAGGTTTAACGCTACCCGGGCTCAGGTCTCCCACGGGGGAACGTCAAGGCCCTGCCTCAACGCCGACTCACGAGCTTGCTGGACTGCCCAAGTCTAGATTCCGAGGTCTGAGCTAAGCCACAAAAAAATTGAACAGACTGACGTTGCACACATTTATTGCGGCAGTGATCATGGAGAAACACTCAAGTGCAAAGCGAAGGTTCAGGCAAGAGTGGCGCAAAGACAAGAAGCAAGAATCTTCTCGAGCTCGGAAGGAGCTCGACTTTGGAGATGTCTTCAGTGAGGGCGTAGTCTTTCAAGTGAAACTCAAAGAAGCATTCGAGAGCGCTGTTTGCATTTTCTGAAGCAAATGGCAATACAGCTGTAACTGATGCTGCCAAATGATTCGCCGACACTTCGCAGGCAGGATGCCATCAACCCAGTAACCATAGGAAGCGTAAGAAGCCGCGGTGACATAATGGCTCTACCACGTCATTTATTTGAATAGGTCCCTCTGGTGTTGCAGTAGGAAATTCAGTATTTACAAATGGTTGTGAGTACATTAGACCGGATATGCTGATTAGGCTTACAGCACGCGGCCGCTGCTTGCAGTGATGTCACCGGCGCATATTCTTTTTCTCTCCTCGCGTAAGGCGATCTTGTGTCTCCTGATTTCAAATGCTGAATATGCGCGTGTTTTTTCACAGCACGGGCGTGCGAACAGTGATTTTTGAGACCGAATAGAATACAAATCGAATAGTGCCAGAAATGAATCAGATCGAATAGTTTTCGAATAGTTTTCAAATAATAGAGACTTTTAGCGTGTCCCCAATTCCGGAAAACCGGTGCGGTGTGGACGGATTACCGGATGGTCTGGGTCGTAAACGTGAGCGGCCAGATTGGTGGCGCCAGCTGGTAGTGCAAAGCTCGACCACCTAAACACAAAGCCAATTACTATATTCTTCTTAGTTGCGGTGTAAGCTTTCGACAGTGACGTAATTGTGAACATAATTACGCCGCTGCCGAAGACTTGCACCAGCAGCGAAGCAGAATAAAGTAGGTTACTGCAATTTTAGCTCTGTGTTTGTCTGGTTGAGCTCTACAACACCAGGCGGCTGCACCGCTTCGGCCGCTGACGTTTACGTTCCCGACCATCCGGTAAATCGCCCAAACCGCCCCGGTTTGCCGGAATAGGGGACACGCTAAAAGTGTCTATTGACCAGCCGTTATGACAATACCTACAAAACAAAGTTGAAATCCCAGTATTCTTCAAGTTATCAAGTTTCTGTCATTATATGGTACATTATGAAGCGTTGCTCAATAAAAACACAGATAGACCGTTAGGCGCAAATGACTCGTTTCTTCGCATGCGCAGAGCTCTTCAGAAAGTGCGAATGATTGATGTACAGCCCGTAAAGTATGGCTACCTAAGATACGTAGCCTGCTCCACTAAGCAAGTTCTCACGCTCTACGTCTATACTATACCCGCAGGGGAGAAACCTTACTGTACATTTGCTAAATTTTACGTTTATTTGGGCGCAGTTGACGTTCTGAATATTCGAAAAGTATTAAAAAATATTCGTGTTCAAAAATAGTGACTATTGAATAGGAAGACCGAATCGAACACGACACTATTCGATTCGTTATTCGAAAGTTTCGCATATTAGCATATTTGCACACCCCTATTTGTCAACAATAACAAAGCTTAGAAACAAAATGACGCTGAACCTGTTAACAGCAATAATCAGAATAAACTCTGAACTGCGGATTGAGCAGCCACGTCTAGCTTCGACGATGATGAACATTAACAGCCCTCATTTTACAGTGCTCAGCGTTTTTTTTTTCTAATATGGCGACAAATTTGGCGCAAGAATAATGAACTTGGCTACCTTTGGCTACTTTTGACTTAAGTTTTGATGCCTTTCATTGAGTACCCAACCGCAACACTGCCTCTGCCTGGGAGAACTATGAGTGCCACCGAGATCATGTCTAGCGAAAATGGGGAAACCATTGTGACCGCTGTTCTCGTGAAGCGAAATGTATGCGGATGAAGCGGATGAAGTAATGTCTTTGTAAAACATTCCTTAACAAGTGCTCGAAAGCGTTACGTAAGGAGAAGGTTT